>NW_028152244.1:515000-1002841 GCF_964638095.1 Poromitra crassiceps
ACAAGTGTGTGCTGCCTGTGCAGCAAACTGCAGCAAAAAATAAAAAAAATAAAAGGATTAAGTCACACATGTTATAAAAAAGTCTCCACCATCACCATCACCCATGCAGTGCAATGTCAAACAAATTTGACATAAATTTACGGAGGGAAAAGTCCAGTCCAGTGCACTGCACTCATTGCTTTTCCGCCTGAGCCTCCATCAGTGCCACCATGCGCCCCATCAGTCCAAGGTACGATTTGGCGTTGGCTTTCAATTCACCCAGCAAGGAGTTGTTCAGGTCCGTGCTGTGCTGCATGAACTTGTCATCTGCCCTCTCCAGATACTCCAGCATCTCCCCGCTGCTGTCTCGTTTCCTTTTTCCTGTGTCCAACAACAATAACAACACATATTCATTCTGTGCTCATGATGCCACTGCAGAACCTTGTTTCGCCAGATGCTGAAAATGTGTCTGTGGCAGGTAAATTTAGCTTCAACTTCTATTATTAGGCCTATGTAATTTATACCATTTTCAGCATCTAATATGAAGCATATGTAATTTCTGCTATCAAGTTCATTTAGGTATTTCTAAGGCTGTGGATTCAGATGTATCAAACAAAAGATAGTTGTGTGTACAGCTAGCTACCAGTGGTAGTCAAAGAAAAATCGAAACATTAGGCTAAGTCAGAGCCTGAGTGTAACCTAAATACATCTCGATCTTGAGTATGGTGTGACAGACTACAATATACACAGTCCAACAAATCTTACCAAGCCTGGACTGTTGGGCTGATGGTGTGGAGGTTCCACTGGTTCCTCCTGTGCTGGACGGTGTGGGGGAACTGCATCGCAGTGGAGATGGTAGCCGCATGCTGGCATCACCGATGGACGACAAGTCTATTTACAAAAACAAGATAACAGTGCTTTAAAAAAACTTGTCCACCACACTTTGTACAATTTTAACATAAGGCAACTGTTAAGTGACGTTGATAATGTTAGGCGAGAGACAATGGCAACCAGGGGTGCACCAATCACGCTATTTGCCATCTGAACAAACAACCTAGCCAACAGCTAATGCAAGCTAAGAGCTAACGTTGGCTATCCTAAGTGCAGCATGGGTTACTGAAAATCAATCTATGAGGAGTTGTTTACCAATCAATCTTATCAATCAGCACATAAAAGCATAAATCGGATTTCTCCGATCTCGTATTTAGACTGGAAGTATGCTGACTGGTCGCTGGCGGAACCATCAGTGCATCAGTGAATGCTAGCATCAAAATCGCATGCTAACGTCGGCCATTGTTCCCAAAGCTTGTTGTTGGTGGGCTAATATACATGTAACAATACCCAGGCAAGCAGGCGTAGTTATACTAATATATCTAACATTGATGTTACAAACGCATCGTTGTTAACACATTGAGTGCCACAGCGCTTCAGTAAAATTGTCTGGAGCCTGTGCCAGGTTCACTTCCATTCAGTTGAAAACAGCTATAGAATTTTTTCTATTAGGGGTATATTGACAGGACTGGACTCAAATGAAACATTGGACACTCCTGCTTCTCTCAAAGAAGAAATTTTGTTTCTAGACAGTTCCATTATGAAATGACAGCCTCTGCAGGAAGAGCACTTTCAAGGGTTTTCTGCTGTTTTTTTTTACTTTCCGAGATAAACACACTTTTATGTAAACAAAGGTCACAGAATGAATTCTGCTTCAAGTGTGATAAAATGCTATACCTAAATGAAAGGTTGGAATGTCTACTTTACCTTGGGGGAAAAAGTATGTAAAAAGAATGTTTCATTGATTTTTTACAAATATTTGAACACCGCTTAGTCCAACTTCAAGACGCTGCTTTTTATGGCATCAAGGTGTATGTTGCAGGCCATCTCTCCATAAAGAAACATGATATCAACTTTTTTTTTTTTGATGATGAAAGTACACTTCCTAAGCTTTCATTTGGTGTGTAACAATCAAATATTCCACCACAACATTTCATGCAGTGTATTCTTTTCTTCAAAAAAACCTTCAAAGTAGTTTCCAAATAAAACACATTTTTATGCATAGTATTTTCATAATAGCCCACAGAATGAATTCTGCTTGATAAAATGCTATTCCTAAATGAAAGGTTGGAATGTCTACTTTACCTTGGGGGAAAAAGTATGTAAAAATAATGTTTCATTTATTTTTTACAAATATTTGAACACCGCTTAGTCCAACTTCAAGACGCTGCTTTTTATGGCATCAAGGTGTATGTTGCAGGCCATCTCTCCATAAAGAAACATGATATCAACTTTTTTTTTTTTGATGATGAAAGTACACTTCCTAAGCTTTCATTTGGTGTGTAACAATCAAATATTCCACCACAACATTTCATGCAGTGTATTATTTTCTTCAAAAAAACCTTCAAAGTAGTTTCCAAATAAAACACATTTTTATGCATAGTATTTTCATAATAGCCCACAGAATAAATTCTGCTTAGAGTTGAACAAAATGCAATACCTCAAACGAAAGGTTGGAAACTCAACTCAAGTCAATAACAACAAGTATGTGAAAAGAATCTTCCATTTATTTTCTACAAATATTTGATTCCAGCTTTTTTTTTTTTTTTTTTTCTCAAAAGAACCAACACATTTTATGAAAAAAAGGCATACACATGACTGATGCTATTACTGTGTTACAACTGCTACTATTCTTGTTACAGTAATGACACTGCTATTGGACGGCTTGACAACAGTCAGACAGCAGGCAGTTTGTGTTTGGAGGTAACGTTACTGTAGTCTTGAAGGACTGAATCCCGCTACAGCTTTCTCTCCAGTGTCTCTACTTTTCAACTGTCAAAGCAAATAAACATACTAAAGCTTGATGGACTGCCCACACACTCGTTGACACTAACTAAACTAAACTAAACACTGCATCACTGGCTGAAGCGGGGGTGGGGGGGGGGGGGTCGGGGAAAGTATCACTGTGAGTGATACTCAAAGTAGCACGGGTAGAGGCAGAGAGGTATGTGGTCACAGCCAGGGCAAACGTACTTGGTCTCTTTTCGGAGTCCCTTGGCTGCGCAGTGCGCACATTTTCGATATATTGTTTTGGTGGCTGGGTCTGCCACTGGCAGTGGCACGTGCCCCGCGAAGTCCACATCCAGCCTCGCTGAAGCGGACCTTTTGCGTGGGTGGGCTGGTGCTCTTCCTGGAAGAGGAGGTTGGGGAGGGGCTGGAGGAGGAGGGGGATCTGCGGTCCAGGACTTGAGCACAGACAGGATGAAGTCTTTTAGGGTTCTGCAGCTGGTCGTTGGGTTGCGTGCCCTGTACACAATGAAAGCATTGCTCATTGCGATCTGCATCAGGTACATGACGAACTTAGAGCTCCATTTTGCAGTCTTCCTGATGAAGGGGTAATAGGAGATCTTCTGGTCCAGGCGATCCACACCACTCATGTACTGGTTGTACTCCACCACGCATGCTGGCTTCCTCTGGGGGACTCTCTCACTGTTTCCTTTTTGTCTCACCGCCACAGTTGTCATCTCATCCTGGTGGAACGTCGAAATCATCCGGACGATGCGTTTGTCTCGCCATGCCAGGACCATCACTGTGTCATTGTGACGAGCGCGTTGTTCACCTACTGCCAGGTCAGACGTGGTTACCTCGCGGATGGACGGCGGTTCTCCCCTGTTCACACGGAGTGTGCCAGCTGAGTGGATCTGGAGGCCGAGGAGAAGACGACACATTGACTCGCTGTTATAGAAGTTGTCCATCCACAAGCGATAGCCAAAACCCTCAAGGCCGGCAATGAGGAAGCGCACAGTGTCCTGCAGGGTACTGTGAGTTCCACAGTATGGCTTCATGGCGTAGCAGTAACCATTGGCTGAATCACACAGTATGTAGCTCTTGATTCCATACTTGGTGGGTTTGGCAGGATTGTAAACACGGAAACGTAGTCGTCCTCGAAAGTGCAGCATCCCTTCATCCACCGAGATGTTTTGTGACGGCTGGTACAGCTCCTTGAATTTGGAGAGGAGCAGATCAAGGACAAGACGGACCTTGTGGAGCCGGTCGCTGCCATCGACCTCCCGATTGTCGCTGAAGTGGAGAAACCGCCAAATGAGCTGGAACCTGTTGCGTGGCATTGTGCTCCCGAAGTATGGTGTTTCAAGCGCCAGATCAACAGACCAATACTCGGCCCAACTCGGCTTCTTGACGATGCCAGTAAGGAAAAGCAATCCCAGAAACCGCTTCAGCTCCACCAGGGTCAGCGGTTGCCAGGCGTTTACCCTGGAGTATGGCAGACGCAGCTCCTCTATGACAGCAATACACTGTTCAGCGTACTTGTTGGTCTGATCAACAATCAGCAACATGAGCTCGTCACAAAGGAACAGTTCCACAAAGTCGACAGGCTTGTCGGACTGCAGTGATGCTGCCGCACTGGGACCTGGCACTGCGGTGAATGGCAGCGTTTTGGGGCTCCAGTCAGCCATATCCCGCCAGCTCGGAGGATCCAGGGAGGGACGAGACTTGCCCGCTGAAAACAATGAAATAAAAGGTTTTTCTTCAGACAATTGTGATATGTAAACAAGCTGTCTTTTTGACAAAATCCAATAATCTTCTCACCTCTTTTGCTTGAAGATGCCGGCAGATGCTGCTCTTCTTCCTCCTCCTCCTCCTCCTCCTCCTCCTCCTCCTCCTCCTCCTCCTCCTCCTCTTCTGTATAGTAAAAGTGAGTTTATAAAAATATATTGACATTTCTTGAAGGAAAAAAAGTTTGTTTTCAATATCAGATGAATAATTGTAATTCTAAAATGGCCTTCATCTCACCATCACTGGAGCTCAAGCGCGCACGACGTGTGACGCTGGGGGGACGTGTGACGTCGTCGTCTTCTTCCTCCGAGCTGTGCTCCAACTCTGAAATTGAATATTTTACATGGTATTATTAGTATGCTAACTAATTGCAGGATCGTTATTCTTACCAAGCTTTGTGTTGACGAAAATAAATTGATGAATAATAAAAGGTGTGTGGGTGTGTTTATTTTATTTTTTACATTTTTACCTCCTCTATTTTTCTCCTGCTTCTTTTTATTATTAGACATTACATTACATTACGGCATTTGGCAGACGCTTTTATTCAAATCGACTTACAATATCAGAACTTACAATATCACATTTTTGTCAACAATCGAGAAGTCATCTATGCATACAATCGTCTGGCATTTACAGCTTTAGTAGTAATAGTTTCCTGTAAAGGATCAATAAAGTAGGCTATCTATAGCCTATATGTAGGTTCTAACCTCTGGAAGCCGCCTCGTCCAACAATGTTCGCCTCTTAGGTCCAGGGCCAGGGGGCTGCCATTCCTCATCTCTGGCGTCATCAGGAGATGATGAAGCCGTCTCCTCGGGCTCATCCGTGTCTGTTTCAGGGAGATCTCTCTCCCGAACAGCACGGCTGAGAGCCTGTTGCAGTGTGAGCTGCCCAGGCCCTGGGAGCGGCCCACCACGCTTACGCCTGGCCTTGGGCATGGCAGCTAAACTAACTAACGCTAGTCTAACTGTACACTAACGCTAATCTAAGACTAACGCTAGTCTAACGCTAGTCTAACACTAACGCTAGTCTAACAAAACAGACACACAAGACAGACAGACAGACAGAGACACACAGACAATTTTTTTTGTTTTTTTGTTTTTTTTTACACAGATGCTATCTACCCTGACCTAACTAACGCTAAATGCTAACTGCTAAATCTAACACAGGCACACTCGCTAGCACACTCAGACACACCCGACACAACCCACCCACGCACGCACTCACCTCACACCAAGCACTCGAATCCACTCACTACACAATCTCACAAACTAATCTAAAATCGCTATGCTACTAAATTCTACTAAATGCTACTAAATGCTATAAATCTATTCTCTTCTTCTGCTACGGATACTGCTAATGCTACTGCTACTGACCAACCTACTCTACAAAGAGGCTCTGAGCGTCGCAAGGTTTTAACGTGGCTGCACTGCGCAGCTGCGATGTGATTTTTAAGGTGGCGCCGTGTGATCCCTTGAAGGGATTCATGCTCACTGGCTGGGTACGACCTTAAACAGAAGAATTATGGAATAATATGAATTATGATTTTAGGACGTCCACAGACGTCCTTGGCACTGAACGTTACTTTTTTTTAGGACGTCCACAGACGTCCTTGGCACTGAATGTGTTAACATCAATGTTCTATATATTAACATCAGTAATGTTTGGTTATGATTGCATAATGTATTGTTATCAACCTGACCAACAGCTAGCCTCGGTTACATTAGCTAGCATGCTCATTGATACTAACGTTACTGCTGCTGTTTGTAACGCGCTAAACAGCTGGCGATACATTCGAAAAACAATGTATGAGGAGTTGTTTACCAATCAATCAGCACATAAAAGCATAAATCGGATTTCTCCAATCTCTTATTTAGACTGGAAGTCTGCTGACTGATCGCTGGCGTTCAGTGCATCAGTTTAGGCTAGCATCAAATAGCATGCTAACGTTGACCATTGTTGCCTAACGTTTCTGCTGGTAGTTGTAACGTTAATGCGCTAAACAGCTGGTGAAACATTGGAAAAAATAAAAAATAACTTACCAGGATCTGGGCAGGTTTGTATAACCGTATCGTTTCCCATTGCCTCGAGCAGACTTGTAGCAGTGGCCGAGTTCAACGCCCCAGTAACTTGGCAAGATGGTCGGTCGCCAAGCACCGAGTCGAGCAGATGAAAATGGGGATTATCCCGTGGTCGGCCATTGCCGCTCTTGCCGAGGTCCTTCTTCTGGTCCCTGTACTCCTTTTTCAGTTTTTTCAGTTTGTTTGTGATCTGCAGAACCGTTTTCTCATATCCTGCTGAAGCCATCTCGCGCTGGATCTGCTCAAACACTGGCCTGTTTCTTGATGCACCCTCCAGTTTTCGTTGGACCTCTGCAGACGACCACAGGGCAAGCAAACATGTGGTCTCCTCCACGGACCACTGCTGCTTGGTTTTTCCAGCTTCCATTGTGTACAAATCGTTCTGTTGTGTGTGATGATGATATATCTGCACTCTGCACAAAATGTTGTTTAAAAATGGCGCTTTTCTCGTGTTGTTGTCGTTGGTCATGGTCATGGTAACCACGCCCCCAGCCCCTGACACGGCCTATGACGTAGCGGTGCTTTCATCTGATCCAGGAGAGAAGTGGGGCTACTCAAGCACCAGTTTCCAGGGCCGAGAGCCAGTGTTTAGGCTGTCGAAACACAAAGCACTGGTTCAAAATTAGGCTCTGGCCCAGAACCGGCCCTGAAACTAGGTCGGTGGAAAAGGGGTATAAGTGGCGACAGTGCTCTCCAGACTAGAGAAAGCCGAGCAAAAACAGCAGGAAAAAGCGTGAGGAAACCATTCTCATGGCGAAAACGCTTTCGCACTGGGAGCTGGCGCACAATGGTGGGGGATTCCAAAAATAGACTCTGGGTGCAACACACTTTGAAACATGCAGCAGAAAGCCCAGAATCGCACGCAGCTTCATCAAAGCTCACAACCGAAACCCCAGAAACGAACGAGCCCGATCCAGACTCGGCCGACGAGCGGCCGCCAGGCAGCACAGACAGGCAGCAGAGACTCGCCTGTGACACACGCTGCAGAGCCACCAGAGACACACCCACGGAGGGAGGAGTTTGAAGGAGAGGGGGGTGGGGGTGCTGTCATATTGGAGGAAATTACTGTTCAGAACTATTGTTTAGATGTCTGATGTCTCACTGATGCCAAAAATAAATGGTTAAAGTGACTGTTCTGCCTGTTCTATCGAATTTCACAAAAAGGCATTTATCTCAGCTTTCCTTCTCAGACGCTGAAACCATGCTGTATTCAACTGCTAATGCCTACATAACAGAACATGATAAAAACTAACTCTTTTAGACAGAGAAAGCACACCTTCTATTAGTTATTTTGAGATATTTTGTGTTCACAAAGTCCTAGCAGAAAATAATCCTCTGCTCTTGAAAGATGAGCCAGAATCCTCAAAAAAAACCTTGGCAGAAGCTACCTACTGTATTGGATAAACTGTTGGCAGTGAATGTGTTAAGAATAATGACCAGCTGTTTGAAAAATATAATCAAGTGTTTCAAGAATACATCACAGAGGGCATAATTGAAGAAGTAACCGACTGTGAAACAGAAAATCCAGTATACAAGTCAAGTCAAGTCAAGTTTATTTATATAGCCCTAATTCACAACCATGTCTCAGAGGGCTTCACAGAAAGTATGTCTAGCTAATTCTAGCTGACACAACAGTAACAAGAATATACAGAATAAAGATTACATTTGAACAATTGATAATATAGAAAATATAGAAATGAAGAGAGAGCAGAGGAGAGAGCAGGAGAAGGGAGAAGAGCAGGGGGAATGTGAGAGAGTGATGGGGTGGGGAGGGAATGGGAGATGTTGGAGGGTATAGGAGGTGGGGAAGGAGCAAGAGGAGAGAGCAGAAGAGGGGAAGGGGGTGTGTGGGGGAGAAGAGAGCAGGGGGAGGGAGGACGTGGGGAGAGAATGAGAAATATAGACGCACATCTTGCAAACGGACATATGTCAATTTCTTAGCAACCAAACTATGCCTAATTTAATTGTCTGCAAGCCTTTAGTAGTGAGTCCTTTTGCCAAATAAGCACATGTTCACATATAGAGCTTATGGGTGCCTTGCTTTAGGGAAGAGTGGGTGCCATGCTTTGAATAGTGATGAAATACTAAGAGCATGGGTGCCATGCTTTAAATAGTGGCGAAATATTGGAGGGGATAGAGTGGGTGCCATGCTTTGGAGTAGAATGTGTACTATGCTTTAGAGTAGTGGGGGAAGGGGGGAAGAGGAAGAAACACCGGGAAGAGGAGAAAGCAGGAGAGTGGAGGAGGGAGGGAGAGCGGGGGGATGTGAGGGAGCAGAGGGGGGAGGTGGGGAGAACATAGGAAATGTGGAGGAGGAGAGAACAGAGAAGGAGAGATGAGGGTGCAGGGGAGGGAGAGCCAGGGTAGAGGTAGGGTCTAGGGTTGGGGGAGGGGAGGGAGTAGGATACGGGCCCGGATTAGGGCGAGGGTGGGGAGAAAATGGGAAATGTGGAGGAGGAGAGAACAGAGAAGGAGAGGTGGGAGGGTGCAGGGGAGGGAGAGCAGGGGGAATGTGAGAGGGAGGAGGTGGGGAGAAAATGGGAAATGTGGAGGAGGAGGGAACAGAGAAGGATAGATGGGAGGGTGCAGGGGAGGGAGAGCCAGGGTAGAGGTAGGGTTGGGGGAGGGGAGGGAGTAGGATACGGGCCCGGATTAGGGCGAGGGTGGGGAGAAAATGGGAATTGTGGAGGAGGAGAGAACAGAGAAGGAGAGGTGGGAGGGTGCAGGGGAAGGAGAGCAGGGGGAATGTGAGAGAGGGGAGAGCAGGAAGTGGCAGGGATTCGGGAAAATAGGGGAGAAGAGGAGAAGGAGAAGGAGCAGAGGGGGGGAGAAGGAGGAGAGAGCAGGAGAAGGGAGGGAGGTGGGGGGGGATTGGGAAATGTGGGAGAGGGGAGAACAGGAAGGGGGAAGAAGGAAAGGAGCGGGGGAAGGGGGAAAGAGAAAGAGAGGGGGGGAGAAGATCAGACAACTGACTACTCTAAGCATTAACCAGAGCTAACGGACATAGGGGATCTAGCTAATCTACAGCCTAATCTGGCCTATCCTACTCTGCTCTAGTCTGATTTTTGCCTGAACACTGTAACAGGTCAGCCTTAGGCTGTAGCTAATCTATCGCCTACCTAAGCTGTTCTAAACCAACCGGCAGCCCTCGACCAGTGATGAAGAGCACCGATGCCCCCCGCCCCGGCCCCCGCCCACATAAGGCGCGGGAGAGAAGGCCAGGCCGGGACACAGCGGCGTCCCCTCACCCCCAGTGAACGCAAGAAAACCTTTCCACCATATGGTGGCAATCCACACATGGATCGCCACATGGATTGCCTCAGTGACTTGGCTGAGGAGGAACCTTGTGAGGTCGTTGTGCTATAGGGGCCCAGCAATGGACCCGCATCCGGGGACTCCCCTCCGAGACAGGCCGAGAGATGCCGGGCTAAACCATGTACAGAGTTTTCCGATAATGAAACTCTGTAAATGGTTTATTATGGAAATAAAATTTACAAAAGAACAGAAAATTGAATATGTAAAAAGGAGTCCAACAGAAGGGATATAAAAATGTAGTTTTTAAATTATCCTAAGATCAGGGAAGGGAGTTGAAAATGTAAAAAGTAGAGTCCAAAAAGAAATAGAAAATGTAGTCCTTAAGTGTTCGTAGGTTTAGAGAATACTAGCTAATTAGCTAGGTGAAAAAAAAGGGGTAACAAGATTGGGAGTTCCATGAGGATGATCTGAGAAATCCATGAGTCCGCGTTGGTGACATGGATTAAGAGGAGGGGAGGGGAGGATAGGAGTCGGAGGTGATGATTAAGAGGAGGGGAGGATAGGAGTTGGAGGTGATGATGAGGCCGGGGGGGGGGGGGGGGGGGGGGGCATCCCCCCCCTTCCCTTAGGCAGGCAGGTGACCAGGATGATGACGATAGTGATGGTGGTGGTGATGAGCCCGGGGTGTCAGGGTGTCACACAATAGAAGGAGTAGTGGGTAGATGGCCTAGAGTGACGACAGGTGGCTAGGGCGATGACGGCCGGACCTAGGGCTGCAGCGGCGGGGGTGTACGTCAGGCCAATGAAGGACACCTGAGGGGGAGAGAGAGAAGAGAGAGAATATAAAATTAGGTCAAATCAAAATTTATTAGGATTATTTAGGATGACTAATACTATACTGCTAATTCAGGTCTAGGTAGTCTAGGTCTAAGTTTAGACTGATACTGCTGGCTTGTGATAGCCCGCTCAGCAGTTCAGGACTAAGTTTATTCACCAGCTATTAGATTTTCTATCTGAGCTACTGGATCGGCTGATGCCATATTATTAAATTAGGTCAAGTCTAAGTTTATACTGATACTGCTGGCTTGAGATAGCCCGCTCAGCAGTTCAGGACTAAGTTTATTCACCAGCTATTTGATTTTATATCTGAGCTACTGGATCGGCTGATGCCATATTATTAAATTAGGTCAAGTCTAAGTTTATACTGATACTGCTGGCTTGAGATAGCCCGCTCAGCAGTTCAGGACTAAGTTTATTCACCAGCTATTTGATTTTATATCCGAGCTACTGGAACGGCTGATGCCATATTATTAAATTAGGTCAAGTCTAAGTTTATACTGATACTGCTGGCTTGAGATAGCCCGCTCAGCAGTTCAGGGCTAAGTTTATTCACCAGCTATTTGATTTTATATCTGAGCTACTGGATCGGCTGATGCCATATTATTAAATTAGGTAAAGTCTAAGTTTATACTGATACTGCTGGCTTGTGATAGCCCGCTCAGCAGTTCAGGACTAAGTTTATTCACCAGCTAATAGATTTTCTATCTAGGCTACTGGGTCGACTGATGCCATATTATTAAATTAGGTCAAGTCTAAGTTTATACTGATATTGCTGGCTTGAGACAGCCCGCTCAGCAATTCAGGATTGTATGTACTCAAGAGCTAATAAATATTTCTAGAGAGTGACATCATCAAACATAACCATCAAGCACAACCAAATGATTGGGAGAATAAATGGGTTTTGAGTCTAGTTTTGAAGATTTCAATGGAGCCAGCTTCCCTAACTGACAGAGGAAGCTGGTTCCAGAGATGTGGAGCACGGTGAGAAAATGCTCTGCTACCTGCTGATTTTTTCTTAATTTTAGGGACGGTAAGATAATTACCGTCCTGTGAGCGGAGAGTACGCGTGGGAACATAAGGAATGATTAGCTCAGATAAGTACGGGGGTGCAAGCCTGTGCAAAGATTTATAGGTTAACTCATTCATGGCCAAAGACGTCTTTGACGTGTTATCAGGAATAGCCCTCCCAGCCAATGACGTGTTTGACGTGTTTTTGTTTTTATTACTGCAGCGCGTAGTTCAAACACTTCCCCAGCCTGTGACATGTTTTCAGGTCCCTAGCCTGAAAGGCAAGCCGACAACACGCGATCAAACACATACTGCAGCTGTTGTTTTGAAATTAGCAGGAGGAAAAACAGAGAAACGCGCTTCCTTGTAGAGAGGAGAAACGCCATTGAAACGCCCCTCGGCACGCTGCACTGCTCGCCTTGCTGCAGGGCGAACCTGGATTGTTCGCAGTAGTCAAACCCGTGACGAACATGATCGATCCGGTTCCAGCGCCTGGTCCCAAAGCCAAGCCCGACCCGTTCCTGTGTCGCAGCATTCGTCCCAGCCCGAATGAGAGGAGGAAAACGATGCGAGGCAGAGGAGGCTAGACGCTGATCTCAGACCAGATGGGTGTTCCCCTCCTATGCTAATTTGCGGGGCGATCAATAGTGTTCCCTTGGAAGGAGGTGCGATGGACAGAACTCTCTCTCTGTGTGTGTGTGTGTGTGTGTGTGTGTGTGTGTGTGTGTGTCTGTCTGTCTGTCTGTCTGTCTGTGTGTCTGTCTGCACACTCACTCACACTGAGTAAACTGTATTGTTGAATGTAAAGCACTTCATGTATATATATATATATATATATATATTTTGTCATTTGTGTCATAACGAATAATATTTACATGTCTGATGTCAATACAGTTCAAAATAAAAGAATTGAGAGTGAGTTCTGCCTGAGATTGTGCCCTTTTACAAAAATTGACTTTTCTCCTGTTTATTTTCTCAGGGAGAGCTTTTGGGTAGAAAACAGGGTGTATATAAATGGCTATAAGTAGAGTACAGGACATGCTAAAAGCTCACTTTTTTTTTCCTGGTGAACCCAGAGACGTACATCTTCATTTTGAGGTATTGCAAATCACTCTGGTGCTAATAGATAATTTACTGTGGGTCTTGAAAGATGACCAACAATTATGAAAATCTTTGGCCTGTGCTAAATATTGGCAGTCCTAAACTGGCGGTGAATGAGTTAACAGTGATCCATGCCGACTGCGCCAAATAGTGACGGAGTGAGGGGGAAATAACTTGATATATGAACAAGATAGAAAACCAACTGAGGGGACAGAGACATGATTCAAAATAAATTATTTTATTTTGATTGATTGATTGATTGATTGATAACTTTATTGATACAATAATAGCAGAATTGTACAAGACAATACAACAAAAAATATTGATCAAAAGGAATAAAACACAATAAAGCCCAAGGGCTTGTTTCCATGTGGTCATTTGTGTGGGACAAGTGGAGTGAATATGTATACAGGTAAGAGCGCGTGTGTGCGCGGGCAACAACAACACAAACAATGAAAACATTTTACACACAACCATACATTCAATGACTGATTAGTCATTGACTGAATGGTTATTTACATAACAAACAAAAAATGCATCAATCAATAAATAAAAAGATAGAGACCAGCTCATATAATAAATCAAAGACCTACCTAGGGTTTAAAAAGTGCGACCATACAGGAGACAAAAGAAAAAAAATAAAAGGTTAGGAACCCATTTGGGAGCCAACCAGCCATTTTTTCAAGGCAAGCTTAAAAGAGAACCTGGAATTAAGGGTCTTTATACTCTAAGGGAGTTTGATCCATAAAATAGCTGCTGAGTAAGAAAAGGTACATTTACCCTTTAAAGTTTTAAATTTGGGGGGAACAATGTTGGAGGTGCTTCCTCTTGTGGAGTAGCCATGTACCTCACTGACTTTACAAAAGTAGTCAGAGAGGTAGCGAGGAGCCTCCCGTTTAAAAATCCTGAAAACCATGCATCAAATAAGAATGTTGAAGAAAGTAGCTGAAAAACTAAAAGTAACAGTCAGTAAATAAACACAATATGTGATTTAAGTAGTAACAGCATAATTTTATTACAAAACTATTTTAATAATGTATTGTTTTACAATTTCATTGGGCTACTGGTAATGCAAAGAATAGAAAACTGGAGTAGGCTGAGGCCAGACTATAGGGTGTGTCCAGGGGTGCAATCAATACTCACCATACATTAAGTTACAGCAACCTAAACACACTCATACTGCAAACAGGTGAACCAATCATGTGTCCCGGTGTCTTTAACCACAGTGAAGGGTCCTCACCCGGAATTACTAGCATCCCCGCCTTCCCTGCCTCGCAGATGACTGGCACTCAGCTCCACTAAATCAAAGACAGAAAAAGAACGACAAACAAGATTAAACCAAATAATTAGACAAGTTATAGCAGTAGGTGGAGACCTACAAAAGAGACATTATTGTCATTATAGTCATCCACCTGAATACAAAATACTGTCTATTTCAAAGTGTTTACTCAAGGCCTACTCACCACTGTTAGTAATGAGTCTACGAGTAGCCTATGAAGATATGGACAGGGGTCACCAGCAAGGAAGCTAAAAGTTAAACATTTGAAGACCACAATATAGCTTCTTTCCCAAAGTATCTGCCTACATACCTCCAATCAGGGCACATGAGGAGCAAGAGGGAGAACAAACAGTCATACAACAGCAAAACAGACAGGAGCACCCACAGGGGGTTAGCCATCTGAACAAAACAATGTAGCACTCTAGGACCCAATTTGTCAGCCTGAACAGGGCAAATGGCAGCAGTGAGAGGGAAAACAATGCTCATGGATGTCGTATATACTCAGAGCCTAGGTGATTGGTGAGAGGAGTCAGGCCTGGGGCTGCGTTCGCCAACACTACACCTGTTAGTAGGGAAGCATTCCACACATGTGCAAAGTCAACCATACTTTCTGATCATTTCTAAGTGCTTAAGGATAAGGATGGGATCATGTCTATGTTCCCCGGGTTCTATGTTCCCCGGGTTCTATATTCCCCGTTTTTCACTAACCCTAAACCTAACCTCCCCCAGACCCTAACCCAAAACCTAACCTCTCCCAGGGAACATAGAAAGGGTTCTATGTTCCCCGAGGAGTGACAGCGGGAGAGACGCCGTGGGAAAGCGGAGGGGTGGAGGTGCGCTTCCCCCCTCCTTCAGTTAAGTCCCGCTCCATTTTTATTGTTTTATCTTTGATTGTGACCAGCTCCGTGCACAGACGACGCGGGTCTGCCCGCAAGCCTAACCCCAGACATTGACAGTAACAAGAACGCTCAGTGGAACTACTATAGCTTACTACGACACGGAACGAGGAGGAGCCCTTAAGGCGTGTCGTGCACATTACGTTCGAGTGATTTACATGCAATAGACGTATTGCATTTGTTTTGCAGTGAATTGGGTTGCAGTGCATTTATCCACTATTTAACTTGGCTCATCCAAAATACCAGTCCTAGTGAGTTATCCTACCATTTCTGAACTGTCATTTATCTGGGGAATTAAGCATTAAGCCCTGCTCTGCTTTATACCCTCATCGTCAGCTGGAGACGTCAGGAGAGGACGGGGAACCGGACGAGAGGGAGACAACACAGTTGCTCGGGATTAACAGAGGCTGGACGTTGTCCCACGGAGACTGGACTCTTTTAAATAGGCACATTTTTCTCTTTTTATATTTTAGTAATAAAACCCATTTGTTCCAATGTTCCATTCTTGTCTGTGTATGCTGTTTGGGCCAGCACCACTCCCCAGTAGAATCCGCTCTTATTCACAGTCACGCACACACCCGTGACACTTGCACCTGTGTTTATTCTGCCTTTTCGACACAAAATGCCCCCCGTGAAAAGGGTCTATTGAGGTGAGTGAGGTGAAGGCAGGGTACCGTTCAGTAGGAGGTGTGGAGGATTGTGGGAGATTGAGTCCTTGGGTAACTTTTCTACAATGACAGATGTAAATATACCTCTGTCTAAATTTAGGAAGGGAGGTGACTGTGCCAGTAGTATTCAACGTGACCTTTCAGTTGCTTCGCCTTAGGCTCCAGGCTCCATAGCCCAAAACAACAACCCACAAAACACTACATCCAGGCTTGTTAGGATCTGTGTGTGTAACTCACCTGGTAATGCAGAGCACCACCAAATGCAGATGATGTCCATCGGCAGCGCCCTGACGATGGAGGCGATGAGAACGTAGCGCAGTTTGCCAGAGCCTGGTGCCATCACACTGGAGGACCACTGAAACCCCAGGGACATGTAACCCAGGTCACAAATGAGATATAAAAACAGTCTAATCCTTAAATAGAAAAGTCACATGTACAATACAGTTGAAATGATAAAACAGCAGTACATTATTCTCTCTCATGCCTGTCTGAACCAGGTCACAAAGAGTTAACAAAACCCAGGAAGTGCCTTAGCCAATGAGAAATAACAGCACTGAAGTGCCTTAGCCAATCAGAGCGCCGATCCTAGCACTGTTGACAAGCTAGATTTTACGTTAGTCAAACGCTGGGAGACGCAGTGGAGAGAGGACCTGTGCTGCTGAACGGTAAAAATGCAACACAGATAAAACGTAGAAAACACAATCTAAAGTTGTCAAATCAGAATGGTAACAGCCTGTACTTTGTTGTAAGCTTGTAGATGCCTGTGTGAGAAGCCTTGCTCACCGAAACCGACCGAACAAAACAGCGGAACTCCCGAATTGGTGAGTCACGGAAGACATGAATAATTAATGCTGTGCCATGAGGTGCAGGCTAAGCTAGCGAGTTTCAAGTCACTAGGCCTGGAGCTAACAACATTAGCATTGAATGATGAACACTACAGTGCAATTAGCTGACTGTTTAGCTCAACTAAAGTCAAGCTGGTTGACAACTCAACTGAGAAGAGTATGAAAACGTTATGTGGAGTGTTTTATTGCTCAATGTTTTAAGCTGCTTTCAAGCTGCTACACTGTTTACTAGTCTAGAAGCAACATGAGTCATGTTTTGTCAAGTATTTTATTCATTGCACTGTGAAAGATGATGCAATTCATTTAGCATTTATTTGTTGCACTGTAAAAGATGATGCAATTCATTTAGCATTTATTTGTTGCACTGTAAAAAATAATTACAATAATATTAAGCTAAAAAGACACTTTATTTCATTTTGCTCAGGAATTCATTTGCTGTAAAGGTTATTTAAAATGTGTTGAATATACAATTTACATTATAATTTATACATGTTTTGGTGAAGTTAAAAGAATTATTAATTCCTGATCAGAAAAAGGATTGAAAGACATTTGATTGATCGAACAATTCTGGCCATGTCAATGACTGCAGGTCAGGTTTTTTGAGTCGATTCGAAGTTCGATGGCGAGCCAACCCAACCCAGATGAGACCCCTGGATTGATGATTCCTGGATTCCTGGATTGATGATTCCTGGATTCCTGAAGGTCCCTGAGTAGAACCCAGAGCCCAGAACTGCCAACCTTACCCCTCTCCTGCCACGGCGGTAGGACGAACAATCATAACCACACAACGCCAGCCTACTCGTACGCTCAACTTCCCCCTTGCACAGCCCAAATCCCAGACTTTGACTTACCTCTCTTTGACTTGACTTGGAAAGACACTTACCTTCTTCATTCTTCTCCAAACACCCCCCGTGCCTATGGAAGGACTGAGCAGTAACCATCACTAGTTCGAGTGAATGGACTGAGTATTCATAGGATCATTTCTGTGCATTCGATTATATTTGATATTGGGGTATTCTTGACCTATTGAATGATTGATTTGAATTGAAAGGTGAAAATATTGAACTGTTACAGTGTTAATATTTATACTTACCTAGGATCCTTGGATTACCTGAAATATTAAAATAGAGATTGATACAGAATTACAGAATTACAGTACTTACCGTATTAGGGTGCACCCGGTCCGAAAATAACCTAGCTGGGAAAAATAGGAAAAAATAGTTGAAAAGAACTCAGTGGTTAAAAGCTAAAACAAGAGTGACAAAAGAAAGCTTTGTTAAATAACTGAACTGAGATATTTTTGTTATTCACTGAAAACTGAATTTATGGTTTTTATTTTATTTCATTCCTTTCATTCCTTTAATGTTTTTTATATAAATACAAGGTACCAGTTCATACAGTTCTAACTCCTTGTCTCGTGTGGTCATTGATGTTGCAAATAGTCACTTTTCTGTCTCCTGTTCGTATCTGGTATCTTCTGATTCTGGTCCAGTATTATTGGTAGTCTTTACTAACTATAACAATTACTGCACTCCCTCCACTACCAGCAGTATTAGGAGGCGTGTGCTACATAAAATTGGCGAGCCAGCCAGGAGACATATATGACTGATTTGCAATATTAAATGAACACCCTGTGACTACAAAAACAAAATGGATATAGCCCAGAAACACGGCATCAAAATTCCAAATGCTTTAATAGTTAGTGGAATAACTGGGGATAATGACAAAGATAAGGAGATTCTGGATTTCCTAAACCAATATGGTACCATTGACAGAGTCATATCGGTAGATGACATTTCCTCTGAGTTTTTCTTAACCCTAATCATAGAGTATAACACAGGAAATGCAGTGGAAAAATTAAACCCGCAACTACCTTACATTCATGTAGCTGAGGTTAGTGGGAATACCTACCAGATACAATCTTTTGCTAGTGTTTACACACAGACAAAAGGGAAAACCTCAACCAAGTTATTTCTTGCTGAACTTGAAGGGCTTGCTAAATTGAGTGGGAGGGATTATGCTGAGGTCCTAAAAGACATGATGTCACAAGTAACTGAGACTATCGCTGATCTTGCACCACCTGCAGAAAAAGAGACACCTGTTGAAGTGCCTGAGTTAGGTGTTGTAGAAACTTCAGTCCATTCTCCCAAAGTTAACCTTCCTCTTGAAGATGTCCTATCCGATGTTGGTAGATCGCCACATGTAGTTAAAAGCAGTGGAATCAGAAACATTCCTGTGATTACTGCACATGATCTCAGCCCACCAGAAGTTCAAAGAGTCGTGGTGGAGCACATCGTGAAAAGGGAAGACGGTGCACTACAGATGCAGTCCTCAATGAGACTCCGTGCATTCTCAGGGAAAGTCCCCAGACCAACTCATGAACCTGACTACGATTCATGGCGATCCAGTGTTGAACTAGTCATGACTGATCCGGCCATATCAGACCTTCAGCGGTCTAGGAGAATACTTGAAAGTCTCTTACCTCCAGCAGCCGATGTGGTCAGACACTTGAGCCCACGTAGTTTGCCAGCTGCTTACCTCCAGTTACTAGATTCTGCTTATGGGACGGTTCAAGATGGTGATGAGCTGTATGCTAAATTCCTAGATACATTCCAAGATGCTGGTGAGAAACCATCTGCATACCTGCAGCGCCTTCAGGTAGCGTTAAACTCAGCTGTGAAAAGAGGCGGTGTGTCAGGTGAAGAAGTTAACAAACATCTTCTCACACAGTTTTGCAGGGGATGTTGGAATAATTCTCTTCTCACTGAACTCCAGCTAAAGCAAAAGAAGACAAACCCACCATCATTTGCAGAGCTGCTATTACTGTTGCGCACAGAGGAAGATCGTCATGCAGCCAAAGCCATGCGCATGAGACAGCATCTAGGTAACACAAAGCAGAAAGCATCATCTCAAGTGCAAACTGCATATAGCTGTGAGGAAGAAAAGGGTGCCTGTGCTGCACTTAGCACAACTACCCAAGAACTTAGTAGACAAGTGGCAGAGATCCAAAGTCAACTAGCGACACTGACCGCAAAGCAACAGAGAAAAGGAACCTCCAATTCCAGTGGAGCTTATAACAGCAAGTCACGTGAAAAACAGAAATATGAGAAACGGACGAAAGAATCTGAGCAGGAAATGGTCAGAAATCAGAGCTCTAAGCCAAAACCATGGTACTGCTTCCTATGTGGTGAAGATGGGCACATCAAACCCAACTGCGACAGCGAACCAAACCCAGCTTTGGTCGCAGAGAAAAGAAAGCTGTTGAAAGAAAGGCAAAGGAAATGGGAACTTGAAAACCCTATAGCTGCAGCTGAACAGTTAAACTAGACACAGTCTCTGTTACGGGGCGAACGGGGGCTGAAGCCGGTCAATTATGTCCCGCTAAAATTAAGCGCAAAAAACGTGTTAACCTTAACCAGTCCTATACGAAGAAACCAGTCTACAAACTGCCCAAAGGGTTAGTAGGATCCAAATGCACAGCTCTTGTCAAAATAGCTGGTGTAGATTATAGTTGCCTTCTAGATACTGGTTCTCAAGTAACTACAGTTCCAGAGTCGTTCTACAAACAGAACTTATCCGATCAAGACATCAAACCACTTAATAATCTTTTAGAGGTTGAAGGTGCAGCCGGACAATCTGTCCCTTATCTAGGTTACATAGAGATGGCTGTCACATTCCCCAAAGACTTTCTTGAAATTGACATAGAAATACCTACCCTTGCTCTTGTTGTTCCTGACGTACACCCTGATAGCCAGTCACCAGTCTTAATAGGAACAAACACACTTGATGTCCTATATGAAAGGTACTCAGACATTAAGACCCCAAACCATCTACCAAGTCCTTATGGTTACAGGGCAGTACTTAACATACTTGAGCTAAGACAAAAACAGAACAGAGATGGCAGTGTAGGTTTAGTCCAAATGCTAGGGAAGACCCCTGTTGTCATTCCTGCGGGCCACAGTGTTGTTCTTGAGGGATCAGCCAACGTCCATAACCAATCCACAGACAAATGGATTACTGTAGACCATCCCACTGAGTCATCATTGCCTGGTGGCCTTTGTGTACAGAGTTGCCTGATCACACTTTCTGCTAACTCACCACATAAAGTGCCTGTAGTGATCAACAATGAATCAGAACAGGATGTCACAATCCCACCTAACTGTGTCATCGCTGAGCTCGGAGCTTTCCACAGTATTCTATCACAACACAACGTGATCAATGCAGCTGATTCCGAAGAAACATCAAAGTCAGACTTGAGCTTTAACTTTGGCGATTCTCCAATACCACCGGAGTGGAAAGAGCGTGTCACTAAAACACTGAATGAGATGCCGGAAGTCTTCGCTCATCATGACTTAGATTTCGGATGCACTGACAAGGTGAAGCATCATATAAAACTCCACGATGAGACTCCCTTTAAGCATCGCGCCAGACCCATATATCCTCAAGACATCGAGGCGGTGCGAAAACATCTGCACGAGTTGCTTGATGCAGGCGTGATAAGAGAGTCTGAATCGCCGTATTCCTCCCCCATTGTGGTTGTGAGGAAACGCAATAATGATGTTCGCCTGTGCATCGATTATCGGAAGCTCAATCTACAAACGATAAAGGACGCCTATGCTCTCCCGAACCTGCAAGATACTTTTTCGGCGCTAACAGGATCCAAATGGTTCACTGTGCTCGACCTAAAGTCTGGTTATTATCAGATTGAGGTTGACGAAGCTGACAAAGCCAAGACAGCTTTTGTCACTCCATTAGGATTCTGGGAGTTCAATCGCATGCCGCAGGGCATAACAAATGCGCCTAGCACCTTCCAGAGACTGATGGAAAAATGCGTAGGAGATATGAACTTGAAAGAAGTTCTGGTCTTTTTGGATGACCTCATCATTTTTTCAGAAACTCTGGAGGAGCATGAGAGCAGATTAATGCGAGTCCTCACCCGTCTCAAGGAGTATGGACTCAAATTATCTCCTGAAAAGTGCAAGTTTTTTCAGACAAGAGTGCGTTATCTTGGGCATGTAGTGTCTGAGAATGGCGTTGAGACAGATTCTGAAAAACTTGAAGCCTTAAAAACCTGGCCAATTCCAAAAAATCTGAAAGAGTTGAAATCATTTCTTGGCTTCTCAGGCTATTATCGCCGCTTTATTAAAGATTATGCAGCCATAATCAGACCACTTAATGATTTGACCCGTGGATATCCGCCACTCCGCAAAAGTCCCAAAGTCAAGGTGAAGTCAGATCAATATCATGACCCCAGAAAACCCTTTGAAAGTAGATGGACATGTAACTGTCAGAGAGCGTTTGAGACCATCATTGAGAAACTGACCACAGCCCCTGTTCTCGGTTTTGCAGATCCCAAGCTGCCTTATATTCTGCACACGGACGCCAGTACTACTGGCCTCGGGGCAGCATTATACCAAGAGCAGGAGGGAAAGCTTAGGGTCATAGCTTTTGCCAGTCGAGGGCTGTCACGAAGCGAGTCCCGATACCCAGCGCATAAATTAGAGTTTCTCGCCCTCAAGTGGTCTGTGACAGAAAAATTCCATGACTATGTTTATGGGGTTGACTTTACTGTTGTTACAGACAGTAACCCCTTAACGTACATACTCACCACTGCGAGATTAGACGCCACAGGCTATAGATGGCTTGCAGCTCTGTCCAACTACTCTTTTAAACTCCAGTATCGGGCAGGCAAGCAAAACCTGGACGCTGATGGCCTCTCCAGACGGCCACATGGAGAACTTCTAAATGATGCCCAGTCTAAGAAAGAGCAAGAGCGCATAGCCCGCTTCACTCAACGTCACTTAGCTGACACAGAAAACCAAGAAATCAACCAGGATGCCGTCAAAGCAATCTGTGAAAGTCATCTCGTAGTTGCAAATGACTCCAGCAACTGTGGTATCGCTCTCGTTGAGTCCCTTACAGTCTCCGCGGATGCAATCCCAGAGAGCTATATTGCAGAGGACCAGCACGGCTTACCAGTCATTCCTTCCCTTTCTCACTCTGAGCTTAAAGAGAAACAGAGAGCTGATTCAACTATCAGAGAGGTCATTGCTCAGATGGAACTGGGAGAGAAACCACCTCCAACTGTGCGTAAAGAACTTCCAGAGCTCCCTCTCATGCTCAGGGAATGGAATCGACTGGAGCTACATGACAATGTGCTATACCGAAAAAGACAAGATGGAGACCAGGTTACGTACCAGCTAGTTCTACCTGAAGTACTCAGAGCATCAGTGCTGCAAAGTTTGCACAATGATATGGGCCATATGGGCATTGACAGAACTCTCGATCTTGTCAGAACTAGATTTTACTGGCCGAGACTATCTGCAGATGTAGAGCGTAAAGTTAAAACCTGTGATCGCTGTACACGCAGAAAAAGCCTTCCTGAAAGAGCAGCACCCCTGGTAACCATAAAGACTACAAGACCCTTAGAATTAGTATGCATGGATTTCTTGTCGATCGAGCCCGATAGCAGCAACACGAAAGATATCCTAGTACTGACCGATCACTTCACTAAGTTTGCGATCGCGATTCCCACATCCAATCAGAAAGCGAGAACAGTTGCTAAGTGTTTGTGGGATAACTTTATAGTCTGTTATGGCATACCTGAGCGGTTGCACAGCGACCAAGGGCCTGATTTTGAATCCAGATTGATCAAGGAGCTATGTGAAGTCGCAGGTATTCGCAAAATCAGAACAACTCCGTACCACCCGCGGGGTAACCCTGTCGAAAGATTTAACAGAACTTTGTTAGGCATGTTAGGAACGTTGGAGAACAAACAAAAGTCACATTGGAAAGAGTTTGTAAAACCCTTAGTACATGCCTACAATTGTACACGTAATGAGGTAACAGGGTTCACTCCCTATGAGTTAATGTTCGGGCGTAAACCCAGACTGCCTGTCGACCTAGCTTATGGATTGCCCTTGAAGGGAGATCAGCAAAAATCTCATTCCCAGTACGTACAAGACCTTAGATCTCGGTTAGAAGAGAGCTATAAATTGGCTTTTCGAAACTCCCAGAAAGTAGCCGAAAGAAATAAGACTAGATTTGATAGTAAAGTGACAGCTTCAAGTCTTGAAATTGGAGACAGAGTCTTAGTAAGGAATGTACGACTACGTGGCAAGCACAAACTTGCAGATAAGTGGGAAGCCGATGTCCATATTGTAGTCAAACGTGCTGGAGACCTCCCGGTCTATACTGTTAAGCCAGAAAATAGAGAAGGTCCCACACGTACACTGCATCGTGATCTCCTCCTTCCATGTAGTTTTCTTCCAATGACAGAAGAGGAAGAGCCTCCTCAGCCCAAACCTGTCCGAAGGCCGAGAACACGTCAGACAGCAGGTGTCAGTGAAACTGAGGTTGCTGATTCAAGTGATCTGGAGGATGACGGTGTAGTCCACTGGTTCCATGAATCCCCTTCTCAAAGCACCTCTAGATTCACCGCTGTCCACGACCATCCAAACACTCAGATAGAAGGAACTACAAAGACAAATCCTGATTTCCTACTGGAATCTACTTCAGTCCATCAGTCAGTTGATGAAACTCACTCACCTGAAATCCCGGATACTGAGGAACAGGACGTGACAAATCCTGCTGATGCAGAAGACCTAGATGAGATAAATACAAAGGCAAAAGACATTCCTGCTGATCACTTACCTCCAGAAAACTCACCTGATGGAGGAAATGTCTCAGCAGAACCTGAAAATGCAAGTCTATCTAAAGCACCTTGTGAACCTGTTGATATCCTGCACACTCCTGATGAGCCATGTCACACATCTGATGTGCCAGGAGGCGAAGAGGAACGTCCAGGACCAAGCAGTGCATCTGATGAGATGGAAATCAGAGAAAACACAAATGTTAATACAGACACGACCAATGACGTATCAGACAATCAAATTGATAATGACAATCAGGAAGCTGAAAGCTTTCTCAGACGATCACAAAGACACAGAGAGAGGCCCAAGAAATTTCATTATCCTCAGATAGGCAACCCTTTAATTTCTATAGTACAAGCACTTTTTCAAGGTCTAAGTGTAGCCTATACTGATGTTTTAAGTGAGATTAATGGTCCTGACTCAGACTCTGGTCAACCACCCCCTGTAGTGACTACACAGCCTAGTTGTGCATGCAACGGGACGTGCATGGGTTCAAGAGGGGAGGGTGTAACCCAGGTCACAAATGAGATATAAAAACAGTCTAATCCTTAAATAGAAAAGTCACATGTACAATACAGTTGAAATGATAAAACAGCAGTACATTATTCTCTCTCATGCCTGTCTGAACCAGGTCACAAAGAGTTAACAAAACCCAGGAAGTGCCTTAGCCAATGAGAAATAACAGCACTGAAGTGCCTTAGCCAATCAGAGCGCCGATCCTAGCACTGTTGACAAGCTAGATTTTACGTTAGTCAAACGCTGGGAGACGCAGTGGAGAGAGGACCTGTGCTGCTGAACGGTAAAAATGCAACACAGATAAAACGTAGAAAACACAATCTAAAGTTGTCAAATCAGAATGGTAACAGCCTGTACTTTGTTGTAAGCTTGTAGATGCCTGTGTGAGAAGCCTTGCTCACCGAAACCGACCGAACAAAACAGCGGAACTCCCGAATTGGTGAGTCACGGAAGACATGAATAATTAATGCTGTGCCATGAGGTGCAGGCTAAGCTAGCGAGTTTCAAGTCACTAGGCCTGGAGCTAACAACATTAGCATTGAATGATGAACACTACAGTGCAATTAGCTGACTGTTTAGCTCAACTAAAGTCAAGCTGGTTGACAACTCAACTGAGAAGAGTATGAAAACGTTATGTGGAGTGTTTTATTGCTCAACGTTTTAAGCTGCTTTCAAGCTGCTACACTGTTTACTAGTCTAGAAGCAACATGAGTCATGTTTTGTCAAGTATTTTATTCATTGCACTGTGAAAGATGATGCAATTCATTTAGCATTTATTTGTTGCACTGTAAAAGATGATGCAATTCATTTAGCATTTATTTGTTGCACTGTAAAAAATAATTACAATAATATTAAGCTAAAAAGACACTTTATTTCATTTTGCTCAGGAATTCATTTGCTGTAAAGGTTATTTAAAATGTGTTGAATATACAATTTACATTATAATTTATACATGTTTTGGTGAAGTTAAAAGAATTATTAATTCCTGATCAGAAAAAGGACCTTCTTCATTCTTCTCCAAACACCCCCCGTGCCTATGGAAGGACTGAGCAGTAACCATCACTAGTTCGAGTGAATGGACTGAGTATTCATAGGATCATTTCTGTGCATTCGATTATATTTGATATTGGGGTATTCTTGACCTATTGAATGATTGATTTGAATTGAAAGGTGAAAATATTGAACTGTTACAGTGTTAATATTTATACTTACCTAGGATCCTTGGATTACCTGAAATATTAAAATAGAGATTGATACAGAATTACAGAATTACAGTACTTACCGTATTAGGGTGCACCCGGTCCGAAAATAACCTAGCTGGGAAAAATAGGAAAAAATAGTTGAAAAGAACTCAGTGGTTAAAAGCTAAAACAAGAGTGACAAAAGAAAGCTTTGTTAAATAACTGAACTGAGATATTTTTGTTATTCACTGAAAACTGAATTTATGGTTTTTATTTTATTTCATTCCTTTCATTCCTTTAATGTTTTTTATATAAATACAAGGTACCAGTTCATACAGTTCTAACTCCTTGTCTCGTGTGGTCATTGATGTTGGAAATAGTCACTTTTCTGTCTCCTGTTCGTATCTGGTATCTTCTGATTCTGGTCCAGTATTATTGGTAGTCTTTACTAACTATAACAATTACTGCACTCCCTCCACTACCAGCAGTATTAGGAGGCGTGTGCTACAGACAGCTTTGCCATACACTGTGAAAATGTCCGCCTCACGAAACAGACAGTGAGACAGACAGACAAACAGACAGGCTAGTTACACTACTACCATTTCATGATACAACCAGCATGAGCAGATGACTTACAACTTAATGACTTACTTGGTTCTCAAACCGTCATGTCAAGCACCCGGACATAAATTAGACCACAGTCCCCCATTTGATAAGATTTTGTCCCCGGGGCCCCTGGGATTATATGTTTTATTAGAGAAACTGTATGAAACCCATGACCAAAATAGCCATACATTCTGTCATTGTGTTATATGGATGGAATTACTGAAAAAAAAATTAATACTTGCTGCGGACCCCTTGGAACCCCCTCAAGGACCCCTGGGGGTCCCCAGACCCCACTTTGAGAACCACACTGAGTAACATCTTGCCAAAGTGACTTCATATAGCTAGCTAGCTTCTGTAAACATCACAACATAAATATACAATTTTAGCTTATGTCACAGTAAATTACATTGATAGTGATCTCAGAATGTTAGCGTTGGCAAGCTAGTCGCTATATATACAACACCAGACCAGACACAGCTGAGAAGTTACTTATCTTGTGTTAACAATCCCCCAATCGTCACCATGGCCATGACGTCATGACGTCATGCACGACGCTACAGCAGTGATTGGTTGTACGCCGCGTTGCATGTAGGGAGATTCCATTTTGTCAAATCCCGCGGATTTGGAAAGAAGTATTCTCTGCTCCCGCTTGGAAGACAAGGCTACAGCAGTAGAGGTAAGGAATTAGCCTAGTGTTCTCTTTTGTTCAGTTCTGTTTAAATAAGGAATAGATAAAGCATATTAATCAAAAACATGTGTTGTTTTTTTACACGATTTCAACCTGCTGTGTTAATTCGCGCGTTAGCGGCTGCATTATCTTATGCTATATGAGGCTATTACTAAGACAGCATCTGGCTTACAGGCTAAGGCCCTGTGTCCACCTAGCTTCTTTTCATCAGCTCCAGCGTCTATTTTCAATTGTTTCCAATGGGGGGAGAGCGTAGTGTTGCAGCGTTAAGCGGTAAAGTCAGCCCCCATGCAGCGTGAGTGTTGTGCTTACTGCTTTTAATAGCGTAGCCTACCTGTGTTGTTAGCTTGCTAGCTGTCAGCTATCAAGCTGAACTAACGTTACTTGCAGACTGCTTCCTTGTATATTGTGCGCTGGGATCAGCGTTCCCCAGCGCACTCCCAGCTTTTAACGTAGGAAAAAGAAGCTAGGTGGACACAGGGCCTAACATGAGCTAACTTGCTTTTGTTTAATGTTGAGGTCGCTAGGCCACGTTCAAGCAAGTCAAGCTTCAATCAGCTGCTAAGCTAACGTTATCGTTGTGAATATTTAGGCTACTTGTGTTTTTCTGCTTTCAAAATCAATGCCTGCTAACGTTACACGCGACGCAGCTACACGTTTCTCTGCCATGTGCCATCACACTGGGCATCAACACTAGCGGGAGACTTTATCCCATGCACACTCCCGCAAATAAGTAATGTTACGAGCAAGCTACATCTTAGAGGGAGAGAGAGAACACCCATGATCGCTAACAGCGAGCTATGCTAATAACTAGCTAGCCATGTAAACAGCTAGCCGTGTGATTAGTGAGGACGTCAGTAAAATGGGTAATGAACCACACAGTGGGTAATGCCCCGCTGTGATGAAGAATATAGCGAGATTAACAAGGTTGATACCAAAACACTGTCGCAGGCAGCTGCCATCAGCAGCACTGATGCTAGCTTGATCTCCAAATCCAAAGCCATCGGCTTTGACTGGTGGTTGATGGTTGACTGGCTTCAAACAGTCATGTTAGACTAGCGATAAAAACAATACGCCTTCCAGTCGGATTTTCAAAATAAAATGATTCTGAACACGTGGAAAGCACTCAACATGAATTAAAAGCGTTGTGTTTTTGTAGTTCCATCTTTCTCTGTGTGTGTGTGTGTGTGCGTGTGTGCGTGCCTGATGAGGGGGGAGAGATTGACACAGCATGGCGCACGTGAGGCACAAGAGCCCTGCATGTTGTAGTATCAGTGACGCAACAGTTGAGCCTTTTGAGACATGCTTGTGTGATAGGGGTTATAAACATAACTGAAGTGAATCTCTAATTATTATAGGGTTTCAAACATGCGTTTTCATTTAATTGTACTTTACTTTAGGGAAATCTAATAATACTGGACTGGTAGTGTGATGCTCATCATGAATAATCATCCCTTTGATTCCTTCCCAGCTAGGTAACTCCTGTGATCATCCTTGGTAAGATAATTTCCTGAAATAGCCTCGAGCTGTTATCTTAATTGTGCATGTTGCTATTTTATTTTTTATTTTATTTAACCTTTAACCAGGTAAGTCATTAAGAAGTAAGAACAAATTCTTATTTACAACAGCGACGTGGCAGAAGGCACAGCCTT
Organism: Poromitra crassiceps; assembly: GCF_964638095.1. Lineage (NCBI taxonomy): Eukaryota > Metazoa > Chordata > Actinopteri > Beryciformes > Melamphaidae > Poromitra > Poromitra crassiceps. The sequence continues at coordinate 543,812 of NW_028152244.1, forward strand.
TTGAGGGATGGGGGTAGGGGATAAAATAAATACAAAGTTACTTACAACCAGTGGCGTGCCTGACCAAGTTGGTGCCCTAGGCAAGATTTTTGCTGCAGCACCCTCAGCACCCACCTTCCAGCTCCCTTCCCCCACTCTGGGAAAAAGCTCTGAGCAGGTAGAAGGGGGCGCGGCCGCGCAGGGGGTGGGGTGGTATGGATTAGGGACCATGGTGAAAGTGCTGCAGCCAGAAAGGCAGAATTAGAAAATGATTTCACTATTATTTAAAGACTTAAGACGTTGTGCTGCTTATTTTTTGTCTACTATTGTAAAATAATAGTAGGCCTATTATCATACAAACGTATTTGTAATTTTTTTTTTTTTTACCCTCTCTGGCGCCCCTAACGGCTCAAGCGCCCCTAGCATTTGCCTAGTTCGCCTAATGGACGGCACGCCACTGCTTACAACAAATGAAAACAAGTTAAAACACAGTTAAAAACATAGCAGACAGACAGAGCTAATAAAACAAAAACAGTCGGAGCAGACAGGCAGGGGATAAGAGCTAGTCCAGGAAGCAGTGCCTGTGTGTGTATATATATGTATGTATATATATATACACATATATACACACAGCCTCTGTCAGTCTGCCACAGTTCCAGCTTCGGCCTCTGCCTGCCGTCTCCAGTTTGATAGTGTCATTGTCCTTCAAGGTACCCAATGTTAAGTCTCATAACTTGTCTGCTTTGGTTCCGGGGTGCTCCCTACCAATTTTGTTTTGGTGACCTTTCATGCTTGACCTTTTTTCGCTGCAGCCACCGCCTCCATCCAGCCTCTGTCAGTCTGCCACAGTTCCAGCTTCAGCCTCTGCCTGCCGTCTCCAGTTTGATAGTGTCATTGTCCTTCAAGGTACCCAATGTTAAGTCTCATAACTTGTCTGCTTTGGTTCTGGGGTGCTCCCTACCAATTTTGTTTTGGTGACCTTTCATGCTTGACCTTTTTTCGCTGCAGCCACCGCCTCCATCCAGCCTCTGTCAGTCTGCCACAGTTCCAGCTTCAGCCTCTGCCTGCCGTCTCCAGTTTGATAGTGTCATTGTCCTTCAAGGTACCCAATGTTAAGTCTCATAACTTGTCTGCTTTGGTTCTGGGGTGCTCCCTACCAATTTTGTTTTGGTGACCTTTCATGCTTGACCTTTTTCCGCTGCAGCCACCACCTCCATCCAGCCTCTGTCAGTCTGCCACAGTTCCAGCTTCAGCCTCTGCCTGCCGTCTCCAGTTTGATAGTGTCATTGTCCTTCAAGGTACCCAATGTTAAGTCTCATAACTTGTCTGCTTTGGTTCCGGGGTGCTCCCTACCAATTTTGTTTTGGTGACCTTTCATGCTTGACCTTTTTCCGCTGCAGCCACCGCCTCCATCCAGCCTCTGTCAGTCTGCCACAGTTCCAGCTTCAGCCTCTGCCTGCTGTCTCCAGTTTGATAGTGTCATTGTCCTTCAAGGTACCCAATGTTAAGTCTCATAACTTGTCTGCTTTGGTTCTGGGGTGCTCCCTACCAATTTTGTTTTGGTGACCTTTCATGCATGACCTTTTTTCGCTGCAGCCACCGCTTCCATCCAGCCTCTGTCAGTCTGCCACAGTTCCAGCTTCGGCCTCTGCCTGCGTCTCCAGTTTGATAGTGTCATTATCCTTCAAGGTACCCAATGTTAAGTCTCATAACTTGTCTGCTTTGGTTCCGGGGTGCTCCCTACCAATTTTGTTTTGGTGACCTTTCATGCTTGACCTTTTTCCGCTGCAGCCACCGCCTCCATCCAGCCTCTGTCAGTCTGCCACAGTTCCAGCTTCAGCCTCTGCCTGCTGTCTCCAGTTTGATAGTGTCATTGTCCTTCAAGGTACCCAATGTTAAGTCTCATAACTTGTCTGCTTTGGTTCTGGGGTGCTCCCTACCAATTTTGTTTTGGTGACCTTTCATGCATGACCTTTTTTCGCTGCAGCCACCGCTTCCATCCAGCCTCTGTCAGTCTGCCACAGTTCCAGCTTCGGCCTCTGCCTGCCGTCTCCAGTTTGATAGTGTCATTATCCTTCAAGGTACCCAATGTTAAGTCTCATAACTTGTCTGCTTTGGTTCCGGGGTGCTCCCTACCAATTTTGTTTTGGTGACCTTTCATGCTTGACCTTTTTCCGCTGCAGCCACCGCCTCCATCCAGCCTCTGTCAGTCTGCCACAGTTCCAGCTTCAGCCTCTGCCTGCTGTCTCCAGTTTGATAGTGTCATTGTCCTTCAAGGTACCCAATGTTAAGTCTCATAACTTGTCTGCTTTGGTTCTGGGGTGCTCCCTACCAATTTTGTTTTGGTGACCTTTCATGCTTGACCTTTTTCCGCTGCAGCCACCGCCTCCATCCAGCCTCTGTCAGTCTGCCACAGTTCCAGCTTCAGCCTCTGCCTACAGCCTCTGCCTGCAGTCTCCAGTTTGCCGCAGTCTCAGCCTCTACCTGTACTTCAAGGTATTGTCTTAACCAAATGCAGCACCCTCACCGGTCTTGTGCCCCCTACTCCTTTAACACTCAAGATAATTGTGTTGCAGTGAATTTCCATTGATCGTGAAGATATCGTCACATGAGAATGAATATCACCCAGACTCATGAGTGACTTGAAAAAGAGGAGGAACTTTGCTCACTAGCAAGTCACAGTCCTAATTGATTTCCAGTTTTGTTTATAATTCCCATTTGCCACAAGGGGGAGCCCACACCTTTCCAGGCAATTGTCATCGACATGGCTGAAGCTGTCTCAGCTTGACCGCTGTGTCCTTGAACTAAAAAAGTTAAATCAGAAATCAAAATGATGATGTCATCAGTGATGTCATCCTTCCTGGTGCCAATAGGGCAGACAAGGCAGCATAGCGGCAGAGCTGCGTATGCGGTGCGCAGTGGGCGAGCTGCAGGGCGGGCGAGGAATCGTTGCTAGTTTACAAAGTGTAGGGTAAAGTTATTCTAGTATGTTTAGTGCTATATTGAGTTTTATTTTAATTGATCATATCGTTCATTTCGAATAATTAGGACGGGATCAACGTGAAATTAAATGTTCATATGGTCCCCACCCCCCCCCCCCCCCCCCGTATTTTCCAGATGGACATGAAGGGTTACAAGAGACGATGGCGAAAAAGAAAACGAGACATTGAACAGCTTCTCCAAGATTCTGACAGTGATGAGAATCTCATGGGGATTGACAGTGACAATGTGTCTGATTCTCCAAATAGTTTCAACAGTGACAACGTGCCTGCCACTCCAAATAGCTTCCACAGTGACATGCCTGGGACTCCAAATCGTTTCAACAGTGACGACGTACCTGGGACTCCAAATAGTTTGTACATTGTGGACCAAGACTCTACCGATGACCGACTAAATGATGAAGCTGCAGATAATGTGAATCTTGAAGAGGACTTAAAACAATGGGCCATCAAAAATGGAGAGACACACAGATCTTTGAAAGAATTATTGGCCATATTAAGGAAGCAGGGGCATCTGTTGCCTATTGATCCAAGGACACTCCTTTCTACACCACAAAATAAAGCATCTGAGGCTAAATGTGGCGGGCAGTACATGTACTACGGCTTAGAAAAGGGGATCCGCCGCTTTTTAAGTCGCACCGAGAGTAATGTCTTACACCTCAGTGTAAACATTGATGGCCTCCCGCTTTTCAAAAGTAGTGGTATCGAATTCTGGCCAATACTAGCGAAGTTGAACCATTTTGATCCATTTATTGTAGCTATGTTTAGTGGAAAACGTAAGCCTCGTCCCCTTGAGGAGTATCTTCATGATTTTTTGACTGAGTACAAACATCTCAAAGACACTGGGATAATTTATGAAGGCCAGACTTACACAGTCCATATTGAAGCTCTCATCTGTGATGCGCCAGCAAGGGCATATCTCAAATGTATTAAGGGTCATACTGCCTATGAGAGTTGTGAGAGATGTATAATCAGAGGTGCTCGTGTCGAGGAGACAATCGTTTTCAATAAACCGGTATGCACTTCTCGAACAGACGAAGTTTTCAGTAGAGTGGAGTACAGCACCCACCAAAACGGTATCAGCCCCTTCATTGCGTCAGGAATTCCTTGTGTCAGCTCATTCGTATTAGATTACATGCATATGGTAAGCTTGGGAGTAGTCCGACGACTGTTAAGATTTTTGACTAGTCGTGGCCCAAGATTTTGTCGTTTATCTGTCAGGCAAAGGCAAGAAATAACCCAAAAACTGACGTCGCTGAGAGGGAAGATGCCAAGTGAATTTGCTCGGCAACCCCGGGGTTTAGATGAAGTGGATAGGTGGAAGGCCACCGAACTACGGCAGTTTTTGTTATACACAGGACCTGTGGTACTAAAAACTGTGTTGTCCCCTGGAAGATACAAACATTTCCTGTCCTTGACTGTGGCCATGTCGATCCTGCTGGAGTCAGATGAGAGGACTCGGAATGGTTATCTCCAATTTGCCAATGAACTACTGAAACATTTTGTCAAGTGCTGTGCTCATCTCTATGGCCAAACCTTTGCTGTGTACAATGTACATGGACTACTCCATCTTCATGAAGATGTCAGACACTTCAACTGTTCGTTAAATGACATTTCCGCTTTTCCTTTTGAGAACTACCTGCAAAAAATCAAGAAGTATGTGAGGAGTGGGAGAAGCCCCCTGGAACAGGTCACTAGGCGTTTGGCAGAAATGGAACATGCAGAAGTGGACGAGTGCAAAACACAGCCTAAAGTGTTTGTTTCTGTCAAAGAAAGAGACCGTTGTTTTCTCTTGAGAGATGAGAGCTTTGCTTTCATTCGGGCAAAGAATGCAGACGGCACTTTGATGTGTGAAATTCTGCACCAGCGCCACACTTCACCATTATTTGAACAACCATGCAGCTCCAAACTCCTAAATATCGTATGCACAGGTAATGTGCAGGGCCGAATGGAAAGAGGACTACTGCGTGAAAAGGATCTCTTCCGCAAGGTGGCCTGCCTCCCGCAAGAAACTGGTGGTTATGTCCTCATACCCCTTCGCCATGGTGTGGAACACCACTTGTAAAGGTTTAATTTAACTCTAAACTCTCTTCATTAACTAATTACCATCTTAACCTGCACAGTAACATCTTAACCTGCACATTAAACTGCACGGTAACATATTGACCTGCACACTAACATCTTGACCTGCTCAGTATGTTAATGATTGCAATGAAAAATATTTCATAATAATGTCATAGGTAATTATTGTAGAAATGTGTTCGTGTGTAGCCTAATTGGTAGAACAAGGTGATATCAATAATGGTCTTGGGTTTGATTCCTAGGGACCGTACAAATAGGGGTGGGTGTCACCACTGATTTCCCAATGCGATTCCCACACACTGTCCCGAATCAATTTACGTTAACATTCGATATTTCAGTTACAATACCAATTTGGCTTGGATATTAGAGATTCTCAAAGAACTGTTCCTGTAAATTGTACAACGAACCCTCTAACCTGGTGTATTGTTAAAAATATATATATTTACACATGGAGACGAAATCTCGTAACAGGGTTAAAACTGCATGCATCCACGGGAAAAAGCATTATATTAAAATATCGATATTGGGATTTATGAATAGAGCAGATTTGATTAAATATCAATTGGATATTCTTTTTCTTTAACGCAGGCTAGCACATGATACAAATCTCCAGCACTACAAACTGCTGTGGATAAATTAAAATGTCAAACCTGAAAGTAACATATACTGTCCTTTCCAGATCATGTATGCCAAGGCTGTGTGGGTGGAGAATGGAAAAGAGACAGAGGGTACAGTTCCCGAAAATTGGATAGACCAAAAGAAGAAAATCGTGCGATGGCCAAATTCAAAGAATGTAAAGGTACTAGAAGCAGCTTTCAAGAAGAAGCAGAACCCCGAGGATGACTGGATGACCTTCCAGTTTATCAAAATAAAAACAAGATCAGGTAGGTTTTGATTAATGAATGGTTTCATTCCTCAGCAAAAAAATAAAAATATGCTGGGTCAAATGGTTTTTACAGTTGAAATATGTTAATTCTAGCTGAGGAAAAAGAATGCAATGACTACAATCAGACCAGCCAAGCCGAGTCCAGCCAAGGAGATGATGACATGGACGAGGTGGTTACGAAGAGGAAAAGAAAACGTAACCTAAAATTGGATGATTATGTTGTTGGTATGTTTTATCAATTAATTTAGGAATCTGAAATTGTATTTATTGGGGAGAAACTGGGCCTGAACATGTTTTATATCACATTTTGAATTGCACTCTTAAAAGATTCTGAGGAGGAGGAGCAGGCGAGCATGGACCCCTTTCCCCCTCCACCATCAAAAGTAAAGCCTCCTTGTGAGTATTGATCACAATTTAATAAATATAGTAATTAATTATTTAATATACACAGGTTGAAAGTAGCTACAGGGTCATTTAAATGTTTCAGGCTCTGAAAATCCTCGCTTATCCATCCCGGTGGAACATGGTGGCCTGGCTAGGGAAATTATCACACCAAGTGAGTATTTGTCACATTAAACCAGTCACCTGTTAGTTTGTGATACGTGTTAGTGATGTTAAATCTAAGAACATGCTTTGTGTGTTTTTCAGTCTCTACACATGACGGTGATGGCTCCAGGTCCAGAGATGGCTCCAGGTCCAGACATGGCTCCAGGTCCAGAGATGGCTCCAGGCACAAAGATGGCTCCAGGCACAGAGATGGCTCCAGGTCCAGAGATGGCTCCAGGTCCAGAGATGGCTCCAGGCACAAAGATGGCTCTAGGCACAGAGATGGCTCCAGGTCCAGAGATGGCTCCAGATCCAGAGATGGCTCCAGGCACAAAGATGGCTCCAGGCACAGAGATGGCTCCAGGTCCAGAGATGGCTCCAGGTCCAGAGAGGGCTCCAGGTCCAGAGATGGCTCCAGGTCCATTGTCAGCCCCAGGTTCAGCGGTGGCTCCAGGCACTCCAGGCCCAGTGTCAGCCCCAGGTTCAGTGATTGCTCCAGTGTCAGTCCCAGGGTCAGGCCCAGCCCCAGCGGTGGCTCCAGGCCCAGTGTCAGTCCCAGGGTCAGGCCCAGCCCCAGCGGTGGCTCCAGGCCCAGTGTCAGTCCCAGGTTCAGCCCCGGGTCCAGCGGTGGCTCCAGGCCCAGTGTCAGTCCCAGGTTCAGCCCCAGCCCCAGCGGTGGCTCCAGGCCCAGTGTCAGTCCCAGGGTCAGGCCCAGCCCCAGCGGTGGCTCCAGGCCCAGTGTCAGTCCCAGGTTCAGCCCCAGCCCCAGCGGTGGCTCCAGGCCCAGTGTCAGTCCCAGGGTCAGGCCCAGCCCCAGCGGTGGCTCCAGGCCCAGTGTCAGTCCCAGGTTCAGCCCCAGGTCCAGCGGTGGCTCCAGGCCCAGTGTCAGTCCCAGGTTCAGCCCCAGCCCCAGCGGTGGCTCCAGGCCCAGTGTCAGTCCCAGGGTCAGGCCCAGCCCCAGCGGTGGCTCCAGGCACAGACTCAGCCCCAGGTCCAGCGGTGACTCCAGGCCCACAGATGGCTCCAGGCACAGTGTCAGCCCCAGGTTCAGCGGTGGCTCCAGGCCCACAGATGGCTCTAGGCACAGTGTCAGCACCAGGTTAAACAGTCCCAGTGTCAACCCCTGGCAAAACAGGGACAGTGGTGGCAGGCAAAACAACAGCTCCAGGGACAGTGGTGGATCCAGGCAAAACAACAGCTCCAGGGGCGGGGACAGTGTCAGGCTGAGGCATGGTGAGTTGTTCAAAGCCTGCTTCAAGTATCCATCAAAACGCTTTGCAATTCAATGATTAGTTCTGACCCACTGTAATTGTGATATTGTCATTTAAGTGAAGTAATGTCTTTAAAAAAAAGTTTATTTTTAAATATTTGTCATGCAGAAATTACATGTTCTAACCGGCTGAGCAAACACATTTTTTGAACGTGGAATCTTTTGGATTAGTTTTTTTTACCTCAACCTAAGTGTATGCAAACTTCTGACAACTGCGTCTTGGGGCCCAAATCTGTTCTCTCTCAGAAATGTCACTTGGTAATTTCCTGAACACTTTTGTTTTACATGTACTACAGATGCAGGGTCTCAGAGGGCACCAGCCGGATTCCCAATGCCCGAAGCAAGTAAGTGCTAAAGTGTTTCAAATTGAGCTGTCAAACCATTAATTGTTTCAATTGCTGAATTTAGATAATTAAAGGGATACTGCAATATCTTTCCTTTCACTGTATATGGGGATGTAGTAGTTGTTGATGAATGCAGGTCAAACTGGGGGATGCGTACCCCTTGGGCAGTGGTTCCCAAATGGTGTGCTGTGGGATTTTGTGACAACCTGCCTAACTAAAAGGGGACTCAACCAGCTATAGACTTATTATGAAACATCTAAAATGATGTCACTAGTTAAGTAAATACATTTGTGAAGTAAATAAAAAACATTTCCAGATTATTTTTCATGATATGAATACAGGTGTGCCTTGGGCACAAAAGGTTTGTGCCCTAGAGTTATGGTTAGGTCAGGTGACCCCTAAAAGACGTGTCACTCCTAGAAGCGAATGCAGTATTCTGCACCGCTTAAGAAAATATATTTGTATTTATTCCAGATATGGCTGTCGGCAGGCCAACTGCGCTAACATTAGCAATTAACGTTGTGCTACTTAGTTAGGCCAGTTTTGGTCTTAGTAAAATACAGAACTTACACTCAGTCGAACATCCTCAATGACTATTACAGAAAGTCATCACTATCAACATTTGTGTTCTTTTTTATTTCAGAATTTCAGAAAAGAGTCTTGGAGAAATTGTTTGACATCCACACGGACATCAAAAACCTTTGCCGAAGTGCGCCTGCCCTTTCAGCCACCCATGTGGAGAGGTTGGACACCATGGAGGACTTCCAGAGAGAGGAGCTACACCTTGAGGACAGCAACACTTTTAATAACCTGGTAGGATTAACAAGAGTCTGAAAGTAATAACAGTAGTGCCCTTGTTCCAAATGTTTTCGGTTAATGGATAAATGCATTGCTCCAGTGCACTCATGGGGAACGAGCGTATATAGGCCTACTGGAGTATAGCATTGAAGAAGTACATTTTTAAAGCCCCCCTAAAGTAAAAAATCAGTTTTTCTTCTTGTTAGATGTTTGAGCTTCACTGTGCAGAATGATGTCTGTGCAGAGTTTGACACTAGAAGGCTGTTTCCACAATCGTCTGCTGAAAGTGGAACGTTTATCAGAGCTAACTGAAAAGGCCCGGGTTTTCCAAAAGTATCTTAGTACTAAGAAGCTTCTTAGACCCCTCCCGTGGAGCCTTAAGAAGGGTCTAAGAAGCTTCTTAGCGCTAAGAAGCTTTTGGGAAACCCAGCCAAGGCCGTTTTCAACAGGCAAGATTCGTGACATCACGAATCCTGGAGCCAATCCCTGTCCAGTATTCAGCAGTTAACACATTTTTAATCGGTCAGGAACCCTTGTCGTCACTTTGTAATGAGTGAGAATGTGTTGAAAAGCATGTGTTGTATGCTGTGATTGGCTAGTTATGTTCTAGAATCTAGATAACCCTGATTGGTTGCTTTGGCTTTTTAAATGAAAAAGAGGGAGGGGAAGCCATTTTAAGGATTTTAACAAGATAATTAATAATAAAGAATAATAATTCATTTATTTTATAAAGTGCTTTTCAATTACCCTAAGATGCTGACACAGTATGAGTACATAGAAAACAAGATAACAACAGGCAACAGATACAAGTAACTCACGTTGATTAGGGATATATGGAAACAGAGGGGAAGGAGGGAGTGTGTGGGAGGGACAGTGGCCAGACAGAAGAGAGGGAGGTGTAAAATGTGGGTGGCGAGGTAGGAAGAGGTGGTTAAGGGTAGGGGAGGTTGTAAGCTTGGGATAACAGGTAGGTTTGGAGTCGGGATTTAAAGAGCATGTTGCAGGTTAATGTTGCAGAGAAGAGGGGGGCGTGTAATCGGCCAAAGGGAAGATTAGTGGGGGTGGGGGTGGAGGAGTTGGTGATGGAGGCAGTAGCTATTGATTTGGGAGATTTTGTTAGTGGAGGAAGGCATTGCTGAGATCAGGGGAGCAAAGTGTGGTGTTGTCCGGGGGATTGGATTCGTTTCTTGACAGAGAAGGGTGCGGAGGGGTTTTAACTTTTTTGTGGGGAAAAACCATCAGACACAAATTATTATTCAAAGTATTTTATACACATCTTGAAGCATGACTTTAGGGGGTCTTTAATATTCTGAAAATTGTTTTTTAATGGACCTTTTCCAGGTGCTGCAACTTGCCCGAATTGGAGGGAAGGATCTAAAGGACTGTGTCCACAAAGTCCTTGACCGGTATGTTTCATGAACTGTTTTCAATAATCTCTCTCTCATACACACACACACACACACACACACACACACACACACACACACACACACACACACACACACACACACACACACACACACACACACAGAGACATCTGCATTCTCTCTCATCAGACATCTGACCACTGTGTTTTAATTGAGTTAAAGCTGCTGTGATATTTTTGGTTAAAATAAGTGTAAAACAGCTCGACATTCTGACAGCTATCACTAATATAAATTATTTGGTCAATGACATGGATCTCTCAGTCCCTCCGCCCCACAGCAAAACTGATTTTTTTCTGGGAGCCTCCCCACCTTATCCAATCAGGAGACAGAACTCTACAAAGTGGCGGTCCTCTGTGCGTGTTCACAGGCCGAAAGCCAATGCTGTAGGGGGGGACTGCTAACTGCAGTGCTGAAAATGCCACCGGAACTATGCAAAATGAGGAAATCACTTACAGCAGCTTTAAATGTGGAAACGGGCCAGAATTTCATACAGTGTGGCTTGACTTGTCATCTGCTTGCCCGGCCTGAACAATGTCTTTACATAGAGCAGTGATTTGGACTTGCTTGCTTGATTCTCACTTGCTTGAGACTTAAAGGTTGAAACTTGCTTGTGACTTGCATATGTGTGACTTACTCCCACCTCTGTGTAAATCACATTTATTTTTCTTCAGGCTCTTCAATAATTCCCTCATGGCCAACTTCAATATGAAGGGGAAAGGGAAAAAAGAGAAGATGGGTCTGGAGACCACCAACCATTACAGAGCACTAAAAGGTAAGCCCATATTTCACGTTGCATAGGGGAAGAAAACTGTTACCTTTTTTATGTTATACAGGGGGAGCAATGGTCTCTTTTTCAAGAGTACCCTGTTCACATTCTTACACACATTCACACCTGGAAGCTGACCAGCAACCACAGTCTGATCTGCTGGCCACTGATCAGCTGCACTGGAGCGGTCAGAGTTAAGGGCCTTGCTCAAGGTCACCTCAGTGGTGGTAATGAGGGAGGGGCAAGTGCTGCTTTTCACTTTACCCACTCTTTTGGTATTGAACCTACAACCTTCTTGTCACGAGCTTGCTTCCTACCTTTAGGCCACCACTGCCCACAGAGATGAAAATGAAAACACACTTGATGTAGTTTTTAGGGTTTGTTTTTATTATTTGAACTTCTGCTTTCTTCCAAGTAGATAACAGCGATACCTATTTCAACCCAGAGGCCAGAGCACAAGAGAATTAGACTAAAATTGCACATTTATAATTTTTGTCTTTTTCAACTCTTGCAGCTGCTGTACTGAAATGGAATAAGGATGCAACGGAGGAGGTTATCCGCCAACATGCTGCAGAGCACCTCAAACATGCACCAGCCAGAAAGGGAGGTCATTCATAGGAGGTTTTTGCTTTTTTCTTCTTTTTTTTTTTTTATAAACTTTAGTTCCAAGGCCAGCAGTAAACAAACTGTAGCATCTTTTCATTTTGTTTTAACAGTAACAGTTTTGTCATAACAGTATTTTACAAATTCCCTAGTTACTGAATGGGCTGCACAAGATGTTTTGTGCAAGTGAAGTGAAGTGAAGTAGCATTGTTCAAAAGCTACCTAAGTACAGTAGTCCACACATCCAGTTAAGGTGGACCGTAAGTAGACTGCAACAAACAGTTCAGTTTGTCAAGTGCATGCAACTATGACATGACTTTATGAAAGTTGTTGGTCTGTCAACTTGACAATGTTGCTGCAATAAAATGGTTGAAGTCAGATGTACAGACTGGAAAATTGTTCTTATATAAACCAGATGTTGACAAAGTTTTCCTTTGGGGACATCATTTGCAGTTGAAAAAGTAGGAAATCGCAATATATCGATATGTATATATGTGTATATTAATGTTATTACTATTACTGTTGTCTGTCCTGGATTATGACGTTCAAATAAATGTAAGTGATAATTAAATAGTTTGAGAAATTGTTATTTGTAAGTAAGGCCAACTTTGTATAGATTGTCTTGTATAGCAGTATACATGTGGAGGTCTAAAAGGTGTCGTCTAAAAAGACGTCACGTTACAAGACGTCCAAAAAATAACCACATTTGAACTTATTTTTAAACTTTTATAAAGAGGTATTCAGGACGTCAACAACAGACGTTGACAAGGCGTCATAAAAAGACGTCCATTCTGGCTCCTCAGTAGACATATTTTAGACGTCTGACAAAGACGTTCTGAAGACATCCTTTGCACGTATCTTCTGAACGTCTTTAGGACGTCCAACAAAGACGTTCAGAAGACGTTGTTCAGAAGACATCCTCTGGACATCAAACATTGGACGTTAATAAGACGTCGCTCAGAAGACATCCTCTGAACGTCTAATATTAGACGTTCAGAAGAAGTAATTCTGATGACATCCTATGGATGTCAAACTTTGGAGGTTCAGAAGACGTCATGAAAAGACGTCATAAAAACTTCCAGTCTGGCTCCTCGGTGGAGCTCTTTGGGACGTCCAAAAATTACGTTCATATGACGTTCTTTGGACGTATTCTTGCTCAGTGGGTGTGCTTCTACTTTATTCCTAAAAAGCTGTACGAACCCTGGTAGATATTACACTGAACAGTATTCTGAACAGAATGTCATTCTTAAAGGTACTGAAGATGATGTCGTCAATTGGGGAGAAGAAGCTCAACAGGATGTTCCTGTGGCAGAACCCTGGGCAGAACATTACACTGAAACAGATCCCAGGGATTAAAGTTCTCAGTCGCTATGACAGATTTTTGTCAAATCGAGTCACATAATATGTGAAAAGTACAATAATTAAAGGCCCTATGTACATTTTATTTAAATTTGTCTATTGCATTGAGTTTGAATGAAAGCTTTTATTTTGAAAAAATGTTTGACTGTATAAGAAACAATGTTAATTGGGATTTATTATAGCCACTAATTTGCATATGTCTGTTGGAACTTATAACAACACTGATTCAACCTGGAACAAAATTCATGCATCATTCGGAATCCAAATCACTTTTATTGTCACAATATGCAAGATTTGTGTCCGTATGCAGCGTGTAGGTCATGTCAACATTCAGAGACACAGTAGGAAAGACAAACAACATTGCAAGTGGAGTCCAAGATATACACAAGTGGAGGAGTGTTTATTAGGCATAAATTCAGAGTTAAATGGGCTGGTAATTTTTATGAATTTACAGTGAGTTAAATCAGCATTAAAATAAGTATGAGTTACAGTCTAAGCAGTGCACAATGTAGTTGGCAAGAGCAATCCAGTTCTGGTAAGACGAGCACCCACAATACCTGGGTGTGTGGGAACTTTTTAGAGTGACATGAGTGTTTTACATGAAAACCTGTGGGAAGCGACTGCATGTCAGAGGAAAAGCGGACACTTTAAAAAGCCTGAAATGGTTCAAATGGACCTGGAAATATTCTGTGATATAGATGTTTTTTTAAAACCTCAATGGAAGACCATCTGCTTGTTGGTTAGGCTGGTGTTCACCCTGCCTTGAGACACAATGGCTGCTGTGAAAAGGGTCTATTGTGTTAACAGTGACAGACCACACGTGTTATTAAATATTTTTGCCATGGTTGTTGACTTGTCTTTGAACTATAATGTTGAAGTTTGTTTGGTTTAAAAACTATTTCCCCTGTTTGTACTTTGGCAATACTGCACATCAATATGGTCATGCCAATAAAGCCTGTTTGGATTGACTTGACTGGTGCCATTAGCACCCCTAGTGGTAGAAACCAATGGCCCGTGACGCAGGCTGACGCTGCTGCCCATCCACTTTGTATTGAACATGCTGCTCGACGCCTCGCAAAGCATGCTGGGAGACCAGACGACGCGTAGCAGGCTTGTGAAGCGACAGTGGGCAACAGAGGGGGCGGGGTGGAATTTGACAAAGTACAAAGCTAGCCAATTGAGCTCGTCCTAGGACCTATCCTACCCTTCCTGTCCTCTCTACCACCAATTTTCAAAGAAGCAAAGTAAATCTAGCAGCAGCTAGCTTGGGAGCTAGCTGCACCACACACTGGTGGTCCGGACCATGGTCAGAGCGTCTGTACGCTGACTGATGCATTGTGACGAGAAGGAATGCTGACAGACCACGTGACTGACCACACACTGATGGTCCGGACCATGGTCAGAGCGTCTGTACGCTAACTGCGATGCATTAAGAGGAGAAGGAACACTGACGGACCACGTAGCCTACGTGACAGACCACACACTGGTGGTCCGGACCATGGTCAGAGCGTCTGTACGCTGACTGATGCATTGTGACGAGAAGGAACGCTGACAGACCACGTGACAGACCACACTGACCAGCTGACTGACCACACACTGATGGTCCGGACCATGGTCAGAGCGTCTGTACGCTGACTGCGATGCATTAAGAGGAGAAGGAACACTGACGGACCACGTGACAGACCACAGTGGTCCGTGGTACAGTGACGGACCACACCAACTGGTCCGGACCATTCGCTTTAGCACCCCCTAGTGGTACTGACCAATGGTCTGTACAGACCACTAAAAAATGATACAACCCCCACTCATTGGGTGGGACTGGGTCTTAACCCTAGAACACTAAGGTGATTTAAAGTCACACCATCACTAACGTCGGGTGTATTTCACCCGATGCAATATACCCCATAAAACTTACTTCTCATCAAAATATCTTAACACGTTCACTGCCGTTGACGAGATATCTCGTCTTTAAAAAAAAACCGGTTGACTGCCGTTGACGAGATATCTCGTCTTAATTTTTTTTATTTATTTTTTGACGGTGGGACGTCGATCAACCCCTTTTACATCTCATATTAAAATATGGGAGGTATTGAATGTGTATAATCTATTTTACCGACCCACTAAGTGGCGACAGTGCTCTCCAGACGAGAGAAAGCCAAGCAAAAACAGCCCCGTGAGGAAGCCATTCTCATGAAAATGGATTGGCGAAAACGCTTTCGCTTTCGCGCAGGGAGCTGGCGGTGGGGGATTGCAAATTTGCATAATAGATTACGGGTGGAACACACTTTGAAACACGCAGCATAAATAAGACCAGAATCGCAAAAGCTTCATCAAAGCTCTCAACCGAAACCCCAAGAAACGAGCGAGCCCATCCAGACTCGCCCAAAGAGCGGCCGCCAGCAGACAGGCAGCGGCAGCAGCAGCAACTCGCTTGTGACACGCCCGCTGCAGAGCCAGGGAGGCAGGAGGAGAACACACACGGAGGGAGGAGTTTGAAGGAGAGGGGGGTTTCCTGCTGTTATGGAGGAAATTACTGTTCAAAACTATTGTTTAGATGTCTGACGTCTTACTGATGCCAAAAATGAATGGTTAAAGTGACTGTTCTATCGAATTTCACAAAAAGGCATTTTTCTCAGCTTAAATTTTCAGACGCTGAAACCATGCTGTATTCAAGTGCTAATGCCTACATAACTACTAACTCTACAAACTAACTCTTTTAGACAGAGAAAGCACACATTCTATTAGTTATTTTGAGATATTTTGTGTTCACAAAATCTTAGCAGAAAATAATCATCGGCTGTTGAAAGATGAGCCAGAATCCTCAAAAAAAAAACTTGGCAGAACCTACCTACAGTAAAAAAAAAACGGCTGGCAGTGAATGTGTTAAAGTACAACAATACATGGCAAATTGAGGTACTCTTCTTTTGTTTTTAAATGTGAAATATCACAAAAAACACAAAAGTTTATTATGGGGGACACTATAAAAAATATGTCAAATTCGGGAAAAATGAGGTAATCGTTACAAACCCTCCCCCCCCCCAAAAAAAAAGGAGCTCCCAACTTCTCCTTCGGTCCACCCATTCATGGGACTTGTGTGGTGATAAGTCACCACAATACCATTAACCCTAACCCGAAGATATTTTACCCTCTATCACTAACGTCGGGTGAAAATCACCCGAACACGTAGCCGGTAGAAAAAACCATGAATGGGAGCAGGGAAACAAACCTACATTCAATGATGTCAGTGAGCATCCTGAAGGTACCTAAGGACCCGCCCACCTCAGACAGCAGCAAGACAATGAAAATCACGTGAATTCAATTGTCCGGGTGAAAATCACCCGACGTTAGTGTTTTTAAACCTCTGCAGGCTTACAGAGTACATATACATATACCGTAAGTAAGAATAACTAATACAAGTATAAGTAATAAGTTTCAAGTATTCTTTCACCTCAGCCTTAGTGAGACTTCTGTCTGTATCCAGGTCTATTTCCTTGAAGGCCTCCAATGCTGCCCCTCGACACAGAGTACAGTTCCACCTCCTCAAAGATCAAAGTGGCATTGGGTGGGACTGGGTCTTAAACCTCTGCAGGCTTACAGAGTACATATACATATAAGTAAGAATAACTAATACAAGTATTATAAGTAATACGTTTCAAGTATTCTTTCACCTCAGCCTTAATGAGACTTCTGTCTGTATCAGGTCTATTTCCTTGAAGGCCTCCATGCTGCGTGGGCCCCTCGACAAGGGCGCCGAAAACGTGGGTGCCGGGTCGCGCAAGCACCCACGGAAAAAGCCGAGCACCCACCGGGAAATGAGGGGAGAGAGAGAGAGATAGATGCCTATTACTGTGCGACAGGCAGATATCTCTCTCTCTCTCCTCTCATTTCCCCGTGGATGCTCGGCTCTGGGCTGTGGGGGCTGGGCTGCCTGGGCGGGGTCGAGTCATTTTACTTGATAGCAAACTCAACCCGCCCGAGGTCCGCCGGCGGCCCCGGGTTGCAAAACGAGTTGATCCAAACATAGCCCATTAATCTGATTGGCTGCATGAGTCAGTGCACTCTACGTGACCCTGCTGACGTAGTGACGTTAACACACTTGTGGACTTGAGCGGTATCTGACAGAGAGTGACAGACAGACTGACAGTTATCAACAACAGCTAGAACTAGCCAAAAACAATATGAGATTTTTGATTAAACCTAGTGGGGTTTCCACCACCACCACAACGATTCCAGTTCCACAACAACCACAGCGTGCTTTCCAGTGCGACTGGGACTACGTCTACTAGTACCACCGCGGCCGCGCCGAGGCCAAGTACTTCATCATCTGCGAGTGCGACTGTTGCCGCGGCCGCCGGTGAGCCGGCGGCGGGCTGCAGAAGGGATCATGGACAAAATAAAGGGCGGACTTATCAAGCTAGCTGGAAAACCAAATTCCCATGGATAACCTATGAAGACACAAAGGACAAAGTATTTTGTGAGGTGTGCACTGCAGCTAAAAACATGGGGGCTCCGCTTCCCTCCACATCACCCCATCTAGAATCTTTGAAGGCTTTTGTACAAGAAGGTGGGCTAAAGCATTAGAACGATTCACAAAACAATTCATCCGACGCTCAACTCCAAGGGGCAACACTTTCCTCATAAAGAAAAAATAACGTCAATGGTGAGTGAAAAAATAAAACCTTTTCTATTTAATAGCTATGCGGGCCTAATATTGGTGGTCAATTAATTGTGACAGTGCAATGTGTACAGTATTATGTTTGGCTTGTGTTGGTGTGGTGTCTCTGAGCCACATGGGGCTTGGTGTGTAATTGAGCTATCTATGATTTATCTTCTAAATAATTCCGGTGGCATAATTATTATTTTTCGTGCATTATGAGCCTCATAATATGAGGTGTAGTAGTGTATGTTAATGTTGGTTAAAACCTTTGATCTCTCAATGTGTCTGTGTGGGCAGCTGACGCTGTTCATGTCCTATGGTGCTGAAATGAGTGTGTGGTTGAGTGCTTCGGTCGCTTATTCCTATTCTGTCGAACTGAAGTGGTGTGTGAAGTGTGTGTGTGTGTGTGTGTGTGTGTGTGTGTGTGTAGGTCGCTGTTAAATCTCCTATGTTGCTGAAATGTGTGCGTTTGCGTCACTGCAGCTTTATCGTGTTTGGGTCGGCTCGGCTGGGCTCAGCTGGGGGGGGGATTGGTTGGCAACGGGCGCAAGCATGGGCACCCACTGGCACAGACATAAATCGGCGCCTATGCCCCTCGACACAGAGTACAGTTCCGCCTCCTCAAAGATCAAAGTGGCATTGGGTGGGACTGGGTCTTAAACCTCTGCATACTTACAGAGTACATGCTGTGGGGAGATGAGTAGTAAGGGATGCCCTTTCAACTAAAGGGCTTTGCCTGTTTCTCCAAACCCTAGCTCTGGTGGCAGTGTGGCACTATCTTACATTACAAACCACCCAATACAAACCACTGAGGATGTCCAGCTTTGTCCGATCGACTGCAGTAGAACTGGGAACCATCTTTGGCAAGGTACTCATCATAATGAACGTTCATCAGGTCTCCTGTCTTGCTCTTCTTCACACACTCCCTGGGCATGAAAAAAACCTTGATCTTCACTGATTACGTTGAATGGTGACAACTTTTCTCAAGGAAAACAATCTTTGAGATTAGTATCAAGAATAAAAAAAGACAAAGACATGTTCATTTCAGTTCCCCAATTTTTGCAACATGGCTTTTCCTTCCAACTCAATGTAGCCTGGGGCTCCTGTATGTAAAATACAATGAATACAGCTACATCTAGTTCTAAATAAACAGACAGCAGTCAGTCACCAGTTCAAGCGCTGTTACAAAGCAGTTTTATTAAAGGAATAAAATGACTATTTGCTGGTCCTGCTGGGAAAGACTGAAGAGATAGAAGATAGGTGAAGAGGCGGCAGCACAGTGTTACACCAATGAGGGAGAATAGAATAACTCACTACAAACAATAGAAAGGGAATGGATCACTACAACCAATAGGAAGAGAATAATCACTACAACCATTAGGAAGAGATTAGATCACTACAAACAGTACACTCACAACTTAAGAGTGACCACGCCCAAACTATCAACACACCACTCCAATTGGGTACCACACCACACGTCCCCCAGTGCACCCTGACTGCCACCAGGAAACCCTACAGAAGGACAGAGGACCAGTGTTAAGTCTATTTAAAATACTAAAATCGGGCAGCATCAATAAACAAACAATTAAAACAAGTGGATAATAATCGGCGCTTGACTGGAATTAAAAGAACAAAGAGACAAGTTAGCCGGAGCACATTCATATAACAAATCAACAATAAATTGGACAATTGTTGCCTTGTAGACATTCATAATTTTCCATAACTACCAAAGGTATAAGTTGACACAACCCAGGCAGCTATAGGGATGTGTTCTCCAGGCTCAGCACCAGATGACCAGTCACTCCACTAACAGTGAAGTATTACCTCGACTGTATTTGAGTGGGGAGGGCTGTATTAAAGCAGCTGTCCTAAAAGAAGGACAGACATAAATAACCTTCTACATGATGTGTGTGTGCGTGTCTGGTGTGAGAGAGAAACTTCACCAAACTGCATGGCTTACCCTATAGGTCTCAGGATGTTTCTCCACATGTGTTTTGACAAGAGGTGCAAGGCAAAGGCCAGACACACTCCAAGCTTGGCCTTTTATACTCTAAGCACCTCCCACTGACACACCTGTTCCTACTTCCTCATTATCTTCCCAGTGCACCCAATCCTAAGTCCCACCCACTACACACAACCCCCCCAAGTGGAGTCGACGTCCCGTCGGCTCTCTAACACCAGGGTCTAAAGATGTGTTCTCTGAGTGCAAGGGATTGTTGTGACACGGGGACACCTACAGCTTGTCTCTCAACATTACCCTCCACTGATTCTGCTTGGATAGACCGTGGGAGATTGTGAGGATTCGAGTGGTGGCCTGCAGTTGTGCGGGTGGTTCTTCTCATCGGTTGACTGCATGTATAGGGGGCCGTTGATGGCACCTCTGTTACTGCAGGTGTAATGCCTCCTGGTGGAATGTCATCGTGTATACACTCACCAGGAGGTGGAGGACCGGCTGATGGCATAGCTGCTTCAATGGGTTGTTGCCCTGTGGGTTGGCATATCCCCCTCCTGGAAACCATCAAGGTGGCTGTAGATTCATCATTCCCACTGTCCAAGATGTTCTGTGGAATCCCTTTGTCTCCTGCCATCCCAGTCATATGTCCTTCGGCGCTACGCAGTTCAGCTCTGTGTATCTGCTTTGTTCTCCCATCCCCATTCACTGGCATGATGGTGTAGACTGGGCTCTGGTCTTGTGGGCATTTAACTACTTGATATAATCTGGGGTCCCAGAAATCTTGAATTTTCTGGCGTCCTCTCTTGCTGTGGTCCCGCCGAAAGACAATTTGACCTAGTTTAAGGCCTGTGTCGTTTACCTTCCCATCATTTTTCTGGGCCCTCTGATCTGCAGTCCGTTGAAGCTGACTTCGAGCTTTCTGGTAGACCTCCGTCAGTTTCTCCTGATGACTTGCCATCCAGTCAGTCACTGTCCCCTGCTTTGGCTCCTGTAGGCCCAGTGTAACATCCAGAGGAAGCTGGGGTTCCTGGCCAAACATCAAAACAAAAGGTGAGTAACCAGTAGACTGGTGTGCAGTTGTGTTATAAGCAAATAACACTTGTGGAAGGTGTTGTGGCCAGTTGCACTTCTGATTCTTTGGCAATGTACGTAACAGGTCATGAAGTGTTCTGTTGAAACGTTCACATTGGCCATTTCCCTGAGGCCTATAAGGTGTTGTGCGGGTTTTGGAAATGCCATAGGTATGACACAGCTCTTGAATTAACCGGCTTTCAAAGCAGCGCCCTTGATCTGAGTGAATCTGATGTGGTACTCCAAATATGTAGAACCAGTGATTTACCAGCGCTTTAGCGACAGAGCTAGCAGATTGATCTTTGGTGGGGATGGCTTGTGTAAATTTAGAGAAGACATCAGTCATGATTAGTACATTTTCCTTTCCATCTCTGGATGGTTCCAGTACTGTAAAGTCAATAGCCAAGATGTCCAAAGGCTTGGCAGCCAACAGATGTCCCATGAAGCTACGTACTTTTGGCTGTACTGCTTTGGCCAGGGTGCATCTTTCACAATTCTTACAATATTGTTCAATGTCGTGTGCCATACCTGGCCAGTAGCAGCGTCTCCTCACCAAGCCGGTGGTTCTTTCAATCCCCTGGTGGCCATGGTTGTCATGCAGGCCTTCAAGGACCTCTCCCTTCAGAGACTCTGGGAGAAGTAGCTGACACATTTGTTGTCCGCCATCAGGTGGGAGTATTTTCCTATACAAAACGCCATCTTCTTCCACTAGTCTGTTCCACTGTCTTATCATTTCCACCACTTGTGCGGAGAGGTTGTTCCGTTCCATTTTATTTGGGCCATATTTTCTTTTCCAGAACACCAGGAAGGGGCCAATTACAGGGTCTGCTGCCTGAAGGGCTACCATGCTTTCTTTGGGATGCACTGGAAAGGTGGTCACAGCCTGCTGTGCTGCCTCGACTTGCTCCTCCCTACTGTCATAGATACTCTGTCTTAGGGCAGGGGGTAAGGTAATAGACGGGGCCAGTGCTCTGACAGTCTGTGTGGCTATAACATATTGCCTAGACAATGCATCAGCATTGCCGTTTGATTTTCCTGGTTTATACCTAATATCTAGGTCAAACATGGCAAGCTGTGAAGCCCACTGCTGCTCCCATGCTCCGAGTTTAGCCGTTTGTAAATGACTCAGAGGATTGTTGTCTGTATAGACAATACACTTTTGGCCCAATAAGTAATCGCGGAACTTTTCAGTTACTGCCCACTTCAGTGCAACAAGTTCCAATTTCATGGAGCTATAGTTGTCCATATTACGCTCAGTTTTCCGCAAGCCCCTGCTAGCATAAGCAATTGGCCTAACCCTCCCACTGTGTTCTTGAGAAATGACTGCGCCCAACCCGTGGTGACTGGCATCAACCTCTACTATAAAGGACTTCGAAAAATCGGCATAGGCCAAAATAGGGGCTGTTGTTAACCTCTCTTTCAGGGTTTGAAAAGCCAATTCGCATGCATCTGTCCAGTGATCTATAAGGGTCAGGGTGCCTCCTTTTTTATTTGAGTGACGAAGCAGAGATGCGGCTAGGTCATTTAGTGGTGCTGCGATTTTTGAAAAGCCTGCAACAAACCTACGGTAGTAGCTTGCAAAGCCTAAAAAGGATTTGAGCTCTTTGACGTTGGTAGGGGCTCTCCACTTTGCAACAGCTGCAATCTTATCGGGGTCGGTTGACACTCCCTCCGATGATACTACATGACCCAAATATTTGACTTGCTTCTGGAACATGCAGCATTTGTTTAGCTTCACCTTCAAGTTCTCCCTCTGGAGGCGCTGTAGTACAGTCTCCAACCTTTGTAAATGCTGTTCAAAAGAGGATGAGAAAACAATTATATCATCAAGATACAAAAGTAGTGACTGACAGCTTTGGTCAGCAAAAATTCTCTCCATTAGCCTTTGGAAGGTGCTTGGAGCATTACAAAGGCCGAATGGCATACGGTTGAATTCAAAAAGACCAAAGGGAGTACAAAAAGCAGTTTTGTGGCGGTCAGCTTCAGTCACCGGCACTTGATTGTATCCGCTTGCCAAATCAAGTGTTGAGAACCACTGGGCTCCAGAAAGTGCATCTAGTGATTCATCTATGCGTGGTAATGGATATGCATCTCGCCTAGTTTTGGAGTTGAGCAGACGGTAGTCCACACACATTCTGAGGGTTCCATCTTTTTTCCGAACCAAAACAATGGGTGATGCATATGGGCTGCAGCTTTCTCTGACCACTTGTGCTTCCACTAGCTGTTTAATGTGGTTTTTAACTTCCTCATACTGTGATGGAGGAATACGGCGATAGCGTTGCCTCACCGGCGTCTCATCCAACAAGGGAATATGATGTTCTATTAAGTCAGTGCATCCCAAGTCATTATCATGTTTTGCAAAGACATTGATATATTCCTTCAATAAGGTCTTAACTTCAGCGCTTTGGGCCATTGTGAGATTTGACATGTCTCTGGTCGCAAAATGTTTATCAAAATCATCTTCTATATCAGAATGAACCTCAATAGATGCCACTTTGCATTGTTCTGAACCTTCTTCACAAAAATCCATAAATGTTTCATTTTGAGAAACAGTGTGTACACCACCATATAACTCTCCTAATGGGGCTTTGCATGGCAAATAAGCTACTGTAGAGCTTACATTAACCACTGGTACATATGCCAGACCATTCTCTATGGTAAGGAGAGAGGGTGACAGCAACACACCTGAAGGTAGGTGAGTCTCGTCCTCAGCTGTTGGTTCCAGCAGTGCCTCGAACCGTCCAGAGGGGTTGCCCTTTGGTGCAGTTACTGGAACCATCACCATAGAGCCTGCTGGAATCTTGACTGGGTTTTTAGACTTGACATGTACTTTGCCAATGCTCTTTTCAGGAGGTTGCTGCGCCATCTGCTGACAGCAAAGGAAGACTTCTCTCCAACCTGGTTCAGCCTGGGTTAAAGCAGGGGCAGAAAGCAGCTCTGGACCATAGTTTTCATGTAGCTCTTGATAGTATCTGTCAATGATATTCATTCCAATTAGCCCAGGTGTCAGTTCTTTGTGTTTTTTAAAGGCTGTTAGTGGTGGATCTTCCACCACCAATATCCCACAATCTTGAATGGTTCTACCAAGAACCGTCACATCTACCTCAAAGTAGCCCAAATACGGGATACTTAAGCCGTTGGCAGCGCTCAGTTTCAACCAATGGCAATTCTTTAACTTCTGTTCTCCATGGGGCATAAACTTTTTAAAGAAGTAGGTTTCAGTTATAGTGCTTACCATGGAGCCAGTGTCCAGGAGACATGAGATGTTTACTCCTCCCATTTCTACCTTTACTGTTGGACATCGGCCCACCAGTCTTTTCAGGACTGTTGGGCACATTTGTACAGGAGTAGGTGAGCCTTCTTTTTCCCCTACTGAAGTCTGGCTCTTGACCCCAGCGGGAATTAGTTTTCCGACTCGAGTGGGAAGATTGCTTCCTTTTACTTCTGAAATCATTCGGCATTGCTGTTCGACAATACCTTGCTGTATGGCCAAACTTATCGCAGCGTAGACACTGTCGTGGCGCGGAGGGGGTAGATTTGTTAGTCGTTTGAGACAAGGGAGAATGAGACTTTCCCTCTTCAGGGCTGGGCTGCAGAACATTTGCGGCAACTGTCAAAGATTGAAGACACTGGGTTAATGCAGTCATCTGATCTTGCTGCTGTTTAAACATGTCCTTGATCTGAAGCTGCTGTTGCATGAACAACTCCTTCATTTCAGAGAGCTCAGATGTTGATTTCATTCTCAGATTTCCAGGTCTGAAAGACACAGCATTACATTCTGTTACCTCAACCTCTGTTTGATGGCACCATGGGGAGGGGGAGTTCACCTCCAGTCCAGCATCTCCTTCTTGCACCCACCGGATCGCCTCTTCCCTGATCTCCCACAGGGTCATCCGAGGGCGCTCCCTGGCAAGCCTTTTAAGCTCTCTGCGCAAGGACACATCTCTGACATGGTGTATGAACTGGTCTCTTAAACACGCTCATGATTAGCGACACCACCTGGATCGCTGGCCAGAATAGACTCCATTAATTGCATCAAAGCATGAGAATATTCTGTGAGGGACTCACCGTCGCTCTGCTTCCGTTCATAGAAGCGCTGTTGGAGGGTGACGAAGGGCTGGCAGTCACCATATGTCTGCTGAAGCATGTCAAATATCAAGTTGGGCTCTTGCGACGTCCCCCGCAGCCTAAATTTCACCTCACGGAGGGCCTGTCCACCCAGGTGGTCGAGCAAAAACCTTGATTTTTCTCTGTTTGAAGAATGGTGGTCCTCGATACAAGCCTTGGCTTCTTCTATCCACTCCTCCACATTCAACTCATTAATGGACTGATCTCTACCATAAAACCTTGGGCACTTCCTGTCACGAGGTATATACACTACCCTATCAACTGCTCTCAAGTGAGAGTGTGACGTGCCTGGTATGGGGGAGGAGGGGTTATTCTGCTCAGTGACCTCAGAACTATTTCTCCTTGCACGGAGAAGTTCATTATCATCCTGAGCTTTTTTTAACAAGTCCTTTAAACGCAAAATCTCATCCTCCATTTTGTTGGGATTGGAGATTAAGTGGAGACTTGGCTTGAAACTTCAGGCTTGATCAGTACGACGACCACCTCTGCTGACGACAATCCTCCGTTGATGCACCGATTATTATCCACTACACTACCTAGCTGCTGTAATTATGGAAGAAAAAGAAAAAAAAAAAAAAAAAATCCTCCAAATTACATCAAAATACACATCAGCAAAATAACATGCAACTTGAACTGGTAAGACTGCTCGTCTGTCCTGTCGACAACGCCAATTGTAGCCTGGGGCTCCTGTATGTAAAATACAATGAATACAGCTACATCTAGTTCTAAATAAACAGACAGCAGTCAGTCACCAGTTCAAGCGCTGTTACAAAGCAGTTTTATTAAAGGAATAAAATGACTATTTGCTGGTCCTGCTGGGAAAGACTGAAGAGATAGAAGATAGGTGAAGAGGCGGCAGCACAGTGTTACACCAATGAGGGAGAATAGAATAACTCACTACAAACAATAGAAAGGGAATGGATCACTACAACCAATAGGAAGAGAATAATCACTACAACCATTAGGAAGAGATTAGATCACTACAAACAGTACACTCACAACTTAAGAGTGACCACGCCCAAACTATCAACACACCACTCCAATTGGGTACCACACCACACGTCCCCCAGTGCACCCTGACTGCCACCAGGAAACCCTACAGAAGGACAGAGGACCAGTGTTAAGTCTATTTAAAATACTAAAATCGGGCAGCATCAATAAACAAACAATTAAAACAAGTGGATAATAATCGGCGCTTGACTGGAATTAAAAGAACAAAGAGACAAGTTAGCCGGAGCACATTCATATAACAAATCAACAATAAATTGGACAATTGTTGCCTTGTAGACATTCATAATTTTCCATAACTACCAAAGGTATAAGTTGACACAACCCAGGCAGCTATAGGGATGTGTTCTCCAGGCTCCAGGCACAGCACCAGATGACCAGTCACTCCACTAACAGTGAAGTATTACCTTGACTGTATTTGAGTGGGGAGGGCTGTATTAAAGCAGCTGTCCTAAAAGAAGGACAGACATAAATAACCTTCTACATGATGTGTGTGTGCGTGTCTGGTGTGAGAGAGAAACTTCACCAAACTGCATGGCTTACCCTATAGGTCTCAGGATGTTTCTCCACATGTGTTTTGACAAGAGGTGCAAGGCAAAGGCCAGACACACTCCAAGCTTGGCCTTTTATACTCTAAGCACCTCCCACTGACACACCTGTTCCTACTTCCTCATTATCTTCCCAGTGCACCCAATCCTAAGTCCCACCCACTACATCAAGAAGAAGAAATAAAGCCCAGGCCTGTCTTTTGCTTGCTTTTTTTACAGCATTTACTTGTACTTGTACTTTCAATACTTAGGTACATTTAATATCAGTCTTTTTCTGGGAAGATATCTGCACTTTTACTCAAGTATGGCTTTCGAGTACATAGCATGTTGAAATCTTGTGGCTGAACTATAGTGTTTCCCTGACATGCAGTTTATAAGCACTACCATTATGGTAACATTTTTGGATCCCTAATTCTCCAGACCTAAACCCTCCTATCTCTGGTATGAGTTAGCCAAACTCACCTGCAGCCTCTTTAGGCTATACTGCACAACACACAATACCAAGGGGTATCTTTGTTTGGCATTTGTGCTGCTGTCATTCCAATGCATTGTGTGTGAAATCATCTTGTACAAGTTTCACACTGAATCTACATGGGATAAATAAACATAATATGACAATCTTTACTTAGGGAATGTAAATGCATATAAGACGCCATTTACACCTGGCATTAACATGTGTTTTCTGCCATCAGATTGCAATCAGATTGTACTTGACCACATTAGCCTGATTCCATTTACACCTGGCGTTAACAGATTGCAATCTGATGGCAGAAATGGCTGTCCTTTCAATGCGCATAAAGTTGCTGTATCCAGATTGAGAGGACACATTGCATTTACGCTTGTGTTCAATGTGTACACAATGCATCCCTGACCACCTCTGGAGGTGGTTTGGCCGATCAGATTGCAATCCTTCTTCAATGCGTTTTGGGGGTGTTTACACCTGTACTTTCAAGTGATAAAACACAATCTGATGGCAGAAAACGCATGTTAATGCCAGGTGTAAATGGCCTATAAGTATAGAATATTTGATTACTTTAATGTTATACCAGGAATTTCACTCCAGATTAACTATTGATGTTTTAAAACCGTTAAACCTAAGTCTCACCCAAACAGCAACATCAGCAGTGCTGGGCAGGTCCTTATCTCCACAGAAGGAACAACATCCTTTGTAACTGGAAAAAAGATAATAGTAATAAAATCCAAGTATATTACTGTTACGTTTGTAGGGAGTCTTCAGCATATTAATGCAATATTTCAGACAATACCTGATCCTTTGAGAATTTCTTCAGACATGTCTCTTCTTACTTTTGTAAGATATTTTTGGGATGAGCCAATGTGAAACCTCTGGCGGTATCTTTGGAAATGCCTTCACCATCATCTTGGCCATCTGTACAGATGGCAAAAGAACCATATGTGTATGATCTGACCAGTAAAATATCATCTTGTTTTATCTACAATAAAAACATGTTGCATAGAATCACCTGCATGACAAAGATCCCACAACTGGTGACATCTGTCTGGAAGGTGTGGGTTATCTTGCCAGGCTGCCACTTGATGTCAACCCAGTCCTCCTTTCCAAGTCTATTCCGGCACATCTTGAAGTACTCTCTACAGGATTAAATGGAAATCAATTTTGGTTTACATTTGCACTTACTCTATGCAGGGCTTAAAATTCGGCGCGGGATTGCAGAAATGCTATGGCGCTAAAACGGTATCGGATGGATTGTAAATGAACAGATTATGATTCACAAATAGATAGTACATCTGTAAACACAAAACACGATCCACAAATGTGAAACACAACTCACAAATATATTTAAAATCCACAAACACACAAAACACGATCCACAAATGTGAAACACAACTCACAAATATATTTAAAATCCACAAACACACACATCATGATCCACAAATAGAATTCAGTGACTTGTATTTCAAAACACGAATTTCTGTTTGTAGATTGTTTCGCATTTGTTTTCAGAGTTTTGACACTAATTGTACCGCTGTTTTATGGTGTAATTTTCTACAAATGCACTCTTCACAATTTGCAAACAAACACAGTCTAACTTGTATTTTCAAACCACTGTGTCCAGACACACATACAAATCATGCAATGCACAGTGTTCAAGTCTCAAATCTGTTTGCACATCAGTGTGTGCGTGTGTGGATCCCTATGCTAGGTCTTCAAGTGTTGAATTGGTGTTTGCACATCACAGCCTGTGTGTGGAATGCATTGCATTTGTCTACAAATCGTTTTGACACTCTTGTCGCGCAGATAAAATCCACAAATGTAATCAGCCAATGAGGGGGATCGCTTGCAATGGGATGTCCCGCCTCCTCGATAACCCCTCCAAAATAAGAGCACCGGGCTTGTGCCTGTCTGTCTGGCCGGCTGCTCCCTCATGCAGGAGATATGAAGTGGAGAGAAAGATGATGGTGCCTGGACTGCAGAGACTGGGTGTTATGTTAGTGCTTGGAATGACCACTAACACGTATGCATTCAACAGGGAACATCCATCTGTATTTTCTGCTTGTTTACACTCTTCTTTGTTTCTGATCTCCCACTCTACACTCTACTCCTTTACTAGCAGCACCCTCTAGCGTCAGCAGGCTGTAACCAGTCATGCCATTTACATGCAGGAACACAACTAGCTAGATAACATATAACGTAATTTATGCACGTGGTGGGGTGCGGCTGTGCGGGGGACCCCCAGGGGTCGAGGGGGCACCAGTGGGTCCCCCGCAAAAAGGGTAATAATTTGTTTTCACTAGAATTCAATTATATTGCAGGGAAAGTGGTAACGTTAATTATGGCCAGATGCTCAGTGGTGGTTTAGAGAAGCGAGCTTCTGACAGTCATCGGGCAAGATAAATTTGGGTGGGGAAAGTGAAAAAGTAGTGCTTTCCCCCTCCATCACCACCACTGAGATGCCCTTGAGCAAGGCCCTTAACCCCACCTGCTCCAGTGGAGCGGCTCAGTAACCATCAGATCTTATTGTGGACAACAGCTTCCAAGTGTGAATGTGTGTGAACAGGGCCCTCCTGAAAAAGAATAGTTGATCTCACTGAGACTCCCCATGAAGGTAAAAGTGATTCTCAACCTTTTTCAAGGAAGCCTCATTCAAAATTATGCATTACAGACCCCCCCCCCCAGTGAGACTTTCTCTCAGACCCAAATCTGATATTTTTCTATTGTTAGATATGATTTTGTCCAGATTCCATGACAGCTATAGAGATAACATGATCAGTAGCCATTCTTCTACATCATTTAACTTCTTGTAAATGAAATAATGCTGAAGTTTAACAATTCACCAAACTGCTGGTGACCTTCTCAAGGACCCCACGTTGAACCATTTGATCATGTGACTCTAGTTACTTTGCTTAGTCTGAAATTTACCTAGATTTGCCATCATGAAATGAACAACAGCTTTTAATGTTTGTTTTTACAATGATTCATATATTAAAGTATTGACATCACTTTCTTCAGACCACCTTTGAAACTACAAACCACCTGAGATGACGGGCCGGCATGTGCTCTTGTCCTGTTGGAGGAAGTTTGCATCTAGCTGCATCAGTTAGATCAGACAGCTCATTTCAGTACACTGGGTACACATCCCCCCCCCCCCCCCCCCCGATTTTTTTTATCCCATTTTTATCCCCCATTAGTGCTAATTTAATTTATTTATCCTGGTTGCTACTCCACCCTCTGCCGATCTGGGAAGATGCTCCATGCTTCCTCCAAGACATGGGCAGTTAGCCAGCCGCTTCTTTTCACCTGACAGAGGAAGCTTCACCAGTAGGACATATCACGTGGGAGGTTCACGCTATTCCAACCAGTTCCCCTCCCTCTGAACAGGCGCCCTTAACGACCAGAGGAGGAACCACATTAGCAACCAGGATATTGCATGTTTTGGTGAAGGGGGTTCCTATATGAAGGAAACCCCCGGGTGGCACGGGGAGAACATGCAAACTCCACACAGAAAGGCCCTTTTGACGACCTACACATTTTTTTATACGATTTAAATTTGATTAAGCAGGGCTCCCACACCTAGCCTGACTACACCAGACGGGGGCGGCATTGTTCCACAAATTCACAATCCACCTCAGTCTGGACCTGGCCTCAGATAGGCGGTCAAACCGGCCGCCAGCCAGGCGCACCAATCAGCGTGAGCTACGGGCGGGCTTTAGGCGAGACCGGGTGTGACGCAGGCGCCTGTGCGTTTGTAGTTCTTTCACTATTCAACATGGCGGCGGCTACCGAGGCTAGCTCCAGTGAGCTAGTCAAACATTCTATTCAAAACAATAAGCTAACATAAACATTAAACACTTGATCTTACAGTGAGTACGAAACCGTAACTGTATTGCTGTAACGTTATCAACTATGAACGTTAGTAAACAAGACATTGTTGTAGAATTTGGGGAGATAGCCTTCAGACCGTTGCTAGGCTGGGATAACTTATTAGCTGTAAGGCTAGTGAATGGCTAGCCGTTAGCCATTCACGCAAGTCACACAAACACAAAGCCCTTCTCACCACAGCCCAGTAAACATGCAATCTGTTAAACCATCATTTTTGTTCCAAATCGAAAGTTTAATAAACCACGTTAACTCACGTTGGTGTCCGAGTGACATATTATGTTATACAGGCGAGATTAAAGATCTCAGGATACAATACAACAATCAGTTTATCTGATATTTTCCCGCGTATGACGCTTGCATAAATTATACTGTGAAGTGTGAATATCTGCATAGTCCTATATGTCTGATATTTTGGAGCGGTTATTCGAGAAATTGGTTTATCGATAGAACATACCGGTAGCTTAAGATTTTGCACTTGTACTTAAGATAAAGGGTAAACAAACGGCATGGGAGCCAATACTAGGAATACATCAACAAGGAACCATTCTTAAAGTTTGAGATTATATCCAAATACATGCTGCATGGTGTAACATAAGGGTGTTTTCCCTCTTCTCTGTTGACGTCCTCTGGGCTCCAGGCAGCTCCTTTTCGCAGATTCATCTGACAACATCTTTATGAATTTACATCATCTTATCATTTTACCCAATCGTGCCCCAAGACCAGCAGATTATGTAACAACAACACCACACACGGTCTTTTCTCCGTTTAGTTTAATATCACAAAAGTAAGCAAATAACATTCTCCAGTCATGCGTAAATATCTACCATTCCACTGACAGATATGCTAAAATTCACCAGTTAAATAGTAGCGTTAAATCAGCGTTGCGTCTCCATGACTTTAGCCATCCAGGGTGCGTGCCACTCGGTGTCATATCGTGTCATCAGTTCCCAGAAGAAACGAACAACGATATGTGTTGGTGAATGAAACGCTGTTAACGTTAACATTAATCATCAATCATCAGACGTAGCACCCCAACCTCCAAATGTTGCTATCGTTAGCGTAACATCAGTTAATCCAATCAGTTACATTTAACGTGCAAAATGGCCTACCTGCACTTCATCCTCAGTCAGACATCTGCAGTAATTCTTCTTTCTTTTGGCAAATTGAATAGTCAATGGTTGCACCCAATATTCACCTTACAAAAACAGCAAAAAATCTGCGACCTCCATGCTAACTATTTAGCAATTGTAGTCCTAGCTGCTACGTCATGAAGGGAAGTCGATCTGATTGGTTGGCGTTGGCAAGCCCAGACGGTGACAGACAGACGGTCCATCCAATCACCTGCCTAGTAGCTTGAAAAAAGTGACCGCCCTCTTCAGCAATGTAGCTTGGCCGAATCCAGATGGATGTTGGTTGTGAAACAAATGTGAACGAAAGGAAGAATGCCAACACTGCACCAGCATGTTCACTTCCCCACTCGAGGCAATAACACACTGGATAAATGTTATACAAATATCCGCCACAGCTACAAGGCCGTACCCCGTTCACCCTTTGGCAAATCAGATCACGCCTCCATTCTGCTGTTGCCCAGGTATCAACACAAACTGAAAAAACAGCCCCCAGCATTCCGAACCGCCCACTGCTGGTCAGACCAATCAGACGACATCCTGAGGGACTGTTTTGACCAAGTAGCATGGGAGGAGTTCAGAGTGGCAGGAGACCTGGGCGCATACGCAGAGACTGTGTCATGCTTCATTAAGAAGTGTACCGAGGACATAGTCCCGACAAAGAAAGTCAAAATAATGCCCAACCAGAAACCCTGGATCAACAGCGAGGTCAAGGCAGCCCTGCACGCCAGGACCACCGCCTACAGTTCAGGCACACCAGATCAATACAAGCAGGCACAATATGCCCTCCGGACCGCTATTAAAAAAGCACAGAGAGACTACGGAAGGCAGCTGGAGTCAAAACTGGACACCAACAACCCCAGACACCTGTGGAAAGGCCTCCATGCTGCTACTGACTTCAAAGAGGTGAAACGACAGAACCCCAGCACGTCACCCACCCTACCGGATGAACTCAACGCGTTCTACGCTAGATTCGACCCCTCTGCCAGAGCGCCTCCCATCCACCCCCCCCCTCCCCTCTCCCACCCCTCTCCCACTCTCCCCCCCCATCACCTCCCTCCCTCCCCTCACCCTCCCCCCCCTGCCACCCCTCCCCCCTCACCATCCCCCCCCCTCTCCGTCCCCCCACCACCCTTCCTCCCCCCCCCCAAAGACCACCATCCCTCCTCCCCCCCCCCCGACCACCACCCTCCCCCCTCTCCCCCCCCCCACCAACTCCCCTCCCACCCCTCAGCACCCCTTCCCATTCACACCCAACCACCAACCCCCCCCACACCCCACCCACCCCCACAGATCCAGACCACCCTCTCACCATCACTGAGGATGAAGTGTGCCGGTCGTTCCTGCGTATCAACCCAAGCAAGGCGGCCGGCCCGGATGGCATCCCCGGGCGGGTCCTCAAAGCCTGCGCTCACCAGCTGGCACCCGTATACACAGACATCTTCAACCAGTCCCTCTCCCTCCGACGAGTCCCCCCCTGCTTCAAAGCAGCAACAATCATCCCCATTCCCAAACAGCAAAAAGTGACCAGCCTCAACGACTGGCGCCCAATAGCCCTCACGCCAATAGCCAGCAAGTGCTTTGAGAAGCTGGTCATATCAAAGATCCGCCCCACACTCCCCCCGGACCACGACCCGCTACAATTCGCATACCGCCCCAACAGGAGCACAGCGGATGCAGTAGCACACGTGCTCCACACCGCCCTGTCCCACCTGGAGGGGAAGGACACCTATGTAAGAATGCTGTTCGTGGACTACAGCTCAGCATTCCACCATACACCATAGTACCCTCCAGGCTGGTAAGCAAACTCAGGGATCTGGGACTAAACACGGCAATGTGCGACTGGATCCTGGATTTCCTGACAGACCGCCGCCAGGTGGTGAGGGTGGGCAACCTCACCTCCTCCCCACTGACCATTAGCATAGGAGCGCCCCAGGGGTGCGTCTCCAGCCCCTTCTGGTACGACCTCTACACCCACGACTGCGTGGCGACTCAAACTTCAAACACAATTGTGAAGTTTGCAGACGACACAGCGGTCGTGGGGCTGATCTCGGGGGGCGACGAGACGGCCTACAGAGAGGAGGTGGGGGTACTGGAACAATGGTGCCAGGACAACCACCTCTCCCTGAACGTCTCCAAGACCAAGGAGATCATTGTAGACTACAGGAGAGGGGGGGGCGCACACCCCCCAATCACCATCAACGGCACAGTGGTGGAAAGGGTGGACAGCTTCAAGTACCTGGGAGTCAACATCCACCAGGACCTGACCTGGGCCGGCCACACCGCCACTGTTGTCAAAAAGGCCCAACAGCGACTACACGGACTCAGGCGCCTGAAGAAATTCGGGCTGAGGAAAGAAATCCTCGGGGACTTCTACAGAGGCACCATTGAAAGCCTGCTGACAGGCGGCTTCACCGCCTGGTACGGGAACTGTACCACCATGGACCGCAGAGCGCTACGGAGGGTGAGGCGCGCGGCCCAGCACGTAACAGGAGGTGAACTGCCAGAACTGCACGAACTGTACAACCAGCGGTGCCTCAGGAGGTCCCTGAAGATCATCAAAGACACAAACCATCCCCACAACAGCCTGTTCTCCCTGCTACCCTCAGGGAGGAGATACAGGGTTCCAAAAACACGCACAAATCGCTTGAGGAACAGTTTCTTCCCGCAGGCCACGAGACTCCTTAATATGCACAAATAGTGCAGTAGTCGTACCGTACCGTACTGCAGCTGCTACTATTACGGATGCCTAACGTTTAATTGTAAATTTAAGTGTATGTTTAATAAGGTGCCTAACGTTTAATTGTAAATTTAAGTGTATGTTTAATAAGGTACATGCTATTTGCACATGTATGTATAAAACGTCGAATTTGGAATGTCTGAACACGTCTAACGTATGCACATGACATGTGCACCTATGTGCAATGAATATGCCACTGTCGTATAAGCCACCGACTTGTCTTATTGCTTATAGATGCCTATTTCGTATTGCCTTATTGCTTATTGATGCCTATTTCTTATTGCCTATTACTTATTGCTTGTTGCCTATTTGTACTATGTCGTAAACGGAGTCCACTGCACAAGAATTTCACATGTGGTACTTGTACCATGGAGTGACAATAAAAATCTTGAATCTTGAAATCTTGAATCTTGAAAACTTACATCCATCTGGCAGCGTCAGGTTATCCCACACCACCTTCAACATGAAATTCAAGGACTTCTCAAGGCCCAAATCCCCAAATTCAAGGCCCCAACTTGGCATAGTTTTGGGACACAGACCAAGGTTAATTACTGTTACAACACTGACACGTTTTATAATGAGAACAGAAGCTCACAAACAATTAAAAAGAGGCTTGATTGGGGTCACCATTTCTCAACTGTGCTGTGTTAGTTGCATGTAGACTGATTAGCCATCAACCCTTTCGAGCAGTGACTCAACAAACAGCAATGTGTTTAGGTAAATGTCCATGCCCAGGGAGTCTGAAGGTCCCATAGGGTCAATAATTGACATCAGCTGCTCCATCTGCTCAGCATTCAGAGGGCTTTGCAGAATGGGAACAGTCACCCTAAGTCACCATTTGGCCTGGCTGAAGTAAAGAGTTGCTATGTTGAAAGCTTTGCACAAGTTAAACACCACACAGTTAAAGGCCAGGCCTGCCTTAAGAAGAGCCACAAGTTTATCAGGTTCAACACCACCTATCCTTAAGCAGACTTCAGTGGACCACTGACTTCCAGTTGAGAGAATCTGTAGGTTTGAGGAGGTTATCCACTCAATGCGACAGAAGCTGGATAGTTTCTATCATACCTGTAGTGGCTCTTAGTCAAACTTTCAAAACAAACTTCAAAATCAATCTTAACAAAAGACCACTGATGTACCATTTGAGTTATTGTGTACTCAGGCAATCAAGAAGTTCAATGTCCAGGCAAAATCCACGTTTGATCCTGCTGCCTCTCTCTCCTCTGGTAAAAAATAAATAAATACAAATCCTTTCAGTGGTGCATCACCTGAAGACACACCTGCTACCTTTAACCTCCCCACAAGTGCTTCCTGGTGCCCAGTGCCCCTAGTGTCTACAAACCTAAAATACAACTAATTAACAAATAATAATAATGAAATTATCAAACTAATGAAATGGCTCTTACAATAACATATTTTCTTAAATTGTAAACCTTGAGGCAGAACATGTAAATACCAGTTTATATATAGACTGTTGGAAAAAATAATAATCAATGACCTGAGAATGCACTGAAATTCTAAACTGATGAGATGAGTAACAAATCTGTAAATAAAAGATAAAAGTTTGAAAGAACTTCTTTTGTTCCTTTAATGTGAAAAATATACATGTAGGTATTTTACTCTGTGCAGTTAATAACATTTTTACAGAATGCTTCACAACATATATTGTAGGGAAGTTGTAGCTTAATTCACGCTGGATCCGTTAGGTCGGAACTCTGTTGGCTTTTCAATATAGTCACAGGGAGATAGTCACAGGTATGTCAGCATAAAATATATCATCATCCCAATGGACCCTTTTCGCAGCAGTCATTTTGTGTCTCAAAGGCAGGATAAACACAGATGCAACAAAAAAATTCACGAGGGCCCTGTCAGCACCTGATGCAGTTCTATAGGACGTCCACTGGATGGCGCCCTGGGGCAACCCAAGAGCCTGGTTCGCCCACAGCTGGGTTGCATCTGAATCAGCAGTGGCTGTTGCAACTTGGACTTGATTACATTGAACTCTTATTTAAGCTCCCTTGTGTGTTGAGACAGTGGGGGTCAGCTCGCCATTCCGAAGTGTCGGCATTCCGATCATTGACTTCTATGCTTTCGGAGAGGCGGCCCTTTTTATCTCCAAAAAATGTTTCGCCGAGGTTAGGTTCTGGGGGAGGTTAGGCTTAGGCGTGGGGGGTGGGAGAGGTTAGGTTTAGGGTTAGGGTCTGGGGGAGGGTTCTTTCGCAATGGCGAGACAGATCTCAATTTTGTCGGAATGCCGGTATTTCGGAGTGCCGACATTTCGGAATGCCGAGGTGTCCCCGAGACAGTGCTTAGTTATTTTGGTCTGATGCTGAAAACCTTGTAGTGCTATTTAAGTTTCATAGTAAAACTCCTTTTTGAACCTTGATGCTTTGACTCCTGACTCCAGTTGATATTTCTGCGTGTGGATCCTATTCAAAACTTGTGACAGGCCCTGGCATTGGAACACCTAAATGGAATGTTTTGGTTACACCTGTGTTTAGCCTGCCTTTGAGACAGAAAATTCTGAAAAGGGTTTATACCACTGTGAAATCTTGATAAGTTTTAAATTAGACCTATGCTCCCCTCCAAAGGTGAGAACCAAACTTTTTTTTAAACTTCAGATTATAGTGTTTCCCATTCAATTGTACGCCATAATTTCTTTTCTTTTCTTTTTTCAATACAAACCTTTGTAATACAGCAAAACACATGTAGTAATATGAGCACTAAATAACACCAAATACATTCATTCAAATCAATAAACCTTTGCTTTTGGCAGCTTGTGAGTTTGCATCCCTGAAAGGTTTTGCAATATGGTAAGTTAAACTCATTATTTATTCAGCAATAAATGCACTTAACACATTCACTGCCAACGACGTGTTAACACGTTTTCAATATCCAGCTGTTGACGGTGGATCGTTGATCTGGCCCTTTTGCATCTCCTATTATAGTGTTAGAGCCGCCGGGCGTGTGCAATCCATTCCGCCGACCCACTGAGTGGAGACGGTGCTCAGACTATTGAGAGCCAAGCAAGCCAAGACAGCAGCATGGAAGCCATTATCATGAAAATGGATGGGGCGAAAACACTTTCGCTTTCGCCTGGGTCCTGGCTGTGGGGGATTGCAAACTTGCATGGTGGATTGCGGATGGAGCACACTTTGAGGCACGCAGCGTAAATATGACCAGAGTCGCAGGGGCTTCATCGGAGCTCTCGGCCAGGGCTCCGGGAGGCGGGCGAGTCCAGCCGGGCTTCCTCGGGGAGCGGCCAGGCACAGCCGCACAGCGGCAGCGGGGCAGTGAGACTGTGACAAGCTTGTGGTGCAGCAGGCCATTTTGCCTTGCAAAATAGCACCAAATTGGAAACAGCCATAAAAGGCTTTTAGAATGGGATTTTCAACCCATTC
Organism: Poromitra crassiceps; assembly: GCF_964638095.1. Lineage (NCBI taxonomy): Eukaryota > Metazoa > Chordata > Actinopteri > Beryciformes > Melamphaidae > Poromitra > Poromitra crassiceps. The sequence goes on from NW_028152244.1 coordinate 581,859, forward strand.
TTTTTTGTTTCTTTTTCGCTCTAATTTAGAGTAATTTAATTTCTATTCAGAAATTTATTTGAGAGGTCGAGAGTATGAGAAAGTGCATTTGCACAGGTAGGAAAGTGCTTGTGACATGGCGCTGCAGCCAAGAAGAACGCCCACGGAGGGAGGAGTTGAGCAGAGGGGAGTTTCCTGCTGTTATGGAGGAAATTACTGTTCAAAACTATTGTTTAGGTCTTACTGATGCCAAAAATGAATGGTTAAAGTGACTGTTCTATCGAATTTCACAAAAAGCCGTTTATCTCTGAATAATTTTTCTCACGCTGAAACCATGCTGTATTCAACTGCTAATGCTTACATAACTACTAACTCTACAAACTAACTCTTTTAGACAGAGAAAGCACACATTATATTAGTTATTTTTAGATGATTGGTGTTCACGAAGTATTAACAGAAAAGAATCCTCGGCTCTTGTAAAATGAGCCTAGAATCCTCAAAAAAAAAACTGGCAGAACCTACCGACAGCATTGAAAAAAGGCTGGCAGTCAATGTGTTAAAGTCATCCTCTCCTTGTGATCATTTTGTTTCAACTCTTGAATATACTGAGCGAACAAACATTTGAAAGCAAGTAATTAGGTTCTTCTTCATCCAATAAATTATGTGACTTGAAGGTCACAGTGAGGGGAGGCTTCAGACTGGTTTTTCCCCTTGATATAAAGAGGTCCCTGATAGTTTGACATTAGGCAACAGATGACCCACAGCTGATTGACTGAACCTACCATATACAGAGGAATAACCCCATCCCAAATATGGTACTCCTTCACCCTGCGTATGACCCTCTCTACTAAAATCCTCAGATGTGCAATAGCATGGGTCTTCTTGGTGTCCTCCATGCTGAGATTTCTTCAGTGGAGGGATGATGAGTGTTTCCCCCACCTCTGACAACATCTTCTCCATGGCTGAAGTAAATGTAAGAGCTGTGATTTCTGAGTGGATCTCCGTGCAGTCTATTATCACTCTCACCTGAGGGCAGTAGAGCTCGAACTTCTCAGGCATTGTGGCCTGCACTTGCTGTCTTTTCATCCATGATGGTAGCGAGCCAAGAACCTGGTAAAAGTAGCTAGTCCAGGTCAGGCCCGGCGTTACGGGCGGGCCTGACCGGGCCGGGCCCCCCCATTCAATTTTTTTTTTTTTTTTTTGCTAAAAACATTTTTCCGTTTTTCTGTTTTAAAGTTTAAAACGGAATCTGGCTGTCATTAGGCATTGATTAACTGAATGCTATTGCTAACTGTTACTTTGAACATCCATTTGCAATGATTCTGGCTGGATATTAACTATTGTAAATTTGTCACAATGAATGCAATTTGTGCACAATGTGTAAATACACTTAATATTAATTGTTTAGGCCTAATTATTTGGAAAGTCACAACACATTAGAGATGTGTGTAGTTCTTCATAGATTTAGCCTCTTCATTTTGCTCTCAAATGCACCAGGTTGACAAATTTTACTTTAAAATGTACAAAATCTTCTTCCGGGGGAGAATCCCCCCGGACCCCCTTGGGTAGCTTGGCCCCCCCAAGCTAGGGGCAGGGCCCCTCTGTAACTTGGGTCTGGAGCCGGGCCTGGTCCACGTTAAGATGGTGTGACTAACTGCAGACTGTCATGCCCTCAACCTCTGCCTCCTAGTCTCTCTCGCCCCCTCCTTTCTGTTGTGATTACAGGATTGGAGCCAGGTGTGTGGAGCTGATCTCCAGCTATCGCAGCTGCCAAGCATCACCAATCAGCAGGCTTCATATACCCAGCCCAGACGTCAAGACACTGTCAGATTATCTTCTCACCTGCATGGAGAGGAACGTCTGCTGCTCCAAATCTGACTACCTGCGCCAATCCTCCCCTGTCTGTCTGCCTGCTCGCCCTCTGCCTGGACTTCAGCCTACCTGCTCTCTGCTCGCCTGGACTTCAGCCTACCTGCTCTCTGCCCGCCTGGACTTCAGCCTGCTTGCTCTCTGCCAGCCCGGACTTCTGGATGTCTGCTCGTTCACCTACCTGGACTCTAGCCTACCATCCTGCAACCTGGGTATCTCGTCCATCCGGACTGAACCAATAACATTTAAATAAACAAACTGTGTTACAACTTGATATTCTGTCTCTGTCTGTCTCTGCCCTTGAGTCCAACAAACAAAACCCTAACAGGATAATCTGACCAAAATGGACTCGGCAGAGGCAGAAGCAATGAGACAAGCGCTTGCTCAGCAGGGCCAATGGCTAGGAGGCCAGGAGGAGCGTCTGCGGACCATGACTACAGAAATGCAGAGGCTTGGTGTGACCATCACGGGCCTCACCGAGCGTCTGACACCAGCTCCAGTTGCCGCTCTGCTTCAGCCCGACCAGCCAGCGCTGCCTGCTACCACAGCTCCGGAGCCTCACATCCCACCTCCAGCAAAATACTCAGGTGATCCACACAGCTGTCGTCAATTTCTCACACAGTGTCAATTGTCGTTCAACGCTCAGCCCATCCGCTTCTTTACGGAAGCTGCCAAAATTGCATACCTGGTTAACCTACTGGAGGGACCCCCGCTTAACTTTTTCAATGCTCTCTTTGAACAGGGCTCTCCGCTCACCCAGTCCTTTGCGGGTTTTGCTGTCGAGCTCAAACGAGTGTACGACCATCCAATACGAGGGCAACAGGCGGGGCAGCGTCTGTTGACTCTTCGCCAAGGAAGACTCCCAGTCCGTGAGTTTATAAGCCAGTTCCACAGTTTGGCGGTTGAGTCGGGGTGGGATAATGTGGCCCTCATTGCAGCATTTCAGAGTGGTCTGAATAGAGAGCTTGGAAGGGAAATAGCACTAAGGGGGGAACTAAATTCCTTAGACGCCGCCATTAGTCTGGCCATTAAGATGGCGGATCAAATCGCCCTGTGGCGTACGGACACCCCCGTCTCTCTGTTCTCATCACGTCCCGATACTCCAAACTTTCCCGAACCAGAACCCATGCAACTCGACCGGGTCCGTCTGTCCCCGGAGGAAAGGGCTCGTCGTCGGGCTGCCACACAGGCCTGTTTCTACTGTGGAAACCCCAGCCACCGTATTTCGGATTGCCCCCTCCGTCCAGCAAAAGGGCCGGCTCGGCAATAGTTAGAGAGATATTGTCGAGTCGAGCAACCACTGCCTCTCTCCCTGTCCGTCCACAGCTCGATGCCGCCATCGTGTGGTGCCAGCAAACCATTACACTCTCTGCACTCATAGACTCTGGAGCCGATGAGAATTTCATTCATAATGGTACGTGCCAGCAGTGGGGCATCGAGACTGAGCCCCTCGATGTCCCACTAAATACTACAGCCCTTAACGGGGTACTGCTGGCCCAAGTGGACAGAAAAACCATTCCCCTGTCCCTTCACATGTTTGGGAATCATCAGGAAAAAATTCAGTTTCACGTCATTCATTCTCCCAATGTTCCTCTAGTGTTGGGATTCCCCTGGTTGAAACTCCATAACCCCCAGATCAACTGGACCACCGGCACGGTGGGGTCATGGAGCTCCTTCTGCCATGCCAACTGCCTCCGTTCCGCCCAGACACCTTCCTCTGAGCCTCTACCAGTACCAGAACCTCCAGATCTGTCATCGGTTCCAAAAGAATATCATGACCTCGCTCCTGCATTCAGTAAACAACAGGCCTTAACACTCCCTCCGCACAGACCATACGATTGCGAGGTAAAGCTTTTGCCCGGAGCTCCTCTACCCTCTAGCAGGCTCTACAACCTCTCTCTGCCGGAACAGCAGGCCATGGGGAAATACATCCAGGACTCCTTGGCAGCGGGGATTATCCGACCTTCATCCTCTCCGGTGGGTGCAGGTGCCTTCTTCGTGGGCAAGAAGGATGGGTCTTTGAGACCATGTATAGACTATAAAAAACTAAATGACATCACAGTTAAAAACAAGTACTGCCTGCCTCTGATTGACTCTGCTTTTGTGCCCCTTCATGACGCCACAGTGTTTTCAAAACTGGACCTCCGGAACGCGTACCACCTGGTGCGCATCAAAGATGGAGATGAATGGAAGACTGCTTTCAACACTCACCTGGGCCATTTTGAGTACCTGGTGATGCCTTTCGGCCTCACTAATGCGCCCGCAGTCTTCCAGGCACTCGTCAACGATGTACTCAGGGACATGATTGGACATTTTGCATTTGTTTACCTTGATGACATTCTGATTTACTCCCAGTCTCTCCAGGAACACCAGAAACATGTGCGGGCAGTGCTGCAGCGTCTCCTAGAAAACAGACTGTTTGCTAAGGCAGAAAAGTGTGAATTTCATGCTTCCACGGTGCACTTCCTGGGTTTCGTCATCTCCCCGGGGAAAATGGAGATGGAGCCGGCTAAAGTGACAGCAGTTCTGGATTGGCCTGTGCCTACTAGCCGCAAACAATTACAAATGTTTCTAGGATTTGCCAACTTCTATCGAAGATTTGTCCGTAATTACAGCACCATAGCAGCCCCCCTGACTGCACTCACTTCCACCTCCATCTCGTTTCGATGGACACCGGAGGCGGAGACCGCCTTTGGGGAGCTCAAGCGCAGGTTTGTCTCCGCTCCAGTGCTCATCCAGGCAGACCGGACCCGGCAGTTCATTGTGGAGGTGGACGCTTCTAATGTGGGGGTAGGTGCAATCCTCTCTCAGCGCACACTGGCTGATGACAAGTTGCATCCATGTGCCTTTCTGTCCTATAAACTTTCCCCCGCAGAAAGAAACTACGACGTCGGCAATAGAGAGCTTCTGGCTGTGAAGGTGGCGCTGGAGGAGTGGCGACACTGGCTAGAGGGGGCCGAGCATCCATTCGTCGTGTGGACAGACCACAAAAACCTCACCTACATCAAGGAGGCGAAGCGGCTTAACTCACGCCAAGCAGGGTGGGCTCTGTTTTTTGGCAGGTTTAATTTCACACTCACCTACCGCCCCGGTTCGAGGAACGTGAAGCCTGATGCGCTGTCACGCCAGTTTGCGGTGGAGGAGGCAAACATGGACCCAGAGCCCATTCTTCCATCTTCATGTGTCATCGCTGCCGTTACCTGGGAGATCGAATCTAAGGTCCGCCAAGCCCAGAGGGCCCAGCCCGACCCAGGTAATGGTCCTCCTAACCGTCTGTTTGTACCTGATTCTGTCCGCTCCCAGGTTCTGCAATGGGCTCACTCATCCCGCCTTACCTGTCACCCGGGGGTTCGTCGGACAATGGCCTTCCTCCGGCAGAGTTTCTGGTGGCCCACCATGAACCAGGATACACGGTCATATGTTGCAGCTTGCTCTGTCTGCGCGCGCAGCAAGACCTCCACAAAGCCCAGCTCAGGCCTGCTCCGTCCACTGCCTGTACCCAGCCGGCCATGGTCACACATAGCAGTGGACTTCGTCACTGGCCTTCCCCCATCTGGAGGTAACACCACAGTTCTTACTGTCATAGACCGTTTTTCTAAGGCAGTACACTTCATTGCCCTGCCCAAGCTGCCTTCCGCTAGGGAGACAGCCGAGCTATTAGTGCAACATGTGTTTCGGGTACATGGGCTGCCTGCAGACATTGTCTCCGACAGGGGGCCTCAATTCACCTCACAGGTCTGGAGGGCATTCTGCACGGCCATGGGAGCCACCGTCAGCTTATCTTCGGGGTACCATCCTCAGACCAACGGACAGACTGAGCGAGCGAACCAGGAGATGGAAGCAGCTCTTCGCTGTATCACCGCGGCGAACCCCTCCTCTTGGAGCTCACAGCTGCCCTGGGTGGAGTACGCCCACAATACACTTCCCAACGCCTCCTCAGGTATGTCTCCGTTTGAATGTTCTTTGGGCTATCAACCTCCTCTGTTGTCAGGCCAGGAGGAGGAGATTGCAGTGCCTTCAGTTCAGGCCCAGATGCGCCGCTGCCGTGCTACCTGGAAAAGAGCCCGCGCCGCCTTACTCCGAGCTGCCTCCAGGTCACGGGTCCAGGCCGACCGTCGCCGTGTGCCAGCTCCAGCCTACGCTCCAGGGCAGAAGGTATGGCTGCTTTCGAGAGATCTGCCTCTCAAGGTGGATTCTCGAAAGCTTGCACCTCGCTACGTTGGGCCGTATGAAATTGAAACCATCATTAACCCATGTGCTGTTCGGCTTAAGCTCCCTTCCTCCCTTAAAAGGATCCATCCCACATTTCATGTGTCTCTGTTAAAGCCGGTGCAGTCCAGTGCTCTTGTCCCTCCCACAGCCGCCCCTCCTCCTCCTCGGATGGTGGAGGGTGGTCCAGTCTACACCGTGAGGCGTATCCTGGATGTCCGTCGCCAGGGCCGCGGATTCCAGTATTTGGTCGACTGGGAGGGATATGGTCCGGAGGAGCGCTGCTGGGTCCCTCGGCGGAACATACTGGACCCCACGCTCATCCGGGACTTCCGTCGCCAGCACCCTGACGGAGCCAGGCGTGCGCCAGGTGGCGCCCGTAGAGGGGGGGGTACTGTCATGCCCTCAACCTCTGCCTCCTAGTCTCTCTCGCCCCCTCCTTTCTGTTGTGATTACAGGATTGGAGCCAGGTGTGTGGAGCTGATCTCCAGCTATCGCAGCTGCCAAGCATCACCAATCAGCAGGCTTCATATACCCAGCCCAGACGTCAAGACACTGTCAGATTATCTTCTCACCTGCATGGAGAGGAACGTCTGCTGCTCCAAATCTGACTACCTGCGCCAATCCTCCCCTGTCTGTCTGCCTGCTCGCCCTCTGCCTGGACTTCAGCCTACCTGCTCTCTGCTCGCCTGGACTTCAGCCTACCTGCTCTCTGCCCGCCTGGACTTCAGCCTGCTTGCTCTCTGCCAGCCCGGACTTCTGGATGTCTGCTCGTTCACCTACCTGGACTCTAGCCTACCATCCTGCAACCTGGGTATCTCGTCCATCCGGACTCAACCAATAACATTTAAATAAACAAACTGTGTTACAACTTGATATTCTGTCTCTGTCTGTCTCTGCCCTTGAGTCCAACAAACAAAACCCTAACACAGACAAGCTGACCTCAAAGATTGATGACAAGGTTTTCTCCTGAAGCCCAGCTGCAAGGCGAAGGAGAAACATGAAGAGTCCATCAATGATTGGGAGTTTTCACTGAGGGCTAGGTGAATCTTGTGCTGTTCGCTGTGCCTTTGCCCAGTACACAAGCCGTGAAGGAGAGGGATAAACTGACTCCCAAAATATAGTAAAGACCTCCTTCGAGCTGAATCTTGTGTAGTAACGAAAGTCCTTGCCTGTCACACAAAACTTTGAAATCAGTGGCTGCTGGTTCTTAAGTGTCAGCTGCTGGATTTCAATGTCTAGTGACAAAACTTCCAGTTCCAACTCGCGAATTCTCCGACTGGCATCGTCCAGTAACCTTAAAGGCACTATGTGTGATTTATTTGTCCACTAGATGTCGACATTTCACAACATGTCACATCCAAAACAAAGGGGCGTTATCAAAACAAACTTGAACCCCACCCACCAGAGCGGAGCACTCCCCCCTCTCTCTTCCCCTCCCCCGCCTCCCGTCTCATCACACCCGACCAGGTAAAACTCGAAGTGAATGCAGTAAACAGTAGAGGCTAGACGGAGAAAACAACTTTCTGGAGAATGTCTTCTGCAGATGTAAGTACATCAACCAAGAACGAAAAAATGTATTTGACTCAAATAATTAAAAATTCCACATGATAGCCAGAAAACTAACGTTAGTCTGCTTTGTAAGGCTACCGTTATTTGTCTCATCTGCCGATCCAACTCCATGTAACTTAGCCTTTTGTAAACCCTGATAGCCTCATGCTATCGCCAAGGTTAGCCAAAGATGTTTACACAGCTACATTTGAATGATTTCAGTTCAATGTGGGGGACATCGTTAGCTAAACACAGCAGTCTAGCAACATAGCGTGTAGGTGTTTTTGTTCGTCTGCTAATCCCAAAACTAGTCCGAGACCTATTTTTAGTAGAACGTTGGTTGTTTACAGTCTGTTATTTATATTTGGAAAATTAGAACAGATATTTACACAAAGAAACACACGCTAACTCAACACCCCCCACACACAGCCATGCTCATTCACACCACAACATTGGCCCTTGAAGCGCTCTGCACCCACTCGCTTCTCACCAAGAGCAAACAAAACCTACATGTTTTGTTCACAACACAATAGCCCAGCTTCGCTTGTGAAGACTGGAGTTGCTTACCAATACCATTACTAGTTTATCGATCGTCATCGACTAAACAACTAAATTATTTGCAACGTAATGTTTTGGTCACTGCTCTTTCTTTATAGTCCGATACAGACCAGGGATGCATGTCACCCCAGCCTTCCACCAGTGGAGCAGGGGAGGCCAGGGCACCTCGCCGTGCTGGAAGAGGACGGGGTCACGGTCGTGCCCGTGGGGGCAGGGGAGGAACCAGGTCCCGAAGCCAGAGAGAGGAAAGGCATTTACAGGAGGAACAAGATAACGAAGCGCGTATAGCGGCCCTCCGCAATGACAGGAGAGAGGAGACACAGGTATGTGCCCTCATTGTATTATCATATGAGTATTATTTATATTCAGATCAGCTGTATCAATCTATGAAAACAGCAGTGCACCCAACCTCTGTGTTTATGGGTACAAAACTGTACCACTTTCCACTGGTTGAACATGTACCCAGAATGCACACAGCAGTTATTCAACAAATTGATCATTACACTATTACTTCATGTTTAGAAATACAAGTTTATATACTAATTGCATATTCATTGATTCTTTTCCAAAACCTGATGTACATGTATATTTTTATTTTATTTTACAGAGGACCATCCAAAACCTGGAATTGGAGGAGCTGAGGGAACTGGCTACAGAACTTTTTGAGAGGCAGCCAGGTCTTATGTTCGATGCGTTGATGATGATTCAACGCAGGAACAACGCCCCTCCAGCTCCCGCTGGGGTCGAAGGAGTGCCATGGTGTGTGTGTGGCAACTGCAGGGAGATGGACACTGACATGGAGAGGAAGTGCTGTGGGATGGACCCAGATTACTGCATCAGCCGCCTGGAAGCATTCCAAATGTACTGTTTACAAGAACCAATCCTCCGCATCCACAGAAACTACAGATTTGACATCACAGCCATGGGCAGAGGAGGGGAGCCTGGGGAAGACAACAAGGAGTTCCGTTTTGCTGCATATAGATCCTTTACCTTGGAGCACTTGGCCCACGAAACCGGCAAGTTATTCCCAGCTGCTGTGTGTGGCGGATCAGAGATAAGTGGCCATCTCCAACTGCGCGCTATACCGGTTTCATCCCTGGACACTGACAATAAATGTAGCTTTACTGTACTGGCTTACAGTAAAGTGATGAAGGACTCTCTGGCACGCTGATACTGTAGTAGCTGCTGGATTGAACCGGTCTTGTGGTCACTTCTATCTACTATTTGGTGTAGCATTTGTGTATTTGTTATTTGATTTTTAGAAAAGGAATAGATCCAGTTTTTGGTGTGCTGTCCAGGATCTTTTTGTTTAGCTCCCACTTTGAGGGATTTTTTTTTTCGACTTTCTAATATTTTTTCCATCCACAGTTTATATTGCACTTTCTCTAGATTTTGTAAATAAAGAGATTTGCAGAAAAATTAATTTGTGATATCTGCAATGAAACTCAATATACACTATAGAGCAGTGGTTCTCAAATGGGGGTCCGGGGACCCCCAGGGGTCCTTGATGGGTTTCCAGGGGGTCCACACTGCTCCACAGCCAAAAGGGAGGTAATTTGTTTTAGCTATAATTCCATTCATAAGTAACACAATGACTATTTTAGTCATGGGTTTTATACACTTTCTGTAATCAAACATCTAAAAGCATCAATCTTATTATCATGTGGGGGACCGTGGGACAAAATCCTATCAAATGGGGGTCCGTGGTCTAATCTTTGTCAGTTTAGGGGTCCTTCATGTCAAACATTTTGAGAACCACTGCTATAGAGTGTATACACACGAACAAACTGTAGCTACACAGCCAGCCTATAAAGTTATGCAGTGGTTCTGAAACTAGGGTCCAGAGGCCCCCAGTCAAAATATGAACTAATTATTTTCAATAACACACCACCATCCATAAGTAACACATGGTTTGCATACTATCTGTAATGAAACACTCAATGCAAAAATCTTATCAGATGGGTGAAGCTGAGGCTACATCTTATGAACTGGGGACATGGTCTAATTTGTGAGTTTACGGATCGTTGAGTTGAAAAGGCTTGAGAACCACTGCAGTAATAAGGCATGCTAAACAGTCACAATGAAAAATAAAGGCCAAAGATACAATCATAAATTGTCCAAAATTTATTGAGGAAGACAGTTGGCAGTCAACACTTACAAAAACATCAAAGATCAGAAACATAAAGGGATGGCTCAGACAAAATTCTACCTGGCATGAAGACAGTTTTATATCAAAAAAAAATAGCCCTGGCAGTAGTAAAAAATATTCAGCAATGGGGTACAGTAGATATCAAAAAGTGGAGAAGGACGAGCACACTCGGAGAGTGAAACAAAGAGGTCCAGTGCACGGCACGAGTACAGAGTCAATAGGAAGAAAAAGCCAGCACTCAAAAAGTCCTTTTCAATATTTAATTTACCTCAGTCAGGAGCAGTACAGCACAACATGTTTCGGCCCTAGGCCTTCCTCAGTGACACTGAGTAAGGCCAGCATGTTGTGCTGTACTGCTCCTGACTGAGGTAAATTAAACATTGAAAAGGACTTTTTGAGTACAGTAGATATAGCACAATGTGTGTTCGCACTTGTGAAACCGGACAAGAATAATTCACACTAGAAAAATTATAAACATAGCTGCAGTAGACATCAGTAGATCAGATTTTCACAAGAAGTTTGCTGATGGAAAGGAAGATTTATTTTTTCAATTTGATTAGATTTTTCTTCGCTAATTGGCAGCATGAACTAAGGGACAAGCAATAGCCAAACTTATTCAAAAATAGTCGGCCTGAGCAGTAAACAGTGTAATTTATTTTTATTTGTAAAGTCTGTAAAGTGTCTTGTGGGTTTGAGGTGCTCTCACAGTGGGAGGTAAACAGAGATCCCATCAGGACAGAATCAGTGGCTGTGAGAAGGAAATGCTGATCATCTCTCCTCCTGTGGCTCGTCCGGTTGAGTTGCACCTAGTAAATCAGACAATGACAATAGAATGTTGTTTAGTATGAGTCATTCCAATCATCTATATACCGTAAAATACCAATTACCGTAAATTTCGGACTATACCGTTTTTTGGCCTCTGCGGCTTATATAACGGTGCGGCTTATCTATGGATTTTTTCAGCAAAAAAAAAAAAAAAAAAACGGAATTCTCTCTTCTTTAGCACTCTTTCTAACTATAAATCCACTTCTGTTTTAATTTCCTCTCTTGCCCTCTTTTCACCACACCGCGGACACTGTGTGCACTGTAAAAAAAAACACAGGTGGTGTTGTGTTATGTTGTTTTGTTGAAATGTTAATAAATGGGAGCTTCCTCAAACAGCCATCTCTTTCCCGACAATCCCCTCTGTGCACGAACCCTTACATATGGTAATTAAACATTAAAACATAATTAAAAAAAAAAAAAAAAAAAAAAAAAAAAACATTAAAACACCTGCGGCTTATAGTCCGGTGCGGCTTATATATGTAACAAACAGGCAATTTTGCTGCTGCGGCTTATACTCCGGTGCGGCTTATAGTGCGGAAATTACGGTATTAGCCCGGGCGTTAATTGACAAAATATGTAGCCAGACTCCGCGTCAATATGGGACCTGCGGCAGTTTGGGACCTGCTTTAATTATTTTTGTACAAAAATATTGCTCAGCAAAGATTGTAAATAGTATGAAATTGTTTATTTAAAACATTTATTTTAATCAGTTGGCTACAGCCCCCCACACGATTGCTTGTCTATGGGGAGAGCCGCGCCTCCCTCTCAGCGCAGCAGAGCATTGCATGCCAGTTCTGGCCTGTACATGAAATCAAATAAAATTTGAGCTGAACTGTGACCTACCGGTATTTACCACTAAACTTTCTCCGCTGAAGGTGAGAGAACATGATCATCATGTGAGCAGATTATTTGTTGCATGCGCTGCCTCCTCCACTGGCAGGGGAAACATTATAGCCTATCATACTCACATTTCTCAATCAGAGATGTCGGATTTGTAGGCCTACAAAAATCTTCAGAAAATGCCTACACAATTTTCATAACTGTCAGGTGTTGCTGGAAAACGAATTTTTAAAAAGTTCATCACTCACGGAGCCTACCCTCTTCAGTAGCGCACATGTGAAAGTGCTGTGAAATACCAATTAGAAGCCGACTTCTATGCCCGCTGGCAGGGAAACATACCATAGGCACATTTGTCAAAATAATTATTACACCAGAGATGTCGGTTTTAGTGTAGGCTATAAAAATCTTCAGGAAATGCCTACACAATTTTCAGAATCATCAGATGTTGACGGAAAACGAATTTTGATCAGCAAGTTTCGTGCATGTGTTTTTTTTCCTCGTTGTTCCTCGTTTCCTCGTTGTTCGTCTTCTTCATCCGATTTTTCTTCTTCGTTGTGTTTGGGAGATGCATTCAACAGGATGTCGCAAAGGTAAAAAGAAAACATTGAAAAAACTAACCGGGCGTCAAATTGGGACCTGCTTTTATGTACAAAATATGTATCCAGACCCCGCTTATATATGGGACCCGCGGCAATTTGGAAGTCGGCTTCTAATTGGTATTTTACAGTAATCTAAACGTGAAGTTACACAGGACTACATTATTTCAGTGACATACCTCTTCTGATTAGTCTTTGAGCAAGTTCTTCAGTGGGTGGCGGGGGAATGGGTGGGAGGGGGCCTAAGGCGTCTGGTCATGGCGTCCTCTGGGCGCTCTGGCCTCCTCCGGGGCATCCCCTTGTCCTCGCGCAGTTTGCTTCCCACTACCTTGGCCTGCAGGTCTCGGATGTAGCCGTATGTTTTCGGAACCTTGTCACCATACACACTCCAACGTTTGCCGTTCTTTTTGTACACCCGTTTCCATCTGAAACACAGCATTCCAACAGTTGTAGGGGCTATGTGAAAGCAGGGTTCCTCCACATTGTCTATTATACAAAAAATTATCTACTTATGCACCCGATCTACTATGAATCACCTCATTGAATGGAAAGGAATTGCATTCAAATGCCCCCATCGAATGGAGAGGAGTTGTACAATCTCTACAACCCAGTTTAGCCGGGTTGCCGAGGTTACTGTGAAAAGCCCATGGAATGGTTCAGACTCGCCATTGGCTGTTCTCTCGAGCACCACGCCCACCCCTGCAGACACTACTACGCATGCGCGGTTCTACTAAGCACACCGCACACCTCTGCAGACACTACTACGCATGCGCAAAGCGCAGGTTATGCGGGTTGGATTCATTTTCCCATTCAATGCATTGCACTGGCGTATAAAACAGCTTTGCGGTCGCTAGCTGCCCGTCAGCTTAGCAAACTCAAGGTGAGTGGTTTTTACTAGCATGCTAATCCTAGAAGAACAAGCTAATGTCACATTAAACTCCAGGCGAGTGTGGTTACCTAGCTTCTGCTAGCCAGGCTAACCTTCTGCTTCCATCAACAGGCTACCGTCACTGTTAGAAACTAACGCTAATGTTATGTTAGATGATCAACTCCGGTTTATTTACCTTCTGCTGTGGTTAGCTCATGCTAGCGCTAGTAAAGGGATGACTAGGGATGACAGGCTTGCTTAGCTTTTAGAAGCAAAGCTAATGTTGTTTTCAGTGTTGCTTGGTGCTGTCACACTCACACACATGCGTTAACATTAATACACGTCTTAGCTTTTTAAAGGTAAGCTAATGTCACATGTGTGTTAATTGAAAGAGCCAAAACCTAGCTTTAAAAGGCTTCTGAAATAGCTTCAAGGCAGGGGACAGGAAAACCAATCAATTACAGATCACGGGGTTCTCACTATAATTCCATCCATAGGTAACATAATGTAAAATAACTACTCCTACATACATTAGGATGCAGTTAGGATCCCTGGTGAATGCATGTAAAAAATAGATATATAATGGACATAATAAAAGGGAGCCAGCTCTGTCTGTTTGGTGTTTCTGTCTGTCCCGCTGGTGACTATGTCAGTGATGTCACTGGTGATGATGTCATCAGTCCCCGCTGGTGATGATGTCGTCATCAGTGATCTCATAATCAAAGTCCCAGGGGCAGACACTGAAATAAGTGGGAGTGGCACACGGGCTTAGTGGGTCTTGTATTGTAGATGTTGTCTCTGTGTTTTATAGCGAGACGGGGGGGGGGGGGGCGAGCACTCTGGAGGGGCTCACTACCCTTGTTAGGCTAACGGCCTAAACATGGTCGTCCGTCAGAGCCTCGCCCCGCCCTCCCCGTATGACGGCGGGTGGAGCCCCGTCCTACGGGGAGGGGGCGAATGTGACTCAGCGCTGACGAGAGTTGTGACTGGTCGTTGCCTTGGCTCATCGTCGTAAAGTCGCCTTTCAAAGCATGACGTTAGATTATAACGAACTAGTTGTGTGGCTTAGCCTTCCCAAATGTTGAGGGTCGTTTTTTAGAATTTAATACATAGAATTGGGAACGTTACATTCAATTTCATTCAGACTGCCTGGCAGACAATCTCCGCCATTTTCACACGGAGCTTCCACAGGAGGAGGGAGGGTGGAAGGAGGGAGGGCATAGTGGCGTCCGAGCATGTAGGGCTAGCTGGCGCCGCCAGGCGGCGAGACGGCTCCAATTCGAGGCGGACGGATGACCATGTTTAGGCCTTAAGGCTACCATTTGTTTTCTCAGAGGCAGAGGGATACAGTGCCGGCTCTAACTGTGGTATATTGGGAGTGAGTGGTACTGACTTTACTAGGTGCACATTATCAGATAATAATGGACACCCTGCAGCCAATCAGAATTGAGTATTCACCCAGACCATGGTATAAATATTTATATATATATGTATGCCCCCTTTAGGGCGATAACTACCACTTATGTTCATTTAGGTTTCCGATTGCTATATTACATGGAGTGTCTGGTGTGGGAGATTTGATCTGTCAAAAGCAGGGGAACAAAGGCTCGCTCCTGGCCAATCCTGACGCTTGACTGCTGCATAGGCGGGCACAGGGCGTGGTCTGCCTAAAACCGCGGTGCAATCCATAATTACGCCTCCAAGGCAGGGGACAGGAAAACCAGTCGATTACAGATCACGGCGTTCTCAAAGTGGACTCCAGAGATGCCAGGGGTCCTTGAGGGCCTTCCAGGCAGTCCCCAGCAAAAAGGGGGATACTTTATTGTGACGTCACCAAACGTTCCACAGTGCATGTGCTTAAAAGGGAATGCCATGAATGGATTGTGATTTCAAAATGTCTTCCATTAGCTTTAGTGTCATACAATAACATTCTTGCTGCCTTAGTTTGCACCCTTTGAACTCTTCTTACACTATCACAAAGAAATGAGGTATCCTCTTTGTCAGTAAAGCAGTACCAATAATGTTCTTAGGTAAGTGGCAAATGTGAGGAAACTAAGATAACTGGCTTCACCATAAATTGTTACATATTTTTGCCTTTGGAACCACATCTTGAACATCTCTTCGGGCTTTCTTCTAGTGGAGCCAAGAACCTTGATTTCTGTCTTCCTATATTAAGAACAAGCTTCAGGGATGCAAACTAGTAAAAATTTTATCCAAAAATTGAGCATTTAAGTGACTACATATCAAAATATGCAAAATTCTTACTTTTTCTTCCTCATTCACACAAGTTCTCTCACTTGCTCTCTCTAACACAATATTTTATATTTCTCATGTTATTTCTTGCAGAAAGATGGTTAAAGTAAAGAAAAAAATGTATGTCAAATGGAGAAGCTGTGTGGTGGACCAGGGGAGAACCATGAAGTCGGTAAGGAGGCACAACATCCTCCAGTCTCCTACCAGCTCTATGGAGGAGATAGGAGGATGTCCAGGCGGCGATCGAGCAGCACCAGCATCAATGGCTGAAGCCCCTCTAGAACCTGAGGGCGGTGCTCTTCCACCACCTTCCAAACTTCGTAAGCTCGAGGATGTGCAGGTAGGGATGTTAATGGTTTATCGACAATTGATTAATCGATCGTACATAATTAGATCATTCAAATATTATGTTAACAGATTAATCTACAATGTAGGCTATGTGCTAATTTCTAATTTTTATTTTCTTTGCTGAAATGATTTAACACCACGAGGGTGAAATTTAACTTTCACTGCTCATACAGAGGAAGAAGAAAGCCAAGCTAGCAGACAGAAAGTCCAGTGTGGGAGAATTACCCTGCAAAAGACAACAGTAATCATTGTAATACAATGTTGAAATATGTCACGTCCACAAGCACAATGACAGCTAACGCAGGAAGTTTAGTTGGTTGATCGACTTTTTGGGTCGGCCTAAAGACAGGTGTAAAACCCTGCATTTTGTATTTTCTATTTAGCATGTCAAAAGCGTTTTTTTTTTTTCAATCTAATGATTCATCGATTAATCAATTGTTAACATGACCATTTCATCGATTACGAGAATTGATCACAATTTGCATCCCTATCTGCAGGCATGGATTGAAATCCGGCCCAGTCTGCATGTGCCAGCTGTGGAGTCCCTCTGCCCACCCCTAAGTCCATGCTGCCACATATGTCAGTGTGCTTTAAAGGAAGAAATCTGGAAATGTGGTGATTGTGACAATCAGGCTGTACTCTGCACCCCCTGCACCATTAGAGAACACAGCAAATTCAACCTTGTGCATGAAATGGAGATGTGGGATGTAAGTATTTTCCATTTTCTACCACTATGTTACAAATTATAGAAGCTCAAATCTTCCAAGAAACCATTGTTTTGCAGAAAAGAGCATGCTTTATACTTATACTTAAATACAAACTACCTGAAACTAAATGTGTAGTGTCTGCCTCTGATGGGCTGAGACCTTAATTGGCATTTCACCAGAAATTAAACTTAACTCCCCAATTGTATTTAGTCAATTCACTCTGCTGACCTGGTCATTGCTCCACAACAGTTGTAGAGTAGCACACTTTGTGCCATTATTATTGTCACAATGTCAGTGTCTGAGCCTGGACCAAGCTGGAAAAGAAAAAGGGATGGTGAGTCTGAAGTTTCTACCTCGAAACGAAGGGAAATATGCATTTTGCATAATAACCAAATAAAAGATCCAGAAACATTCACGCCTTTCAGTGCATCAAAGATTGCACCTGATGAGAAACTCAGGCAAGTGCTTGAAATCCGTGAGGAAAGATGCCAGGAGCCTGTTGACTCGCCATACAGGATGAAGGACATATGCGACCAAATTCCTGAATCACTAGATGGTATAGACCTACAGAGCACTGGCTGGCACAGAAAATGTTACCAGTACTTTGTAAAAAACAAAGGAAGAATGGTGGCATCATCTACGTCCACAGAGAGCCTCAAGAACAAAAAATACTCACCTCGAAAAAGGAAACCAATTTCAAGTGATCCAAAGTTTGGCCCTGAGTGCATCTTCTGTGAAAAGATGGTAATCAAAAGTGGAACAGGTACCCGGCGTAAAACAGAGAAACCTCTGTTGTTTCAAAAATTTAAAGGCAGAACACCACCCTGGAAAAACATTGAGACCCATGCACAGCAGATGGGGAATTTCAAACTTCATCGTAAGATAAAGGACAAGTGTCTCTTCTCAGTGGAGGCAAAGTACCATCTCTCATGCCGTAAGAAGTTTGATTTGCAATACCTAAATCATGTCAGAACTCAGAAAAAAAGCTGTGAAAGTGAGCAATCACATATTTATGTGGCCCACAACCAAGCTTTCACTGCTGTCCGCAGTTACATACAGAAAATAATTGTGGATGAGCAGCAGGTTGTCCCACTGAGTGTACTGCGAGACTATTAGATCGAAGAGCTGAGGAAACATGATGTCCTAAGTAGTTACAGAGGACAAAAATTAAAGAAACGCTTGGAAAAAGACAAAGACCTGCAAAATACAGTAGACTTTGTACAGGTCCAGCTGAGAGGATGTGTGTCATTTTTCCTGGTGTACAGCAAAGCTGTTGCAGTAGCTGATGCAATTGTCGCAGCATACAAGCTTAGTACTACAGATCAAATCAGAGACACAGCTCAGACTCTGCGTGCTCTGATTAAGAAAGCATTCACTGAATCAAAAGAGATGCCATGGCCCCCTACACCTGATGAAGTTGCGGAGATCAAACCCAGTGAGCAGCTACCCAGTGAGTTGATACGGTTGCTCAACTTGTTGCTGTCAGGTGTAGGGGGCCATGGCATCTCTTTTGATTCAGTGAATGCTTTCTTAATCAGAGCACGCAGAGTCTGAGCTGTGTCTCTGATTTGATCTGTAGTACTAAGCTTGTATGCTGCGACAATTGCATCAGCTACTGCAACAGCTTTGCTGTACACCAGGAAAAATGACACACATCCTCTCAGCTGGACCTGTACAAAGTCTACTGTATTTTGCAGGTCTTTGTCTTTTTCCAAGCGTTTCTTTAATTTTTGTCCTCTGTAACTACTTATCATGTTTCCTCAGCTCTTCGATGTAATAGTCTCGCAGTACACTCAGTGGGACAACCTGCTGCTCATCCACAATTATTTTCTGTATGTAACTGCGGACAGCAGTGAAAGCTTGGTTGTGGGCCACAGAAATATGTGATTGCTCACTTTCACAGCTTTTTTTCTGAGTTCTGACATGATTTAGGTATTGCAAATCAAACTTCTTACGGCATGAGAGATGGTACTTTGCCTCCACTGAGAAGAGACACTTGTCCTTTATCTTACGATGAAGTTTGAAATTCCCCATCTGCTGTGCATGGGTCTCAATGTTTTTCCAGGGTGGTGCTCTGCCTTTAAATTTTTGAAACAACAGAGGTTTCTCTGTTTTACGCCGGGTACCTGTTCCACTTTTGATTACCATCTTTTCACAGAAGATGCACTCAGGGCCAAACTTTGGATCACTTGAAATTGGTTTCCTTTTTCGAGGTGAGTATTTTTTGTTCTTGAGGCTCTCTGTGGACGTAGATGATGCCACCATTCTTCCTTTGTTTTTTACAAAGTACTGGTAACATTTTCTGTGCCAGCCAGTGCTCTGTAGGTCTATACCATCTAGTGATTCAGGAATTTGGTCGCATATGTCCTTCATCCTGTATGGCGAGTCAACAGGCTCCTGGCATATTTCCTCACGGATTTCAAGCACTTGCCTGAGTTTCTCATCAGGTGCAATCTTTGATGCACTGAAAGGCGTGAATGTTTCTGGATCTTTTATTTGGTTATTATGCAAAATGCATATTTCCCTTCGTTTCGAGGTAGAAACTTCAGACTCACCATCCCTTTTTCTTTTCCAGCTTGGTCCAGGCTCAGACACTGACATTGTGACAATAATAATGGCACAAAGTGTGCTACTCTACAACTGTTGTGGAGCAATGACCAGGTCAGCAGAGTGAATTGACTAAATACAATTGGGGAGTTAAGTTTAATTTCTGGTGAAATGCCAATTAAGGTCTCAGCCCATCAGAGGCAGACACTACACATTTAGTTTCAGGTAGTTTGTATTTAAGTATCAGTATAAAGCAAGGTTATAGAGATGTGAAATTCCTCCCCTTCCAGCATGGTACCATATCTTAAATAAATCTGTACCTTAGTTAATAACAATAAAAAAAAACATAATTTGTTGGTCATTTGAGCTGTGTAATGAATTAGACATCTAACGATTGTTTATTAATAAAGATAATTTGAAAGTCCAGAATGTTTACTGACTTTCAATCATATTTATGCAATTCCATTCATGTTTAACAATAGCCTGGGTAAACCCATCCCCCACGTGACCTGCTCTCAGACCTGTTCTCAGTCACTACGCTAGTGACTGGGAACTGAGAGAGCAGGTCACGTGGGGGCTGGGTTTACCTAGGCTAGTTTAACAATCCCCAGTGTGCAGAAATTGTCAAATGCACCATTTTACAATAGGCGAAAATTACATACAGTATTTGTACTGCATGCAGAAGAGTGCATGGTTCTTGCCCAAAACTACTTGAGATTAGGATAGATTTAGCATGTCTATACAGGGGAGGCTTGTAGGTACCCATATAACCCATTTCCATGAACATATATTGAGTTGACAGGTCAAGGGAACATTTGGAAAATGGTGATGCCAGTTTTTACCTCACCAAAATGTTGTCTCGCTTTGAATCAGTAGGTATTTAGCCCCCTTACCAACAAGGTACCATGAAAAGCTTGGTCTCATTGGAAACCTGAGGTTGTCTAGAATCAAATGGTATGTGTATCTTTGGGCTCGCTCAAAAACTGAGTGAGCTACACTCTCTGAAAGACAGAGTCGCTAGCACTTCTGCCAGCAATCTCGCAGGTCTCATAGGGGTAATAAAACATAGAAAAAAACACATTTTGGACAGGTTTTGTTCTTGGGATCATCAAAATCTTTATTTTAGAGGTCCTAGGGATGCCAAAAATCCAGGTTAGAAAAATATATCAGGGGGGTGCTCGTGGACCCCTCCTAGGTGCTCTACTAAATGCCTTATTGCATATTGTTGCTTATTGGTGCTTATTGTCTTATTGCTTATTGTTTTTTGCACTCACGCCTTGCTATATTTGTACTATGTTGTAAACGGAGTCCACAGCTCCCCTCTCCCCATCCTCTCTCCTCTCCTCTCCTCTCCTCTCCTTGTCTCCTCTCCAGGAGGGTGATTGAGGTGAAATTTGGATCCAGACGTTAACTGCATACATAATGTTATGTCTCGAAAGACAAGAGCTATGTAGCCTACTTTAAATCAGATCACTCCGGTGCACAAACATACATTGGTTGTCTAATAAAGTTTTACAAATCAATTAATTTGGTTGTCAACCACCGTTAAACGAAACTTAGTAGTTGTAAACTAAGTAGTTGTATCGATAAAGACTCTAATCGTTAAGCAGTCTCGAAAGTGGGGTCAATATCAATCTAGAATCTAGATTGATTTGATTCACTAATTTGGCGTTCTCTCATGCAAAATATCCAACATCCAATATCCAGAAGTAGTGATTACTACACAGAAGTAACTTTAGTTCCACCATTTGCTCTTTGCTTCAAACATAATTTGGATCAGTTGTAACTTTGACCATTTCTAACAATTTCTAGACAGTGAATTTACACAAGCACTTGAGTGAAATTCATGTGAATTCAATGTGAACATGCATGAGCTGTGATTGAATGAACGCAGATTGTCAGATTTGTTTACCAAACCCTTATCCTGGTGCCTGCAAGGGTCGTCTGTACCACTAATGTCAGCCACTATGTGTTACAATATTGGGCTGGTTTCATAGACCTGGCCCAAAAGTACATACATCACATATATGTGTGCTGCATATATCCATATATGCCTCTACCGTATGGGTTAGTCATAATAGGCAAACATGGTTTTTCATGTTCTGACTTGCTGAAATGTGTGCTGCATATATACATGTTAGTTACACACAATAGTCAAACAGGGGTTTTCATGTTCTGATGTGCTGAAATGTTTTACACGTCACGTAAAACAGTTTTTAAAACAGTTAATTAGCCTACACAATGTGTAATTTCAGGTTATTGTAAGTTATTGCATAGTTGCAATCTTTCATACCTGCATACTTACAAGTGGGTTGTTTTTAATGGCATGTGATTTGCGGTTCTAATTAACCAATGTGTAATTTCAGGTGATTGTAAGTGTGTCATACATACCTACAAGCCTTCATATCAGTTGGCTGTGTCAATGATTTTCTGTACCTCTTGGTACAGAAATTGGTAGATCATTGTCTTTGTCAGGCTTAGAAGCAATGTCTAAACAGTAAACAGTTTATGACAAGTGGTGGCAGCATGCTATGCTACTACACAGGACGTGTTATGGCACATAAATAATATGTAGCGTGTAATAATCTGTAGAACTCTGTCAGAGTTCTACTCTGTCATTATTTTTACATTTGACTTTGAGAACTATGATGAACTGTTAGTCTCTGTACTGATGTACAAAAGTAACAAGATTGAGGTTGTGAAATCTTCAACCGGAATAAAAAACTGGATATAATATAACTGAATCAGTTAGGCCAAACTATTATCAGTCAGGTCGGTAATGACCGGGGGAAATTATATGATTATTGTCCATTGTGTGTATGATACAACTTTGTTTATCATTCTGCCCCTCACACTATACAGTCTGTATTTAACTCAACACACTCTACCTGCCCCTGACCTCAGAGGGGCTCTTCTGTCAACGGGCCTGAGGCAAGGTGTGGTGATCACAAGCATTGGCATAAATATTGTGGTAAATGAAATTGGTAAATTGGTTAAGCAAAGCAAGTAATGCTTTTGCAATGAAGTTTGTAAGATAAGATTTGTTGTATTTGTTGTATAAGATGTATTTTACAAGATATTTTCTGAGATTTGGTTATATTAACTTATTATTTATATTATTATTCTATTATTATTATTCTAATTATTATTATTCTAATTATTATCTACTATTATTCTAATTATTATATTATTATATTATTATTATTAGGGGTTATTAACTATACATATTAAAGTATAGATGATTGTTTTGCCCACCTTATCAAAACAAATGTACAGCATGTTAAAGTATAGATGATTGTTTTGCCCAGCTTATCAAAACAAATGTACAGCATGTTAAAGTTTTAAATAAAGTCAAGTCAAGTCAAATCCAACAGGTCTTAATGTCAATTAATTTAGCTTTAACGTTTTTTTTTTGAAACACACACACCCACACATTGACCCCTCTCATATATACGTAACTGCCTATAACTGTACATATATTCCTTTCACACACACTTTTCAAAATAGACACTCTTTCATATTGTGATTCATAGTGATTCTTGTTTGTTTTATGTGATCCCGGTTTTTAAGCAAACCGGATCCAGTTTCCTTGTATGTGTACATCCTGTACAAGGTACATACTACATTGGACTCAATGATTCACAGATGTATCAAACAAATGTATGTTTTACTGATACAAATGACCAAATTACCACAAATTCAACATGTAATGCCATTTTCTCAATAATTTTGGTCAAAACATTTGGTGTGACCCAGATCAGTCCTTGTAACAAGGACCTTGTTATCACTGGTGTATATCCAGACTTGGCACATTGGATGTGCCCAAGATCAGACATTGTAATGAGGACCTTGTTATCACTGGCGTATAGCCAGACTTGCCACATTGGATGTGTCCCAAGATCAGACATTGTAATGAGGACCTTGTTATCACTGGTAGCCAGACTTGGCACATTTGGGGTGCCTCAGGTCAGTCCTTGTAATGACTTGATCAAAAATATTACAGACAATATATATATATATATATATATATAGTAAATATAATTGTATAATATATTCAAAGTATTGTTAGTTAATTATTATTCAAATACTGTAAATACTGTAAATAAACTAAACTAAACCTAAAACATGCTAAGTTGTACTGTGTGTTAATTTAATGTGTTTTGAAACACACATACATATAAAATCTCAAGTGAGATTTTTGAGAAAGAAAAAAGAAAGCCGCGCCCCCTTTCTACCGGAAACCCTGTCCCTAGGGGCGGGACCCCGCAACTCTGGGGTGTTTCAGACAACGTTAAACGTTCCAGCATTACTTGCTCTGCTTTTTGTAGTTCTTTGTGCTGCCCCAGGTACAGACATACACCAAAAATACACTCTGGACTTAGCCATGGAACGCCAATTTAGAGAGGAGGTGGCGGCCTTAAAGGATTTGGATGATAATGAGTTCAAAAAATTCAAGTGGTGCATGTTACAACCAAACTTTCTGGATGACATTCGAACCATCCCAAAGAACCGGTTGGAGAATGCTGGCGTCCTGGAGACAATAGATCACATACGACAAACCTACGGCGACAGATACACCCCGGGCATAACCGTACATGTTTTACGGATGATCAAAAGGGGCGATTTAGCCGAACGTATAACACCAATCTCTCTCAGACACCCCTATACAGCTATATGAACACGCTCTCCATCTTACTTTTTGTTCACATTTGTTCACATTTGTTCTCTAACAAATTCCGGTCAGCGCCATTTTTGATGATCTCCTCCCATATCCCTACGCCACGCCCTCCCCTAGACCTAACTCCTCCTCCTCATCACAACATAAGGATAAAAGAGACGGATTCAAAAGAGACTCATACCATTTTACACAATAAAAAAAGACAGATACCATCATGGAGACCCCGTCGTCGTCACCATTGTCCTTCATTACAACTCACAGCCACTCTGATTCGGAGGAAGAAGAAGAGTTGAACCGTCTGATGTACGGATGTTCCGTGTCGTCGTCACCAATGTTCTTCATTACCCCACCTTCATCACCATTGTTCTTCCTCACCCCACCTACCTCGACTCCATCCTCACATCCTTCCTCACCGAAAGACCTTCCTTCTCCTCTGATCTCGCCCCTGACTCTGGATCAACCAGATGGACTGCTCAGTTTTACTTTTCTAAACATTATAAAAGCCTGCAGCAGCACTCTACTCGGTGAAGTGATATTGCGGATGCAGAAGGCGGAGTGTAACGGATGCCTTAGTAACCCCCCTTGTCTGTACCCGGCTAAGAATGGCTATGTCTCCGTCGAATTCAAAGAATTGTTGAAAGAATTGTGGGATGAACATTTTCTTCCAGGGGTCATACGTGTTTTGGAATCTCAAGGCATCGATGTCACCCCTTCAAGAGTGCAGGATGCTTCGGAAGCTTTTCTGCATTAACTGAGGGAAATATAAATTCAAATTCCTCGTATGTAACTTGTATAGTGTGACAATAAAAAATAAAATAAAATTGATTCTCATCATAATCTGGTTTTTCCATAATAATAATAATATTGTACAAATGTCTGTTGTAATGAAATAATGAATAACATTATTACACAATATAATCCTAATGTTAATTTAAAATTAAATATTCCTCTAAATATCTAGATATTGCTCCTCTAATATATAAGTTGCAGACTCTGTTCAACATTGTACGTACACCGACTCCTTTACCCTTGGGAACTGGTCACTGGGTATGGTTAGGGTTTGAGTCAGCGATTTCCAGAGCTTTGGGGTATCGACGGGGAAAAAACGCAGAAAAGAGTTATTTCTTTTTATTATCTTTATTGTTTATTTGAACAGGGGCAGTATTCAATAAACATATTGCATATAAAAATATTACCACCACAGGTGCAAACCTACGTCACCAAATACACCATGGGCATAATCGTACAGTTACGCTGAGCTTCTCCTCCTTGCTCATCGTTCGCTGTCGCCACAGAGTCTGCGTCAGGGGTAACTTTTTTTCTCTTTTATTTTTATTTTTTTCCGCTCGTATCGGAATCGGAAGTGCCGGTCCTGGGAAAAGTCGACAAAACACCCCAACTCCCAAAGGGATATTGAACAGTCTCCTCGCTCCTCCCTCAGATAACACCCGGTATGGTTCACCTGGTCGGTGAACCGGCCATCCCGATTCAATGCCTCTTGAAGCTTTTCTCCCTTTAGCGCATACACTTGCAGAGTCAGCTTTTCCCGTCGGGACATCTTCCTCAGCACCTTGCTGTTTAGCATTTGGCGCCCCTTGTCTTTCCACGTTACATTCACAAAGAATGTGCTGTAACTATCCAACGGCTCGTCGGGGTACAACAGCTTGTCAGAATGCTTCGGTATATCATCGAACTTAATCAGCTTGAGGGTGAGCGTTTCGCCAACATTGACTATGCCACAAGGAGCATGTGGTGCTAGCATGCTTCCATCCTCTCTGGTAATCAGAGGATACAACCCCGAGGGATTGGCGCCGACTCTCAGCTGCTGTATCGATTTCTCGATGGTACAGGGTTTTCCGCACGAATGTCCCCACGTAATGACGCTATTCTGCTTCCTAACGTAGAAGCTATGCATGTGGCGTTTTTCATAGTTACATCCATGTCCTTCCATGCATGCCATGCTTAGTAACGTGCAGAAATCGTATAGGGGCATGGCTATTTATGCACACTCAAACTCCTCCCCCTCAGCCAACGGGCCTCTTCTGTCAACGGGCCCTCCCCCATTTCGAGTAAAATTGACGACAAACATCGGATAATAAGAACAGTAAGAATAAGAACACCGCAAGACAACAGGTAGCAAGTAATACTCGAGCAAATTATCATATGTTATCTTATGTTAGTAGACACACGTCACTATATATATATACCACACATCTAACGTCCATAACATGGTGGACCATTTAACGTATTCAGATTTAACTCTGTATTCAGACCATTGGATTCAGCCAGAAACCAGAGTACGTTATAGCGTTATAAATATAGCCACGTTATAAA
Source organism: Poromitra crassiceps (assembly GCF_964638095.1). Taxonomy (NCBI): domain Eukaryota; kingdom Metazoa; phylum Chordata; class Actinopteri; order Beryciformes; family Melamphaidae; genus Poromitra; species Poromitra crassiceps. The sequence goes on from NW_028152244.1 coordinate 608,170, forward strand.
CAGCTAACCAGCGCCGGGGTTAAATCAAAAATCGAGATAAATCAATATGGTCATTCAGTGCCGTTTTACTGCAATGCAAAGTAAGTAGCGTTAGTCGCTACATTAGCCAAAGTACCGGTATTATCTGACTACCCATAATGCATTACGGTGATAATGCAAATTCGGAAACTACCCCGGCAGCCGCTAGGGGGAGCATTTCATTCAATTTAATTCATTCCGCCAATCAAACGAAATGAAACAATATCCGGAAGTGAGCTTCATTTTGCTGTGTTAACGTCAATGAGCACCATGGGGCCATTAATATATATGTCAATGGTCTCCACCACGCTGGGCTTAGGGTTTAGGGTTTAGGTTTTAGGGTTTAGGGTTAGGGGGAGACAGGGATTTTCAGAGGTTTGATTGTGGGACAGTGTGGGCAAATGCAATTACAATTACACAAACTGCTCGAGAAGAGTTGTTTCCCAAGCAAAGTGTACTTTTAAAGTTAAAGTTTGATAGAGACCAGCACAAAATAGCTTGTTTATAATAATAATAATAATAATAATAATAATAAACTTTTATTTGTATAGCACGTTTCATACATAAAATGCAGCCCAAAGCGCTTTACACATGAAGAATAAACAAAGGTAAATCAGTGAAAATCAGGAAAAACAGTGAAATGTATGTGATGTAAAGTTATGTGACCTCTCTTCTTGGTTTTAGTTAAACTAATTGAACTAATTGAACTAATTGTAGCCTGTCAGTATTACTACTATTACAGTAGTCAGGGTGTTATGAAGAGTTTGATAAGTTGCTTTGATAAGTACTTAGTTTACCACGGGCTATTTGGATAGCCAATTCAGTACCATGTTTCGCCTCTATGTGTTAGACATAATCACATAGCTGGGAAGGGTTTATATACTTTAAACTTTAAACTTTTTTTTCTTTTTTCTTTTTTCTTTCTCAAAATCTCACTTGAGATTTTATATGTGGTTGTGTGTTTCAAAACACATTAAATTAACACACAGTACAACTTAGCATGTTTTAGGTTTAGTTTAGTTTATTTACAGTATTTACAGTATTTGAATAATAATTAACAACTAACAATACTTTGAATATATTATACAATTATATTTACTATATATATATATATTGTCTGTAATATTTTTGATCAAGTCATTACAAGGACTGACCTGAGGCACCCCAAATGTGCCAAGTCTGGCTATACGCCAGTGATAACAAGGTCCTCATTACAATGTCTGATCTTGGGACACATCCAATGTGGCAAGTCTGGCTATACGCCAGTGATAACAAGGTCCTCATTACAATGTCTGATCTTGGGCACATCCAATGTGCCAAGTCTGGATATACACCAGTGATAACAAGGTCCTCGTTACAAGGACTGATCTGGGTCACACCAAATGTTTTGACCAAAATTATTGAGAAAATGGCATTACATGTTGAATTTGTGGTAATTTGGTCATTTGTATCAGTAAAACATACATTTGTTGATACATCTGTGAATCATTGAGTCCAATGTAGTATGTACCTTGTACAGGATGTGCCTTGTACAGGATGTACACATACAAGGAAACTGGATCCGGTTTGCTTAAAAACCGGGATCACATAAAACAAACAAGAATCACTATGAATCACAATATGAAAGAGTGTCTATTTTGAAAAGTGTGTGTGAAAGGAATATATGTACAGTTATAGGCAGTTACGTATATATGAGAGGGGTCAATGTGTGGGTGTGTGTGTTTAAAAAAAAAAAACGTTAAAGCTAAATTAATTGACATTAAGACCTGTTGGATTTGACTTGACTTGACTTTATTTAAAACTTTAACATGCTGTACATTTGTTTTGATAAGCTGGGCAAAACAATCATCTATACTTTAACATGCTGTACATTTGTTTTGATAAGGTGGGCAAAACAATCATCTATACTTTAATATGTATAGTTAATAACCCCTAATAATAATAATAATATAATAATATAATAATTAGAATAATAGTAGATAATAATTAGAATAATAATAATTAGAATAATAATAATAGAATAATATAAATAATAAGTTAATATAACCAAATCTCAGAAAATATCTTGTAAAATACATCTTATACAACAAATACAACAAATCTTATCTTACAAACTTCATTGCAAAAGCATTACTTGCTTTGCTTAACCAATTTACCAATTTCATTTACCACAATATTTATGCCAATGCTTGTGATCACCACACCTTGCCTCAGGCCCGTTGACAGAAGAGCCCCTCTGAGGTCAGGGGCAGGTAGAGTGTGTTGAGTTAAATACAGACTGTATAGTGTGAGGGGCAGAATGATAAACAAAGTTGTATCATACACACAATGGACAATAATCATATAATTTCCCCCGGTCATTACCGACCTGACTGATAATAGTTTGGCCTAACTGATTCAGTTATATTATATCCAGTTTTTTATTCCGGTTGAAGATTTCACAACCTCAATCTTGTTACTTTTGTACATCAGTACAGAGACTAACAGTTCATCATAGTTCTCAAAGTCAAATGTAAAAATAATGACAGAGTAGAACTCTGACAGAGTTCTACAGATTATTACACGCTACATATTATTTATGTGCCATAACACGTCTTGTGTAGTAGCATAGCATGCTGCCACCACTTGTCATAAACTGTTTACTGTTTAGACATTGCTTCTAAGCCTGACAAAGACAATGATGACGCACCAAGAGGTACAGAAAATCATTGACACAGCCAACTGATATGAAGGCTTGTAGGTATGTATGACACACTTACAATCACCTGAAATTACACATTGGTTAATTAGAACCGCAAATCACATGCCATTAAAAACAACCCACTTGTAAGTATGCAGGTATGAAAGATTGCAACTATGCAATAACTTACAATAACCTGAAATTACACATTGTGTAGGCTAATTAACTGTTTTAAAAACTGTTTTACGTGACGTGTAAAACATTTCAGCACATCAGAACATGAAAACCCCTGTTTGACTATTGTGTGTAACTAACATGTATATATGCAGCACACATTTCAGCAAGTCAGAACATGAAAAACCATGTTTGCCTATTATGACTAACCCATACGGTAGAGGCATATATGGATATATGCAGCACACATTTCAGCAAGTCAGAACATGAAAAACCATGTTTGACTATTATGACTAACTAACATGTATGTATGTACTTTTGGGCCAGGTCTATGAAACCAGCCCAATATTGTAACACATAGTGGCTGACATTAGTGGTACAGACGACCCTTGCAGGCACCAGGATAAGGGTTTGGTATACAAATCTGACAATCTGCGTTCATTCAATCACAGCTCATGCATGTTCACATTGAATTCACATGAATTTCACTCAAGTGCTTGTGTAAATTCACTGTCTAGAAATTGTTAGAAATGGTCAAAGTTACAACTGATCCAAATTATGTTTGAAGCAAAGAGCAAATGGTGGAACTAAAGTTACTTCTGTGTAGTAATCACTACTTCTGGATATTGGATGTTGGATATTTTGCATGAGAGAACGCCAAATTAGTGAATCAAATCAATCTAGATTCTAGATTGATATTGACCCCACTTTCGAGACTGCTTAACGATTAGAGTCTTTATCGATACAACTACTTAGTTTACAACTACTAAGTTTTGTTTAACGGTGGTTGACAACCAAATTAATTGATTTGTAAAACTTTATTAGACAACCAATGTATGTTTGTGCACCGGAGTGATCTGATTTAAAGTAGGCTACATAGCTCTTGTCTTTCGAGACATAACATTATGTATGCAGTTAACATCTGGATCCAAATTTCACCTCAATCACCCTCCTGGAGAGGAGACAAGGAGAGGAGAGGAGAGGAGAGGAGAGAGGATTGGGGAGAGGGGAGCTGTGGACTCAGTTTACAACATAGTACAAATATAGCAAGGCGTGAGTGCAAAAAACAATAAGCAATAAGACAATAAGCACCAATAAGCAACAATATGCAATAAGGCAGTATAGTGATAAGACAAGTCTGAGACAGTGGCATATTCACTGCACATAGGTGCACATGTCATGTGCATACATTAGACGTGCTTAAACATTTTAAATTCGATGTATTTGACATACAGGTGCAAATAGCATGTATCTTATTAGACATACAATTAAACATTAGACATACGTAATGGTAGCAGCTGCAGTGCGGTACGGTACGGCTACTACACTATTTGTGTATGTTAAGCAAGAAGAGAGGAGAGGCAAAAGTTGAATTAAGTTATGTTATTTAGACTGGTACTATTTTTGTTGACAATATTGTAACAATGGACACATTGTCTGAAATCCCTCATCTATAGGCTTGTAAGGAGAGGAGAAGAGAGGAGAGGAGAGGGGAGGGGATGGGATGGGATGAGAGGAGAGAGGAGGGGGTGAGGTGTGGAGAGGAGAGAAGAGGAGAGGTGGGGAGAGACAAAGTTGAATTAAGTTGTAATACATACAACAAACATATTGTAAGTGTGATATACATTTTAATTTTATAACAATTGTATTACAAAGATTATTATTATTATTATATAGCATTATTATTATTATATACCATTATTATATATACTTGGTGCTTGTCTACAAAACATAAAGTCTCACAGTAAATTAACCAATTCTGTGTGGAGGACTAGTTAGTTACTATTAATAGTTAGTAACTATTAAAATAATCATATAAAAATACGAAAAATAAAAACAATGGGTTTGTTGGGTTGCTAAGATGTTTGTTCACGTTCCATATTCCATATTTTGAAATAATACCCGTAGGTCACGGATATCCTGGGGTCTGGGTTGTCATAACGAGAGGGGTCCATGCTACTGTAACGTTATATCAATTTTTGGTCATATCGACCAAGACCAGGCCAATTCTATTCACAGCTCGTAGTGTATGCTAGCTAGCTAGCGCTAAGCTAACACTGATTCAATGTCGCCATATGTTTGAACCAAATGCTGTACAACACAAACAAGTTGCAAACCATTAATACTTACGCTCACACGTATAGTGATGCAGCTGATGCTATCATGTTGTTTTGTTTATTGTACTGTACAATAACGTAACGAACTCTGATAGGACACATAGGTTGGCGTGTGTATGTATTCCAGTAAATATAATAATGCATCCGTTATTGCATACGCATAAACAACAAACTAACGCTGGTGTTAAATAAAAAATCAAGATAAATCAATTTGGTCATTCAGTGGCATTTTACTGCCATATAACATAACTAACGTAGCACATAAGTAATCTCCAAAAACACAGTGTTGAAACACACTAGTGTATGCTGGGAAACTCTGGTCTGGTTGAGAGACGGGTAAACGGCATAGTCATACACCATAGTCTGTATTCAATCGTTTTCAATTGGAAAAACAGTCTGTAGCTATTCAATCCACCTCAATCTGTATTAATCAAATTTAATTCATTCCGCCAATCAGACAATATCAAAAACATCATGGTGATGTCACATCACAATTGGATCCGGAGTGGGAAAAAACATGGCAAAATACATAATATCACACATGAATGCTGAAGTGTGTCATGTTTACCTGTGAATTTGTGGGTGCGTGTGTTTGTGGCTGGCTGTGAATATGTCTGTGTGTGTGTGTGAGTGGGTGGGTGTGTGTGTGTGTGTGTGTGTGTGTGTGTGTGTGTTGCGCGTAGGGAATCTACAGAATAGCCTGGGAATACATTAGTAGGCTATACATTAGTAGGCTATACTAGCTAAGATAGCCTGCACAACATGCAATTATGGAATATTTGCATGCACAACATGCAATTATGGAATATTTGAATGGTGGATACATTGGTATAAGATGGCCTTGACAGGCACGCAAAGGATATAAGGGGCATGGAAGGAAAAAACTGTGTGTTCACTCGCAGCTAATCATAGCTTTCAAGGGGCGTTACGTGCTGCCGGGAACGCCCCTGATCTCGCCGCTATTCGTAGCTTTCAAGGGGCGTTACGTGCTGCCGGGAACGCCCCCCTGATCTCGCCGCTATTCGTAGCTTTCAAGGGGTGTTACGTGTTGCCGGGAACGCCCCACCTGACGGTCAAAAAACAAACAAGTTTATTATAAGCGGAAGTGATTGTGAAATCGACAGAACACCGGCCGTGGTAATAGACAATGTCACGTGGGGGATGGGGTGGGATGGGCTGGCAGGGGAAGCCTGGGTCTCTATGGTTGAGTCAGAGAAAAACATCAACAAGCAGAGGAATCTGTCGTTAGTGGTGGGGTGAGATTGTGAAACACCAGTGAGCAGAGGAATCTGTAGGCTAGTTTAGTAGTTCCTAAAATGGGCCAAATGTATTTGGCCGAGATAAAAAAATTAACAACTAGTTGTTAGATGGTCTAATTACATTTTGTCTATGGTTAAAACTTTTGCCCGTGTTCAAAAAACATCATGTTGCAACGCTCTGCTGATAGGGGGTGATAATTTAATTGCAAAAAAAAAAAAAAAAAAACGCTACTGCTGGGGTCTGTTGGTATGAGGGGAAAATGGAGAAGTGCCCTTTGGAGAACAAGTGAAATAAAGCCTTTTTGCTCAAAATGGCTTTAACCCATTTCAGACGGGATGACGTTCGCGTCATTCTCCCTTTAAAGACGGGATGCCGTTCGCGTCAATATACCTTTGAAGACGGGATGACGTATACGTCAATTTGTAGTTTAGCTGTAGTTTTTCGCCTATTTCCGGTCTCTAGGCAAATGAAATCATTCAGAAAACACACGTGGGGTCTCGCAATGCATTCTGGGGAGGAAAAGTTTTTTCTTTCTTCACTTTGAAGCGGACCTGTAGCGATGGAGGAAGAAAATAATATTAGCGAAGGAAGCGATTTTGAAGACGCGGAATATTCCGAACATTCCACCGTTGATGAAGAGTTAAATGATGACCCAGTTACAGACCCAGATTGGCAGCCCTTGGACAGAGATCAGTGGGTCAGAACTATGTTTCAGGATGTAAGCCGATTCCACACCTCTATTTTCTTTCGAGAAAATTTACACGGAGGAAATGTGGGACCGTCTTGTCACGGAGACGAACCGATATGCCGACCAGAGACGCACAATTCCCCCAGCCAAAAAAGCAGCCAAGTGGACCCCGGTAACAGTGAAAGAAATGAAAACATTCATTGGGCTGTGTCTCGCCATGGGGATAATGAAACTTCCCGTCCGAAGAGAGTACTGGCGGCTATCCAAAAACATCTTCAAAACCAACTTCGGCCAGAATATGTCCCGGGACCGATTTGACGCCATTTGGAGGTAGGCTAAGAACAATAATATTATCCTTGTTATTATAACCATTGCGTGATATAGATGCGCCCCATTGAATAGGATGCGCTATATAAATAATAGTAGTTTGATAGATAAAATGTAACATTAGTACCATTGTTATGATGCCCTAAGGGAAATGAAATATATTGCAAATGTATTAGAAGTGTAGTGGGAGTATTGCCATTGTAGCGAGCTTATACACTGGGGTAAGAAACCCCTGCTGGGCTCGGCTGCTACACCTATTGTGTGTGGGCAAACACCTAGTAGGCCTATTGTTATTCAATTGTCAGGAATGTGGAGAGAATGCGCTTCACTCTTTGCACCAAGACAGACACTGCACTTAGACAGACCCTGTAACCCTCAAGTGTAACTAACCTATATAATGATATAGCCTACAATTTTTCATTTCATCCAAGATGTGTCTACTTGTATATAATATACAATACAATATACAATATTGTATACAATATACAAGACATTATATTGTTTATAATATATTGTAATATTCATTCCAGCCAACCAAATGGGGCGTGAAGGTTTGGGTGATGGCGGAGAGCTCAACAGGCTACGTTCCGCACTTCAAAGTAAGGAAAAAAATCAGCACACCAAGAATATGCAAATATGTATTCTGTAATGTGTTGTTATTTGAGTGACCTTTCAAGCACCCAAGGCCCTTCCTCAGACTTGTGTTTCTTCTTGCAAACTCCCCAGGTGTACACAGGACGTGAAGCGGCGCCGCAGACGGGCCTGGCACAGCGCGTGGTGCTGGACCTCGCCAAGCCATACAATGGCACCTTCCTGTCCATTTATATGGACAACTTCTACACCAGTGTAGAACTCCTCCAGGAGATGAACGGCCTTTTCCTGTACGGCTGTGGCACCCTTCGGGCCAATAGGAAGGGGCTGCCGAAGGACCACAGCCTGACAAAGAGGGCTGCGCTGGGGAAGCACGAGTTCCGGGTGGCACAGCAGGATGACCTCACCTTCTGCGTGTGGCAAGACACAAAGACGGTGATGGTCTTGTCCAATCACCATGACCCCAGCGCAACAGGGACTGTAAGGCGGAGGAGAGATGAGACCCACCGGGCTGATGTGGTAGTGCCCGCTTGCCTGGCGGACTACCAGAGCCACATGAAAGGTTTGTTTTACAGATTTATGTTTTATAAACAAAAATTAAAATACTGTAAGCTTATATTCACTGAGGTCATTTGAGTGAAAATGTATGTATGTAAACAGAGTTCCATGTGTGTTCCAGGTGTGGATCTCCTCGACCAGATGATTGGATACTATGGTTTCGATCATCGGTCGAAGAAATGGTGGCGGCGTGTGTTCTTCTGGGGCCTGTCTGTGTCGTGCTACAACGCCTACGTTGCAGCCAGGTCTGTTGGAGGAAGGCACAAACATTACAAGGACTGGCTGGAGACCTTGCTGGAGGAGCTCATCACACCGGTGACAAGGAGGGCCCCTCCTGTGATCCCTCCTCCTTCTCCTCCTCCTCCTCTGTCCCCAGCTTCCAGACCAGCCTCTCCATTTGGCTCTCCTTCCACTCCAGAGAGCAGGGGAGCCTCCCCAGCACCAAGCACATCGAGCAGGGCAGCCTCCCCAGCACCCAGCACGTCAGGAGAAGCCACAGGTCCCCCAATGCATGACTTCGGGAAGGTGTTTGAGAAGCGGAAGCTCTGCAGGGAGTGCCAGTTGTTGCTGGACAAAAAAGATGTAGTAGGCAGTGGGCTAACTGTGTATGGCTGCATACAGTGTGACCTGCCTGTCCACATTGAGTGTTTTGGAAAACACTACAGACATTTTTTGTAAGTGTTTGCTAAACACTAGCTGACACTTTAGACACTTGCCCCTTTGATGGTAAATGGACTGCATTTTTTTTTATGGTTGCAAGGGGACACAAGGGGGCAGTGTGGAGCACATTTTTGATTTTATTTGAGTGGTTTGGAGTGATTTGTTGCTTGTTTTTTCATACGTTTTTTAGTTTTTTAAAATTTTTCTGTGTTTACAGCAATATTTGACAATGCTATTGAATTGTCATACCAATAAACACCTTTTACAAGGAAAGCCACATGTGTCAGCTCTCAAATGCCTTTTAAAGTGTGTTTTTATCTTCTACAGAGGCTGAGATATCACTATTTTAGTAGGCGTTGACATTTCTATGAAAAGTTCAGGATTTGGGGGTCTATTATCAAATCGGACTTAGGTTTTAGAGGCTATTTTTTAGGCGAAAATAGGCTGAAATGGGTTAAACACAGGTTAAAATGGAGAAGTGCCCTTTGGAGAACAAGTGAAAAAATTGACTTTTCACATAATGGTTTAAAAACAGGTTAAAATGGAGAAGTGCCCTTTGAGGAACAAGTGAAAAATTGACTTTTCACAAGAAAGTGATTTACACAGGGTGAAATGGAGAAGTGCCCTTTGAGGAACAAGTGAAAAATTGACTTTTCACAAAAAAAAGAAGCCACGCCCCTTTGATGACGTAGATGCCCTAAACACGCCCACCTAGAAAAATGAGTTTGTTTTGTTTATTTCAATGCTACCCACCCTATTATACTACTAATTGTGATACAACCCATGTCATATACTGTTTAAAATGTCCCTGTGGTATGGTGTATGTTGGACAGACGAAGCGTAGTCTTAAATTACGCATCGCTGAACACAAAGCCGCTATTAGAAACGGTAATATGTTATACGCCATCGCCAGACACTATAGTGAGAGGGGGCATGGTGCGGCATCTACTCTCAGATTCATGGGGATTGAAAAGGTTTCCCTGCCGACTAGAGGTGGCGATATTCACAAACTACTGCTACAGAGAGAGTCTTATTGGATTTTTACACTGAATACTGTTGAACCTTATGGTCTAAATGAGAGTCTGGTACTCAATTCCTTTTTGGACTAAACATGTAGGCTAATTTATTCATGTCATTGGATTTATGGCCGTATGTTATTCCTCTCTACATGTATGCTGTGTAATGATCGTTTACTATGATGTAAACATATTTATGTATTGTTTATTGTTTTCTATGATGTAAACATATTTATGTAGGCTATTGCTGATTGCTGTCTTTCCTGTATGATCTGATGGTAGGCTAATTGACAACCGGTGTGTTGGTGGGTGTGTCTTCCTGCCACACACTATATTAGTTTGACTGGAACAGTCACTCAGTAAGACCTGAAGAAGTGCAAGCGAAACGCGTTGTCTTTTTTATAATACATTTTTTCTATAAAAGTCTAGTCCTGGAGTGTGCGGTCCCTCCCTGAAAATGCTCTGAAGTATATGGGATACATTCCTTCTCTCTCATCATATATATATATATATATATATATAGATATATATATATATAGATATATATATATATATATATATATATATATATATATATATATATAGGTTCAAGTATACATACTACTGCATGCGCTGGGACGCGTCATCAGTGATGTTAACTGGGGTCGTGGGGTGTTTCGGGTCTGACAACATCATACACCCTCGCCCAGTAGACCCAGCCGAGGCCGATTACGACCCCGACCCGCCTTCCAGAAGCATCCGCTCACGGATCAGCCTTCCTACTCAGTCTGCAACGTTGCCCGCTGAAGGGTTGATCACGCCCAATCTGCTGCAATAGAGTTTAGTGCTACACCGCAGTATTGCGAGACCTTCGGTGCATGGAGGTCTAAGGCCCTGTGGGGTGATTCCAGGCCGGGCACCTCCTTCGTCTCACCAGAACCTCCCGCGGAAAAAGGCAATCCTACCATGCCATACCATGGGCAGGGAGGATGCCTCAGGGAGGCCTGTGCGCTGCACGTCATTCACCTGCGCCGAGCACCTCGCTCTAGCCTGAAGGACCACAGGCCGTGCCGATGTTTACGCAGATTTTCAGGTTTACGCATATATATATATATATATATTGTGATGGTCATAGGGCCTATTGTCATTTACTTTGGCCTGCATACTGTTAAGGTTTGCATTGCAGGTTGCTTGCTGCTGAGCTGGGAGCTGGGCTGATTAGCCTGATTGGAGATGGGCAGCACCTGATCACTGTTGCCAGGTCTTCTACTTAGGGCTACCTGCCCTGCCAGTCAGCAGAGCTACAGCCAGAGCCATGCTTGCCTCCTGAGACCACGCTGCTCTGGTGCCGTTGTTACGCGCAAATCAACCCCCCTGTACATGCGTGCCCCCCCTTATGTAAATGCATGCATCCACTAGGGGGCGCATGTACTCCACCATTGAATCTGCCTGTCTTGACTTTCTTGAAGCAAACTCATTAGGCTCGTTTGAGATGAGCAAATTCTGCGCAGATTCGACCAGCGCCTTGCTTGCCCCGTTGCATGATGGTTAGAAAGTTGTCCGACTTGCTCCGTCCTGCCCGACTGCGTGAGTCACGTGACTCTCGCGAGAGCGAGGCGGGCGCAGATTTGGAGCGAGGCGCCGCAGTTGCTCCCCACCAACTGCGCCCGACTGCGGATGAGAGAGGATGACGAGAAACGCATCAAGCTGAGCGCCCATTGGTTCAACACAGGTGCATCACAAACCCACAGTGAAGTGTAGAAACTTCAATTTTATATCTATTCCAAGCTGTCACTCCATATTTTACATAAATACCACCTGGAATGCCTACATTAAAATAAAAATAAGGAATCTGAAGGGCTGTGTTATTTGAGCAGTGAGTGTGGGTGGCGCTAATGCATGTTTTAATTTGTTTACAAACCGCTGTTAAACAAAACTGTAGAAGAAGAAAAGCAGCAGGAAGTGTGCCGTCGGGGGTGTTCGACTTGTTGACGCTTCGCCTGACTGTGCTCGCCTGCTCTTTAACCAATCAGAATCTCATGGAGTTTTTGTGTCAACCAATCACAATTAGTTGAGTTGTGGGTGTGTGCAGAGTGTGGGTGAGCCACGACCCGGCGAAGGCAACCCAATGGATGAAGCAGACGAACTGATTGAAGGCAGGTAGACCCAATGAATGAGCAGATGAACGAATAGAGAAACGCCCCATGACAAAAAGCGGGATGAAAGCCCTACGGAGAGAGAAACACAGACAGACACGCAAAGGATTTTATCTGATAACAATTCGATTTGGAGAAGGAAGGGAAAATATGGCGGCAGCGATACAAGTTGATGAGGAAGACGTCGTAGGTGGCTTGATTCTTGAACCTTTTGCAAGACTAAATTTCCAGAAAAAGATGGAAATTGTCCGGCAAGGTAGGCCATTGCCTGCGTTGGCAGGGTTAGTGGAGGTAGGCAAAAAGTACAAGAGATACTTTCACGTTAGCGCTTACAGCCGCTATCGATGGCTGAGCTATCGATGGCTGACAGGTAGTCAGCGCACCAACAAGCTTTATTGTTGGCCTTGCTTGCTTTTCAATTCGGACGTGGGGACCTGGTCAAGCACGGGATTCAATAATTTGAGTTGCTTGTCTAAATCAGCGCTGAGACATCAGTCAACTACCGGACACCTGCACTGTTACGCTGAAAACTTTTGGAGACGTGCGTATTGATCTGCAGCTTGATGAGCAACAACGGAGGGAGACTACTGCACACAATGCACAGGTGAAGCAAAACAGGGAGATTTTGAAGCGGCTCCTCCACACTGTGGTATTTTTGGGTAAACAAGAATTAAGTTTTAGGGGACATGATGAGCGCAGCGAATCGACGAACAAAGGAAATTATTTGGAGTTGTTAGACTATTTGGCTGCGTATGATAGTGATCTGAGATGTCACCTGGCAACATCTAAGGTTTTTATTGGTACATCGAGCAAAATCCAAAATGACCTGATCAGTGCCACTGCAGACGTGGTAATGGATGCAATGAAAGAAGAGGCGAGGAACACCCCATTTGTTGCAGTCATGGTTGATGAGACAACTGATGTGAGTAACGCAGCACAGATGTCATACGTGTTACGTTATGTCACTGACAATGGCGTGAAGGAGAGATTTTTTCGATTCGAAGATGTCACTGCTGACAAGCGGGCGGAGGCTGTTGCAGCTCGCATTCTTGCCTTTCTTGACGAGATCGGATGCAAATCACATGTAGTTGCACAGTGTTATGACGGAGCTGCGGTGATGGCCTCTGGTTTACATGGGGTTCAGGCTAGGGTAAAGGAAGCAATCCCACAGGCGTTATTTGTTCACTGCTTTGCCCACAGACTGAATTTGGTCATGTCTCAAGGTGCTGCAAAGATCAGGGAATGCAAAATATTTTTTAGCCATATCAGTGGCATGGCAGCGTTTTTCTCAAGATCACCAAAACGCACTAAATTACTGGATGACATATGCCAGCGCCGACTACCCAGAGTTGCCCCAACACGATGGTTGTATTCATCTCGCCTGGTCAACATAGTGTACGAGAGGAGAGAAGAGCTACAAGAGCTGTTCCAGCACATTGTGCATCATCACGGGGACTTTGACAATGACACTATTAGCTGTGCAGATGGGTATGTAAACCTTATGTCCAGCTTCGAGTTCCGTTTCCTTCTGGCAACCTTCACCTCCATATTTGAACATTCTGATGTACTGTTTGACATTCTGCAGACGAAACAGTTGGACATGCAGTTCTGTCTGAATAGGATTAATGAATTCTGTGACAGCATCCAGAGGGAGAAGTTGAAGTTCCAAGCCATCTATGAGGAAACAGTTGGTGAGACTGGGGAGGCGAGAAGGCGGCAGGCTGGGGCACAGGTTGATGTGCAGACTCATTACCAGCAGCTACACAGTGGGATCATGGACAACCTGCACACACAGGTGAGGGACAGGTTCAGAGACCATGAGAGACTAGTGTTTCTTGCCCTTCTAGACCCACAGCGGTTTATGGCATATCGGCAGAGCTTCCCCAGCGCTGCGCTCTCCAGTCTGGAGCAAAGTTATGGGTGTCATTTTGAAATGCCCCGTCTGAAGACTGAGCTTGGGGTCATGTATGCTATGTCTGACTTCGAGGGACGCAGTCCTCTTGACCTCCTCCACTTCCTCCAGCAGAAGGGACTGACTGAAAGTATGTCCCAACTCCACCGCCTCACTTGCCTGGTCTTAACCATCCCTGTTTCTACAGCCTCCGTAGAGAGAACATTTTCAGCACTGAAAAGGATCAAAACATACACAAGAAACAGCACTGGACAGGCTCGTCTCTCAGCTTTGGCATTAATCTCAGTTGAGAAAGAACTTATCATTGAGCTCCAGTCAAAGGATAAACTGTACGACCCAGCAATCGCACACTTTGTTAAAAAGGATCGCAGGATGGATTTTGTTTTTAAGTGATCTTCAATTGGTGAGTTTCTTTTCTTCAATAATCAAATATTAATAATAATAATAATACATTTTCTATAATTTAACTTGTACAAAAAGTGTAGCTGTTATTGATTACAAACTGTGAGTAAGTACAGTTTAAAATGTAAAATGTTTCCATGTATTAATTGAGACTGTTTCCATGAGATGTCATCTCTCTCCTCTTGCTCTCCTCTCAACTACAGTGTTGAATGCCAAGTCTGCCTCCCTGCCAGCCCAGTGACCTGCCTGAAATTTGACCTGCTGCTGTCCCCTTGTGACCTCTCCTCTGCCTGCATCTCTCCAATCAAGCAACAAAGCTGGAAAGAGCCTAAATTAGGTGAGACACACACACAGTGGATGTTAAAATCAAAATGCCTTACATGAAAGCATGTACTATAGTTGTTTTCAAATAATCAAATAATAATAATAATACATTTTCTATAATTTAACTTGTACAAAAAGTGTAGCTGTTATTGATTACAAACTGTGAGTAAGTACAGTTTAAAATGTAAAATGTTTCCATGTATTAATTGAGACTGTTTCCATGAGATGTCATCTCTCTCCTCTTGCTCTCCTCTCAACTACAGTGTTGAATGCCAAGTCTGCCTCCCTGCCAGCCCAGTGACCTGCCTGAAATTTGACCTGCTGCTGTCCCCTTGTGACCTCTCCTCTGCCTGCATCTCTCCAATCAAGCAACAAAGCTGGAAAGAGCCTAAATTAGGTGAGACACACACACAGTGGATGTTAAAATCAAAATGCCTTACATGAAAGCATGTACTATAGTTGTTTTCAAATAATCAAATAATAATAATAATACATTTTCTATAATTTAACTTGTACAAAAAGTGTAGCTGTTATTGATTACAAACTGTGAGTAAGTACAGTTTAAGATGTAAAATGTTTCCATGTATTAATTGAGACTGTTTCCATGAGATGTCATCTCTCTCCTCTTGCTCTCCTCTCAACTACAGTGTTGAATGCCAAGTCTGCCTCCCTGCCAGCCCAGTGACCTGCCTGAAATTTGACCTGCTGCTGTCCCCTTGTGACCTCTCCTCTGCCTGCATCTCTCCAATCAAGCAACAAAGCTGGAAAGAGCCTAAATTAGGTGAGACACACACACAGTGGATGTTAAAATCAAAATGCCTTACATGAAAGCATGTACTATAGTTGTTTTCAAATAATCAAATAATAATAATAATAAATTTTCTATAATTTAACTTGTACAAAAAGTGTAGCTGTTATTGATTACAAACTGTGAGTAAGTACAGTTTAAGATGTAAAATGTTTCCATGTATTAATTGAGACTGTTTCCATGAGATGTCAAATCTCTCCTCTTGCTCTCCTCTCAACTACAGTGTTGAATGCCAAGTCTGCCTCCCTGCCAGCCCAGTGACCTTCTGCCTGAACTTTGACCTGCTGCTGCCCCCTTGTGACCTCTCCTCTGCCTGCATCTCTCCAATCAAGCAACAAAGCTGGAAAGAGCCTAAATTAGGTGAGACACACACACACACACACACACACACACACACACACACACACACACACACACACACACACACACAGTGGATGTTAAAATCAAAATGCCTTACATGAAAGCATGTACTATAGTTGTTTTCAAATAATCAAATAATAATAATAATAATACATTTTCTATAATTTAACTTGTACAAAAAGTGTAGCTGTTATTGATTACAAACTGTGAGTAAGTACAGTTTAAAATGTAAAATGTTTCCATGTATTAATTGAGACTGTTTCCATGAGATGTCATCTCTCTCCTCTTGCTCTCCTCTCAACTACAGTGTTGAATGCCAAGTCTGCCTCCCTGCCAGCCCAGTGACCTGCCTGAAATTTGACCTGCTGCTGTCCCCTTGTGACCTCTCCTCTGCCTGCATCTCTCCAATCAAGCAACAAAGCTGGAAAGAGCCTAAATTAGGTGAGACACACACACAGTGGATGTTAAAATCAAAATGCCTTACATGAAAGCATGTACTATAGTTGTTTTCAAATAATCAAATAATAATAATAATACATTTTCTATAATTTAACTTGTACAAAAAGTGTAGCTGTTATTGATTACAAACTGTGAGTAAGTACAGTTTAAGATGTAAAATGTTTCCATGTATTAATTGAGACTGTTTCCATGAGATGTCATCTCTCTCCTCTTGCTCTCCTCTCAACTACAGTGTTGAATGCCAAGTCTGCCTCCCTGCCAGCCCAGTGACCTGCCTGAAATTTGACCTGCTGCTGTCCCCTTGTGACCTCTCCTCTGCCTGCATCTCTCCAATCAAGCAACAAAGCTGGAAAGAGCCTAAATTAGGTGAGACACACACACAGTGGATGTTAAAATCAAAATGCCTTACATGAAAGCATGTACTATAGTTGTTTTCAAATAATCAAATAATAATAATAATAATACATTTTCTATAATTTAACTTGTACAAAAAGTGTAGCTGTTATTGATTACAAACTGTGAGTAAGTACAGTTTAAGATGTAAAATGTTTCCATGTATTAATTGAGACTGTTTCCATGAGATGTCATCTCTCTCCTCTTGCTCTCCTTTCAACTACAGTGTTGAATGCCAAGTCTGCCTCCCTGCCAGCCCAGTGACCTTCTGCCTGAATTTTGACCTGCTGCTGCCCCCTTGTGACCTCTCCTTTGCCTGCATCTCTCCAATCAAGCAACAAAGCTGGAAAGAGCCTAAATTAGGTTACACACACACACACACACACACACACACACACACACACACACACACACACACACACACACACACACACAGTGGATGTTAAAATCAAAATGCCTTACATGAAAGCATGTACTATAGTTGTTTTTCTTTGTTCTTTGATGTGATTTTATGGCTTTTTGGCACCTATATGTAACCTTTTATGGTTGAGATAATTGTATTATCATTATATGGTCCAAATATTTCAGTAAAGCACTTGAAACACTTGAAATATTCTTGCTTGGGTGGTATCATTCTACTTGAAATGATGGTCAAATGCATTATTTTTAGTAAAATAACATGTCAAATTTTTCGGGCGGCCGGCCACCCGAGTGGGCCCGGCCTTCTGCCGGGCATCTGCGCTCCTGGTCATCTTGTTCTGGAACTGGCCCTGAGTGAAGGCCCAGTGTCCAGGGCCAGGGTTCGCCACTGTTCATGGGTAATCGCCTGCTGTGGCTAATATTAACAATTTCGAGTAACACTGTTTCCATACGGATAACCAGCGTTTGTTTGTTGTTTATAACGTGGCTATATTCATAACGTTTTCTATCTCGGATGCGTTATTTCGAATCGCACATAGGTTGTGCCCTATGTGGGTTTCAGGACGAAACAGACTCGAGCCACTAACGTCATCTTAAGAGCAGAATATTCCTGGAATGCAAGTTTAACTAAACAGTTACATGTCCTCTGCATTCTACATAAAATTAAGATATTACGGGTTGTTTTATTTTGTATGTTACATACTTATTGACCAAGTTATGTTCAATTCAGCCAGGGTACAAGAGACTGAGTGTAGGTGGCCATATTTTCAAATCAAGTAGAATACATTAGGAAATGGCAAGCTGCAACAATAAGTCACGTTAAACCGGACCTTGTACGCACAATTATTTTTTACAGTGGGGCATTCAAAAATAAGGTGGATAGGTTTTAATCTAGTTAGTGACAGATGCTGAAATGCTATTATTTTCAAGCAAAACACATGTAGGCCTATTCCTTGTTGATCAGCCTACCAACCATTAATACATGTTATTTCAAGAACCTTTGCTTGTTGCATTCTCTCACACATGCAATACATGAAAGAGACAGACATGGTTAGCATGATGATAACCTGCAACAAGGTGTGGTTAATCCAATTGTCAATGTGCCAGTAACAGAGAAGTCAATGAGGGAAATAAATAAGCCCCCAGTCAGCACACATGGTGCAACTCTGAACCATGAAAAATGTCGTTGTCCCCACTGCAGACACATTTATTTCAGTTGACTGGAATTATGCACATGCTTGCTGTACAAATGTGTCCCCTGTGGATGCTTATCATGTTCAAAAATAATAACCTCATTGAATATTTTCTGTAGGCTACACAATGTTCAAAGGGAAAGAGGTCCAAACATAGGCTATATCCAGGCTGTGAATTGCAGTACCAACATCTTAAGACTTCTGGAAGGAGTTAACCCATAAATCACTTTAAATGGTTGAATGTAGACTATCCTAAATTGTCCAGTGCAAAAATAAATTGTTATTTAAAGAACCTCTGCTTGTTGCATTCTCTCATACATGCAATTATGAGACATGGTAATCAGGATGATTGTGAGAAATAGGTGACACCTGCAAGGGCAAGGTGTGGTCTAAAGCAGTGGTTCTCAACTGGTGTAGCCTCAGGACCCACTAATTTCCTTGTCATGAAGTTGCGACCCAAATTTCAGATTTTTTTTAAGCCACTCAAATTTATTGCACAAAAAATAGCGCATTAATTTAATACACAATGCCTTCATGCACTGTTATAAACCTCAAATGAACAAAAAAGTGCAACAGAAGTGCAACTAGCGCTAAAAACCAATTGAAATAAGGCAGACTTGAATTACAGGCCTATACGTTTTTAAATTTAAACAAGTCAAACTGGTCATGCTCAGAAAGTCTTATTTGAACTCTATGAAATATGAAATAAAAGCAGACTTATCTTGAATTACATGCCTATATGTTTTTAAACAAGTTAATAATAATAATAATAATAATAATAATACTAATAATAATAATAATAATAATAATAAAAAAACAAGTTAACCTGGTCATGCTAATCCAGTTTCAGTAGTCTGAATTTAACTAATATGAAATAAAAAGGAATCACAGGCAGGCTATATGCTTTTTAGTTAAACTGGTCATAACCTTTAATTAAACTGGGTCCATGCTAATCCAGTTTCAATCATCTGAATTGAACTAAAATTAAATATGAAATGAAAAGGCAGACTTCTCTTGAATTACAGGCAGAGCATATGCTTCAGCTTGTTAAACAAGTAAAACTGGTCAGGCTAATCCAGTTTCAATAATCTGAATTTAACTCAAATGAAAAATGAAAAAAAAAAAAAAAATGCCCAATGTCCGCGACCCACCTTTGGGTCGCAACCCACCAGTTGAGAAACGCTGGTCTAAAGAAGCCAATGAGGGAACTAATTGCCAAGTCAACACACATGGTGCACATTAGTTGGGGTGAGTATTTAAGCACATGGAAACATAACATTGCTGTTGGAGAATTAATCAGTGGTGTTATGTTGTGAGAATATAGTATTGGAGAATATAGTAGTTCGTGTTGGAGAATATAGTAGTCAGTGTTGGAGAATATAATATTGGAGAATATAGTAGTCAGTGGTGTTGGAGATAGTAGTCATGGAAGCAGATAAATATCACATCATCTTGGAGTACCTTCTTTGGGGGAGATACCCCGGAGAAGCCTCCAAAGAGGACAAGAGGTCAATCCGGAGGCAAAGCAAGCCTTTTGAAGTCAAAGGTAAGATGTATAATCTAAAGTCACCAATTGTCTTCTCAAATGTGTGTAAAATATAGTAAATCTCACAACAAGTCCTTCATCTCTTGTGTATCTAGAGAATTACCTCTACCACAAGAGGCTGGATCCTCTTGGGGATCAAATGCTTGCCAAAGTGGTCAGGTCAGCAAAGGAGGCAAATTAAGTCTTTGAGCAGTTCCACTGCAGCCCAATTGGTGGCCATTGTGGCATGCACAAGACGGAGCATGTCATTGGGCAGCGCTTCTATTGGCCTGGGATGTCACTGGACATAAGGAAGTGGGTAAGTGTTGATGCTTTGTTTCCATTACCCATTAACCTACAGTATGCTTGCTACACTGCATCCACTGCACTAGCTCATAGCTAACATGACTGAATACTGCACCTTGAGTATCCTTCGTTTTTTAATCAAACAGATGCATGTACTCAATAGTTTAGGAGGGGATGTATCATTTAATCCCATGTTGCACTAAATTGGTTGTGAACTGTAATCCTTGTTTCCACAGATAAAACAGTGTCCCACCTGTCAGAGAGAGAGGACGGGGCTAAAAAGGCCAACAGCCCATACTCCCATTGTGGTAAGGTTATAACGGATGACTGACTAAATAAACATGTTCAGAGTGGATACAAATCAGTTGCTTAAGTATTAGCATATATGAACCTTTGCAGGTCACTGAGCCATGGGAGTTGGTGGGAATGGACCTGGTGGGGCCCCTCGCAACCACAAGTGAAGGCTACCAGTACATCTGTGTAATGGTAGATTATTACACAAGGTGGAGTGGGGCCTTCCCACTGTGCACCAAGAGGGCGGAGGAGGTCACAGACTGCATCATTAAGCTGTTTTACAGATTTGGTGCACCCAAGCGCATCCTCACAGACCAGGGCAGTGAATTCACAAACAAGGTGAGAAGCAGTCTCTAATCTATGAACCTACAGCATTAACAGGTCTGACTTCAATATGCTACAGTTTGCCTTTCCCTTTCAATCCTCAGCTCAACAGAGCAGTGTGTGCTGAACTTGGTATCAAGAGGAGCTTCTGTGCACCATACCATCCACAGACGAACGGGCTGGTCGAGCGTCTCAATGGGACAATTCAGAAGTAATCAAACAAACTTGTTATGTCCTGATGCAAAAGGTCGTGTCTGTAACGATCAAGACGTGTGTATAATATATATATATATATATATCAAGACGTGTGTATAATATATATGTATATATATACGATCAAGACGTGTGTATAATATGTATATATATGTGTGTGTGGGCTTCAGAATTTAGCCATTGTAGAATGACGTGAAAACCTGCTTGTGCAAAACTACTATACTTTATCTTTTAGGATTCTGAAGAAAATGGTGGATGGAAAGCCCAGCAAGTGGGCAGACTTCCTGGACTCCACCATGTTTAACCTGAGGACCCAAGTGCAGCTCACCAACAAGATATCCCCCTACTATCTCATGTTTGGGAGAGAGGCACGCTATCCACTTGAGGTCCCAAGGGATTATCCGGTAAGTGTTGCTCTGCTGTGGGAACCAATCTTTCAGAATCTAGTATTTTACGCCTGGTGTATTGAAGTCAATAACATTGTAATAACATTGCACTTTACACTAGTTGAGCAGTACCATAGAGGATTGCCTCATGGATGAGATCCTCCATGAAAGCCTGACGAGGCAGGATGAGCTCTTCAAAATCATCCAGAAGAATGTCACAAAAGTTCAACAGAAAACTGTAAAGAGGAAGTTGGCTGAGGGACCTGGAATTGACTTCAAAGTGGGTGATAAGGTTCAAAGGGCGAACAGGCAAAACAAGCAAAGGGTTGGTGGGAAGCTTGAGAAGGAAAGAGAAGGCCGCTTCACCATCACCAGACTGGAGGGAAAGAGCGCCGACCTGGAGAGAAATGGAAAGGTTAGACAGAAGGTGAACATTGATCATCTAACCCCGTTCATAACCCCAGAGGAGCAAATTCCCCACAAGTTGAGGAGGTTGTCACCCTCCCCCTCTGATTCCTCAACTATTTCCGCTAGATCCCTGCCTTCTGCTGTCCCCTCTCCTGCCAGATCTCCCCCTCTACTCCCAAGTCCTCCTGCCTCCCCACTTCCTGTGAGTCATCCTGCCGCCTTCCCACTTCCCGTGAGTCCTCCTGCCCCCCCCCCCATTTCCTGTTAGTCCTCCTGCCTCTTCCCCACTTCCTGTGAGTCCTCCTGCCTCTTCCCCACTTCCTGTGAGTCCTCCTGCCACCCCACTTCCTGCCAGTCCTCCTGCCTCCCCACTTCCTGCCAGTCCTCCTGCCGCCCCACTTCCTGCGAGGCTTCCCCCTCCAGTGACATCTTATCATCAGACAGTGAGACACCTGAGTCTGAGTTAGATCGGGACTCAGACTCTGATGGCAGACCGACAGCAGTTGAGGCAGATCTGGAAACATGTGAGTTTGTATTTTAAGTTGTGTAACTGGCATTATCTTGACTATCAGAGCCAACTATATTAATTTATGTTATAGGGCTCGACGACATCTGGGCAGGTAAAAGTGGCTTGGTCCTATGCAGCCGAATAGGGAACTTCAAACTGTTAACATTTGCCCTGGAAAGGCTGGCACCGGACAGGGAACTTGAGAGTGAGGTAGGCTATTTGAACTTTGTACTACTGTAATAATCAAATGAGCTCTATTATGCTCAAGCTCAACACTGTTTAATTGTCATATTGGATGCACTTAACATGATTACATTACATGAATGTTGTTGGGTATGTAATTATTAGTGTTCTGCCATCCTGATCCCTCCCCATTATGTCCTGCAGGTCATAAATGCTTACCTGACCCTGCTCGCAAACGCCCACAATTCTGTGGCAACAACGAGAGTTGCGGTCATAGACTCCTACCAGATGAGGCGCATATTCAGCCAGAATGCCACACGGATGCGTAAGGTTAGATGTGAACATTTATTTTTTATCGTGCTTTTCCATGACCCAAAGACGCTGACGTGTTTGTGTAAATAGATGTGTATATACCCCCTCGTCATATCAATTCTAAATGTAAATTGATCAGTTTCTTATGCCATGTGTTTCCATTATACAGTTGAACCCAATGGACATTTGTCGTAAGTGAACTGGATGCAGATGGCAAGGATTCAAACATGGTTCTCTTATGTATATGTATCATCATTGGCTGAGGTGTAGTTTTCTAGCTTGACTTGGATGTATTGGAATTCTGCACGATCAAATTTGATTTCTTCAATAGGCCATGTACCCAAAGGAGGGGAGGGTGCTCTACCTCAACTCATTGAGGGAGTCGCGGGCACAGCTCACTCTCTGCCAAAAACGTACCAAGTAAGTAAAGGGTACTAAGTACATTGCCTTGTCATGTCTTCAGGATGCACATGTTTGGAGCACTGTTTCCTGTGTTAAATATTTCACAGGCAATACATGGAGCTCCAACTAGGCCATAAGCCACCACAGTGGAGATGCAGCACGCTCCCTCACCCACTTCAGCCTGATGGTATTTCATGTGGCGTCTTTGTGTGCAAGGTGGGCACAGATGGAAAAGTGGGATATGAAAGGGAGTTATCCATTTCATATGAAACTTGAGTTTATAACAAATTAGTTTTACAGTTTGCCGAGTTTCTCCTGAGGGGTGAGGCGATGGTGTTCCCCTCAGACATTCCAGCAGTCAACCGCTTCAGGAGGGAGATTGCGCTCAGTCTGCTCCGGGAAGGTAAGGTAAAGGTCAAGTCAACATGCATGTGTACCCAGGAATGCATGGTCTTTATTTCCTTTCTTTTTTGCAGGTAGGAGGAAGAACCTGTGCAGGACATGTGGCAGGAGAACCACAAGGGTAGAGCCCACTCACTGGGTAAGATGACTACTTGTGACTTGTTCGCAGGCTAAATCCTGGGTTCTGCATGTGTAAATCTTCATTTTTTATTATCTTCCTAGATTGCCTGTGACTGCTGTCAGAGGTGGTATCACAGCGAGTGTGTGGGTTATCCCTCCACCCCTATCTGGATCTGTCCAGCATGTCGGCCTTGAAGGTTAGTGTTCGTTTGTTTTTGGTCCTGCATTTTTCACTTGCTGTTGGCTTGGCTAGCTTTTAGCCTAGTGACTAATTGTTAAAAAGGGCTTTAGTGTTTGGGATGTTCCAAACTACAAACAAACAAACAAATGTTCCAAACTACAGGAAATACCTGAGGATCAGCTGGGAACAAAGCTGCTCTATGTAGTTTTGTCAGCAACTACAAACCAATACAGGCCACAGAGAATCTCTTCAGAACAGTCATCTTGGCAGGTGCTTCACAAATGGTGAGGAGGTCAAGATGGTGAGCAAGTCAGGCGTTGACTGCTTTACAGATCTGTATAGTGTCCAGGAGGAGGCTGACACAAGATTGGTGTTACATGCATTACATATTGCAGTCACAGTCTCATCTCATTGTTAAATGTGATGATGCAGATGTGCTGGTTTTGCTTGTATACTATTCCAGCAAGGGGATGTTTGGATCTTCAATGGTGTACATGCACTCTGGACATGGCCCAAAAGAAAGATTTGTACCAGTCTCTTCCATGGCTCAGAAGCTTGGTGCAGCACTGTGAATGTTTACCTGCATGCCATGCCCTCACAGGCTGTGATACCACAAGCAGCATGTACAGAGTTGGGAAGACTACTGCTTTCACAAGACTCAAGACGCATCTGAGCGAGTTAAAATAAATGGCTAATCTTGGACTCTCTGGAAGCATAGAGGAGGCTTTTCCAGTGGCAGACGGTATGCCCTCCTCCTGTATGGCCAAAGGAAACTGGCCATACAGCTGCAACTATACCCCCAACAGAAGATGCCTTCCAGCAACATGTGTTGACAGAAGATGCCTTCCAGCAACATGTGTTGAGAGCCTTGTATCAAACAGCTGTGTGGCGTCACAGCCATCTGGCCAAGACACATCTTTGGAACCCAGTTGGTAGAGGATGGAGACTCAGAGAAGATGAGGTCCATCTTGAACCTGTGATGTTCCAGAAAGCACCTGCATCTAAAGAAGTCTGAGACATCACCCACCTATACTGTAAAGATGGAAACTGCAGTGATGCCAGCAAATGCCAGGGTCTTTCAGTGGGCTTAGCATGCACCGAGTTTAGCTCTTGCCCTTTCCTTGACTGCCCAAATGTGACCCATTTTGTCCTGGATGATCATGTGGATGAGTGACGCTGATGTGTACAGTAGATTGCAATGCTAATGAAAAGTCAACAGATGACAAATTGAAATCACAGGTGTTTCATTCACTGATTTAAAGCATTAATTATGTCAGGATCGGTGTCAGACATGTGGATCTACTCGCGGGTCGTTGAGGGCCAAGACACTCTCCAGGAGTAGGGGAGTTGTGGAACTGGATAGCTTGATGGCAGGGGCTGCACTGTTCGGGGTTTGGGAACGGTCGCAGAGAGATTGCAGAAGGTGCTGGTTGCAGGAATTGCAGGTTGCAGGCATTGCTTGAGATTGGTATGACCCTAGTTTAGATTATGAATCCTTGGCCAAGGCCTGCAGGAGCAGACCCTTATAGACTCGAATATGACATCACCTGTGTTATGACATCACATGTGTTGTGACATCACCAGCGATGTCATGATTCACCGCTTATGAATCATGACATCATCAGTGATCGATGACATCATAGTAGGAATGACGTCAACGTAGGAATGATGACGTCATCCTAACAGTACCCTCCCCTCAACGGGCGTCACCCGGCGCCCGATCAGCCGCAAGGAAATCCCGAATGAGCGCAGCGTCAAGGATGAACCGGCGGGGAACCCAACTGCGTTCCTCGGGGCCGTACCCCTCCCAATCCACCAGGTATTCAAACCCACGACCCCTGCGTCGCCTGTCCAACAGCCGCCGGACCGTGTAGGCAGGGTGGTCGTCGATTAACCGAGGCGGCGGGGGGGCCGCCGCGGGAGGGCACAAGGGACTAGAGTGCACCGGCTTGACCTGGGATACGTGGAAGGTATGGTTGATGCGACGGAGAGAAGCAGGTAGAACCAAGCGGACAGCCGCAGGGTTCACAACCCGCTCAATAACAAAAGGCCCGATAAAACGGGGCGCAAGCTTCCTTGACTCAACCTTCAAGGGAACGTTCCGAGACGAGAGCCACACTCTCTGACCCGGCGCATAGGCTGGGGCCGGTGTGCGGCGGCGGTTAGCCTGGACTTGCGTCTTGGTAGAGGAACGTAATAGTGATGCGCGGGCCCTCTTCCACGTGCGACGGCAACGGCGCAAATGTGTCTGCATGGAAGGCACTGCAACCTCCTCCTCCTGGGAGGGGAACAAGGGGGGCTGAAAACCGAAGCAGCATTCAAAGGGAGACATGCCGGAAGAGGCGTTGGGGTGCGTGTTGTGGGCGTACTCAACCCATGGCAACTGGGCACTCCAGTGGGAGGGGTCAGCAGCTGTGGTGCAACGCAGCATGGTCTCCAACTCCTGGTTGACCCTCTCGGCTTGGCCATTAGTCTGCGGGTGATAACCCGACGAGAGGCTGACAGTCGTGCCAAGAGCCGAACAGAAGGCCTTCCAAACCTGGGAAATGAACTGCGGCCCGCGATCGGACACAATGTCAGACGGAATGCCATGTGCCCGGTACACGTGTAAAACCAAGAGGTCCGCCGTCTCCTTGGAGGACGGGAGCTTAGGAAGTGGAATAAAGTGAGCCCACTTAGAGAATCGGTCAATGACGGTCAAGATGACGGTGTTCCCATCGGATGGGGGGAGTCCGGTTATAAAGTCCATGGCCATATGAGACCAAGGGCGACGAGGTATAGGAAGGGGGCGGAGAAGGCCTGACGAGGGTTTAGTCGAAGTGACAAGGTGGTGACAAGTAAGCCGCGTCGAGTGGCCCCACAGAAGAACCTCAGAACGGGCGGAGTCAGGAACGAATAGACGTCCCGGCGGGACCCCCTTTTGGTCAGGCTGTCCCTGTTGGGCTAGACGGACACGCGATTCAATCTCCCACGTTACCGCGGTAAAACTGCGATTATCTCAGCTTTCACTCTCAGACGCTGAAACCATGCTGTACTCAACGGCTAATATCTACATAACTACTAACTCTACAAACTAACTCTTTTAGACAGAGAAAGCACACATTCTATTAGTACTTTTGTGAACTTTGTGTTCACAAACTCCAAGCAGAAAATAATCCTCGGCTCTTGTAAAATGAGCCAGAATCCTCAAAAAAACCCTCTGGCAGAACCTACCTACAGTAAAAAAAAAAAGGCTGGCAGTGAATGTGTTAATAGTGTTGGCTTTTCTATACATTATTTTTCCTTCTTACATTCATGAATGAATACGGTTGTTTTGAGTAAGTTATAATGTTAATCTATGTAAATTAGTCTAGTTATAACGAACTCTGGAACAGAGTATATTAGAGAATAGGGGTAGGACTAGACAAGCATCTGCTTTTCGGACATGACCATTTGATTGGTTTTATTTTATTATACTGTATGTATATATGTGTACATGTATATAACGTTCGGGGAAAAAAAGTGGCTGGTGATGAAGTTGTCTGCTCAGATGAGCTGATATCTGAAGCTGATTATCTGAAGCCACTTAACACTTTAATTTGATATCTCTTGTTTTTCTGTTAACTAACTTGATTACTCCCTAGCAGCATCTACAAATAAAAATGGATAAAACCTAACCACGTGCTATGCTTCAATCTGTATTGAACAGTTTTGTGTGTTTGTGGTAACTGTTATTTGATATACATACCTGTAGTGATTAATGTGGCCATCACAATGTTGTTGCTGTATCCAGTTTCTTGTGAGCTATGCAATAACATTGGGATTAACAGTGTGGGGCAAAATACTTTGAAAACACAAACAAGCCACACATTTTGACCTATTGGAGTTATACGTGCAGTAACTTTGTTGAATTGAATACAATGCTGGTGTTACCTGACTTTTCCTAAACCTTGGAAACCTTTCCCTTTAAATGGGCTAGTGTGTACAGACGAGACTTGATGAGGTTCCATTCTTTTATAAGCCTCCATGGGAGAAACATTAGTACACATGGTGGTTGAAATGTGGTACTGCAGGGGGGGCAGTTCTGCACACTCAGACATGTGAGGTGTTTACACAGGGGGGGACAAGCATGCAAGGTTGCACATAGAAAATTAACTAATGCAAAGCAGCATGAATGTCACCAAAAAGTCTCTGTGGTACAGTGGTGGAAGAGTTAGCATTTGGTCCATGCTGCAGACTTGGAGGCCATGGGTTCAAATCCCACCTGTAATCTTTGTTGCTTGTCCTTATTGTAACAGAGTACATACTCTGTTACCTACTTGTAAGGCCATGAATTCTTTAGTTTATTCATTCATTTATTTTACTGACCTGTTTTTACAGTCCATCTTATGGCAATCTAGAGACCTAGAGATGAAATGTTATTTATTTATTTATGTATGTATGTATCTCACTAGCACCTGTTTTTACAGTTAAACATAAGCCTCCATGGGAGAAACTACACATGGTGGTGGAAATGCGGTACTGCAGGGGGGGGCATTTCTGTACAGACACAAGTGGAAGTTGAGGAGAGGTGTTTAGACAGGGGGGGCAAGCATGTACGGGAGAGCAAGGTTGCACATAGAAACGATTTAACTAATGCAAAACACACCAATTACCATTAATGGGCTCTCTGGTGGAGTGGGTTAAGAGCTGACTTCTGGTCCATGTTGCAGATTAGGGAGGCATGAGTTCAAATCCCAATTGTAATGTGTTTTGCATGTCCTTATTATAACAGAGTATGTCTACAGCACTTAGCCTATAGCCTACTTGTCAAGTCATGATTTAGTTTTTTTTTTTTTTCTTAATTACAAAGACCCGTTTTTACTATCCAACTTTAGACGGTTTTAACTTGACATTGACATTCTAAATTGTCCCTAGCTTACTTCCAGTTGCAGTGTTTGCTAATACAATAACTGACAGGAATTAAGCTAGGTTTCAAACTGTTCCCTAGCAACATCGTTCCGTGAAAACTGTCTATATTTAGTGAGATTTGAAGATCTGAGGTAAGGTGAGTGAAAATAGATAGATGGATGACTCGAGTGATAGCTATAACGTTGTATGCTCTTTCTTCCCCTTAAGGTTACTGGACAATGCCAGTTGGAGAATTCGCGAGTTGGAACTGGAAGTTTTGTCACTAGACATTGAAATCCAGCAGCTGACACTTAAGCAGCCACTGATTTCAAAGTTTTGTGTGACAGGCGAGGACTTTCGTTACTACACAAGATTCAGCTCGAAGGAGGTCTTTACTATCTTTTGGGAGTCCGTTTATCCCTCTCCTTCATGGCTTGTGTACTGGGCAAAGGCACAGCGAACAGCACAAGATCCACCTAGCCCTCAGTGAAAACTCCCAATCATTGATGAACTCTTCATGTTTCTCCTTCGCCTTGCAGCTGGGCTTCAGGAGAAAACCTTGTCATCAATCTTTGAGGTCAGCTTGTCTGCAGTCAGTCGCACCATCTTAACCTGGACTAGCTACTTTTACCAGGTTCTTGGCTCGCTACCATCATGGATGACAAGACAGCAAGTGCAGGCCACAATGCCTGAGAAGTTCGAGCTCTACTGCCCTCAGGTGAGAGTGATAATAGACTGCACGGAGATCCACTCAGAAATCACAGCTCTTACATTTACTTCAGCCAAGAGATGGGCCTTATGGAGAAGATGTTGTCAGAGGTGGGGGCAACACTCATCCCTCCACTGAAGAAATCTCAGCTCAGCATGGAGGACACCAAGAAGACCCATGCTATTGCACATCTGAGGATTTTAGTAGAGACGGCCATACGCAGGGTGAAGGAGTACCATATTTGGGATGGGCTTATTCCTCTTTATATGGTAGGTTCAGTCAATCAGCTGTGGGTCATCTGTTGCCTAATGTCAAACTATCAGGGACCTCTTTATATCAAGGGGATAAACCAGTCTGAAGCCTCCCCTCACTGTGACCTTCAAGTCACATAATTTATTGGATGAAGAAGAACCTAATTACTTGCTTTCAAATGTTTGTTCGCTCAGTATATTCAAGAGTTGAAACAAAATGATCACAAGGAGAGGATTGACTTTAAGTGCATTTATTGCTGAATAAATAATGAGTTTAACTTACCATATTGCAAAACATTTCAGGGATGCAAACTCACAAGCTGCCAAAAGCAAAGGTTTATTGATTTGAATGAATGTATTTGGTGTTATTTAGTGCTCATATTACTACATGTGTTTTGCTGTATTACAAAGGTTTGTATTGAAAAAAGAAAAGAAAAGAAATTATGGCGTACAATTGAATGGGAAACACTATAATCTGAAGTTTAAAAAAAAGTTTGGTTCTCACCTTTGGAGGGGAGCATAGGTCTAATTTAAAACTTATCAAGATTTCACAGTGGTATAAACCCTTTTCAGAATTTTCTGTCTCAAAGGCAGGCTAAACACAGGTGTAGAAAAATTAGAGAAAACACACGCACATCTCTTCTTGTAGGTGCTGAGTCCAAAGTGGTTAATTCATCAAGATTAAAAGAGACTCGCGACACTGATTTGCTCCCAATGTTTTGTTTAATTTTGCATTTTAAAAGACAACGTTTCGAGCCGATGCAGGCTCTTCGTCAGGTCAGGCAGCAAACACAGGTGTAACCAAAACATTCCATTTAGGTGTTCCAATGCCAGGGCCTGTCACAAGTTTTGAATAGGATCCACATGCAGAAATATCAACTGGAGTCAGGAATCAAAGCATCAAGGTTCAAAAAGGAGTTTTACTATGAAACTTAAATAACACTACAAGGTTTTCAGCATCAGACCAAAATAACTAAGCACTGTCTCAACACACAAGGGAGCTTAAACACACAAGGGAGCTTAAATAAGAGTTCAATGTAATCAAGTCCAAGTTGCAACAGCCACTGCTGATTCAGATGCAACCCAGCTGTGGGCGAACCAGGCTCTTAGGTTGCCCCAGGGCGCCATCCAGTGGACGTCCTATAGAACTGCATCAGGTGCTGACAGGGCCCTCGTGAATTTTTTTGTTGCATCTGTGTTTATCCTGCCTTTGAGACACAAAATGACTGCTGCGAAAAGGGTCCATTGGGATGATATATTTTATGCTGACATACCTGGGACTCTATCTCCCTGTGACTATTGAAAAGCCAACAGAGTTCCGACCTAACGGATCCAGCGTGAATTAAACGGAAGCTACAACTTCCCTACAATATATGTTGTGAAGCATTCTGTAAAAATGTTATTAACTGCACAGAGTAAAATACCTACATGTATATTTTTCACATTAAAGGAACAAAATAAGTTCTTTCAAACTTTTATCTTTTATTTACAGATTTGTTACTCATCTCATCAGTTTAGAATTTCAGTCCATTCTCAGGTCATTGATTATTATTTTTTCCAACAGTCTAACAACAGTCTAAACTGGTATTTACATGTTCTGCCTCAAGGTTTACAACTTAAGAAAATATGTTATTGTAAGAGCTATTTCATTAGTTTGATAATTTCATTATTATTATTTGTTAATTAGTTGTATTTTAGGTTTGTAGACACTAGGGGCACTGGGCACCAGGAAGCACTTGTGGGGAGGTTAAAGGTAGCAGCTGTGTCTTCAGGTGATGCACCACTGAAAGGATTTGTATTTATTTATTTTTTACCAGAGGAGAGAGAGGCAGCAGGATCAAATGTGGATTTTGCCTGGACATTGAACTTCTTGATTGCCTAAGTACACCATAACTCAAATGGTACATCAGTGGTCTTTTGTTAAGATTGATTTTGAAGTTTGTTTTGAAAGTTTGACTAAGAGCCACTACAGTTATCTTAGAAACTATCCAGCTTCTGTCGCATTGAGTGGATAACCTCCTCAAACCTACAGATTCTCTCAACTGGAAGCCAGTGGTCCACTGAAGTAGAGTAGAGTAGCCTTCCATATTGTATTTATGTATTGTTATCATGTAACCTGTCGAATGTAAGGTGTAGTATTCTTCTTTTAGCACTGACATGCTGCATGAACATCCTGTCTGTGTTTTGCTGTAATTTTGATGTCTGTAATGTTGTGGTATCTCTTGCGATGACACGTTACATGTATATCAGTTTGTGCGTTGAATGAATGTAATGAGTGATTGTTTTGATATTTATTGGGGACTACGGATGTAAATTAGCATTAGCTAACTCCGGCATATTTACATGTTTTCGTATATAGAGGCTTCTGTATTTCTGAACATGTCCATTAATGTGCATTGTCCCGTCACAATAAACCAATAAAGTAAAGTAAAGTAAAGTCTGCTTAAGGATAGGTGGTGTTGAACCTGATAAACTTGTGGCTCTTCTTAAGGCAGGCCTGGCCTTTAACTGTGTGCAGGTGTTTAACTTGTGCAAAGCTTTCAACATAGCAACTCTTTACTTCAGCCAGGCCAAATGGTGACTTAGGGTGACTGTTCCCATTCTGCAAAGCCCTCTGAATGCTGAGCAGATGGAGCAGCTGATGTCAATTATTGACCCTATGGGATCTTCAGACTCCCTGGGCATGGACATCTACCTAAACACATTGCTGTTTGTTGAGTCACTGCTCGAAAGGGTTGATGGCTAATCAGTCTACATGCAACTAACACAGCACAGTTGAGAAATGGTGACCCAATCAAGCCTCTTTTTAATTGTTTGTGAGCTTCTGTTCTCATTATAAAAAGTGTCAGTGTTGAAACAGTAATTAACCTTGGTCTGTGTCCCAAAACTATGCCATGTTGGGGCCTTGAATTTGGGGATTTGGGCCTTGAGAAGTCATTGAATTTCATGTTGAAGGTGGTGTGGGAGCCCTGCTCAATCAAATTTAAATCGTATAAAAAAATGTGTAGGTCGTCAAAAGGGCCTTTCTGTGTGGGGTTTGCATGTTCTCCCCGTACCACCCGGGGGTTTCCTTCATATAGGAACCCCCTTCACCAAAACATGCAATATCCTGGTTGCTAATGTGGTTCCTCCTCTGGTCGTTAAGGGCGCCTGTTCAGAGGGAGGGGAACTGGTTGGAATAGCGAACCTCCCACGTGCTATGTCCTACCGGTGAAGCTTCCTCTGTCAGGTGAAAAGAAGCGGCTGGCTAACTGCCCATGTCTTGGAGGAAGCATGGAGCATCTTCCCAGATCGGCAGAGGGTGGAGTAGCAACCAGGATAAATAAATTTAATTAGCACTAATGGATAAAAATGGGATAAAAAAATTGTGGGGGGGGGGGGATGTGTACCCAGTGTACTGAAATGAGCTGTCTGATCTAACTGATGCAGCTAGATGCAAACTTCCTCCAACAGGACAAGAGCACATGCCGGCCCGTCATCTCAGGTGGTTTGTAGTTTCAAAGGTGGTCTGAAGAAAGTGATGTCTATACTTTAATATATGAATCATTGTATATATAAAAACAAACATTAAAAGCTGTTGTTCATTTCATGATGGCAAATCTAGGTACATTTCAGACTAAGCAAATTAACTAGAGTCACATGATCAAATGGTTCAACGTGGGGTCCTTGAGAGGGTCACCAGCAGTTTGGTGAATTGTTAAACTTCAGCATTATTTCATTTACAAGAATTTAAATGATGTAGAAGAATGGCTCCTGATCATGTTATCTCTATAGCTGTCATGGAATCTGGACAAAATCATATCTAACAATAGAAAAATATCAGATTTGGGTCTGAGAGAAAGTCTCACTGGGGGGGGGGGGGGGGGTCTGTAATGCATAATTTTGAATGAGGCTTCCTTGAAAAAGGACCCCTGGGGGTCCCCCGCACAGCCGCACCCCACCACGTGCATAAATTACGTTATATGTTATCTAGCTAGCTGTGTTGATGCATGTAAATGGCATGCCTGGTTACAGCCTGCTGACGCTAGAGGGTGCTGCTAGTAAAGGAGTAGAGTGGGAGATCAGAAACGAAGAAGAGTGTAAACAAGCAGAAAATACAGATGGACGTTCCCTGTTGAATGCATACGTGAACACCCAGTCTCTGCAGTCCAGGCACCATCATCTTTCTCTCCACTTCATATCTCCTGCATGAGGGAGCAGCCGGCCAGACAGACAGGCACAAGCCCGGTGCTCTTATTTTGGACGGGTTATCGAGGAGGCGGGACATCCCATTGCAAGTGATCCCCCTCATTGGCTGATTACATTTGTGGATTTTATCTGTGCGACAAGAGTGTCAAAACGATTTGTAGACAAATGCAATGCATTCCACACACAGGCTGTGATGTGCAAACACCAATTCAACACTTGAAGACCTAGGGATCCACACACGCACACACTGATGTGCAAACAGATTTGAGACTTGAACACTGTGCATTGCACATGATTTGTATGTGTGTCTGGGAACAGTGGTTTGAAAATACAAGTTAGACTGTGTTTGTTTGCAAATTGTGAAGAGTGCATTTGTAAAAAATTACACCATAAAACAGAGGTACAATAGTGTCAAAACTCTGAAAACAAATTTGAAACAGAAATTCTGGTTTTGAAATACAAGTCACTGAATTCTATTTGTGGATCATGATGTGTGTGTTTGTGGATTTTAAATATATTTGTGAGTTGTGTTTCACATTTGTGGATCGTGTTTTGTGTGTTTGTGGATTTTAAATATATTTGTGAGTTGTGTTTTGTGTTTACAGATGTACTATCTATTTGTGAATCATAATCTGTCCATTTACAATCCATCCGATACCGTTTTAGCTCCATAGAAATTTCTGCAATCCCGCCCCAAATTTTAAGCCCTGCATAGAGTAAGTGCAAATGTAAACCAAAATTGATTTCCATTTAATCCTGTAGAGCAGCGTTTCTCAACTTGCTAATGTGGTTCCTCCTCTGGTCGTTAAGGGCGCCTGTTCAGAGAGAGGGGAACTGGTTGGAATAGCGAACCAGTTAGTGAAAAAAACATTTTTTTTTTCATATTTCATTTGAGTTAAATTCAGATTATTGAAACTGGATTAGCCTGACCTGTTTTACTTGTTTAACAAGCTGAAGCATATGCTCTGCCTGTAATTCAAGAGAAGTCTGCCTTTTCATTTCATATTTAATTTTAGTTCAATTCAGATGATTGAAACTGGATTAGCATGGCCCCAGTTTAATTAAAAGTTATGACCAGTTTAACTAAAAAGCATATTAGTTAAATTCAGACTATTGAAACTGGATTAGCATGACCAGGTTAACTTGTTTTATTATTATTATTATTAATTTGTTTAAAAACATATAGGCATGTAATTCAAGATAAGTCTGCCTTTTATTTCATATTTCATACAGTTCAAATAAGACTTTCTGAGCATGACCAGTTTGACTTGTTTAAATTTAAAAACATATAGGCCTGTAATTCAAGTCTGCCTTATTTCAATTGGTTTTTAGCCCTAGTTGCACTTCTGTTGCACTTTTTTGTTCATTTGAGGTTTATAACAGTGCATGAAGGCATTGTGTATTAAATTAATGCGCTATTTTTTGTGCAATAAATTTGAGTGGTTTAAATAAAATCTGAAATTTGGGTCGCGACTTCATGACAAGGAAAATAGTGGGTCCTGAGGCTACACCAGTTGAGAACCACTGCTGTAGAGAGTACTTCAAGATGTGCAGGAGGACTGGGTTGACATCAAGTGGCAGCCTGGCAAGATAACCCACACCTTCCAGACAGATGTCACCAGTTGTGGGATCTTTGTCATGCAGGTGATTCTATGCAACATGTTTTTATTGTAGATAAAACAAGATGATATTTTACTGTGTCAGATCATACACATATGGTTCTTTTGCCATCTGTACAGATGGCCAAGATGATGGTGAAGGCATTTCCAAAGATACCGCCAGAGGTTTCACATTGGCTCATCCCAAAAATATCTTACAAAAGTAAGAAGAGACATGTCTGAAGAAATTCTCAAAGGATCAGGTATTGTCTGAAATATTGCATTAATATGCTGAAGACTCCCTACAAACATAACAGTAATATACTTGGATTTTATTAACATTATCTTTTTTTCCAGTTACAAAGGATGTTGTTCCTTCTGTGGAGATAAGGACCTGCCCAGCACTGCTGATGTTGCTGTTTGGGTGAGACTTAGGTTTAACGGTTTTAAAACATCAATAGTTAATCTGGAGTGAAATTCCTGGTATAACATTAAAGTAATCAAATATTCTATACTTATAGGCCATTTACACCTGGCATTAACATGCGTTTTCTGCCATCAGATTGTGTTTTATCACTTGAAAGTACAGGTGTAAAGTAAACACCCCCAAAACGCATTGAAGAAGGATTGCAATCTGATCGGCCAAACCACCTCCAGAGGTGGTCAGGGATGCATTGTGTACACATTGAACACAAGTGTAAATGCAATGTGTCCTCTCAATCTGGATACAGCAACTTTATGCGCATTGAAAGGACAGCCATTTCTGCCATCAGATTGCAATCTGTTAATGCCAGGTGTAAATGGAATCAGGCTAATGTGGTCAAGTACAATCTGATTGCAATCTGATGGCAAAAAACACATGTTAATGCCAGGTGTAAATGACGTCTTATATGCATTTACATTCCCTAAGTAAAGATTGTCATATTATGTTTATTTATCCCATGTAGATTCAGTGTGAAACTCGTACAAGATGATTTCACACACAATGCATTGGAATGACAGCAGCACAAATGCCAAACAAAGATACCCCTTGGTATTGTGTGTTGTGCAGTATATATCCTAAAGAGGCTGCAGTTGAGTTTGGCTAACTCATACCAGAGATAGGAGGGTTTAGGTCTGGAGAATGTAGGGATCCAAAAATGTTACCATAATGGTAGTGCTTATGTCAGGGAAACACTATAGTTCAGCCACAAGATTTCAACATACTATGTACTCGAAAGCCATACTTGAGTAAAAGTGCAGATATCTTCCCAAAAAAGACTGATATTAAATGTACTTAAGTATTGAAAGTACAAGTACAAGTAAATGCTGTAAAAAAAAGCAAGCAAAAGACAGGCCTGGGCTTTATTTCTTCTTCTTGAGTTGGAAGGAAAAGCCATGTTGCAAAAATTGGGGAACTGAAATGAACATGTCTTTGTCTTTTTTTATTCTTGATACTAATCTCAAAGATTGTTTTCCTTGATAAAAGTTGTCACCATTCAACGTAATCAGTCATAGATCTTCAGAAGTTGCCACAAAAGCACATAGGCAAGATGTGGAACTTTGGCTGCATACTGTGCCTGTCTACTTTCTTACATCTTAACCCCCTGTTTGATTTAGCGATGGCAGAAGAGCTGAATGGAGAAGTGAAGATCAAGGTTTTTTT
This sequence comes from Poromitra crassiceps, assembly GCF_964638095.1. NCBI lineage: Eukaryota > Metazoa > Chordata > Actinopteri > Beryciformes > Melamphaidae > Poromitra > Poromitra crassiceps. Next base: position 645,489 of record NW_028152244.1, read on the forward strand.
CATGTCCAGGGAGTGCGTGAAGAAGAGCAAGACAGGAGACCTGGGCCCGTATTTATCAAGCGTCTCAGAGTGCCATTTTAGTCCTAAGTGCTGAGAATTTGTGAAATTTAGTCCTACTCTCAACAAGCTTTTTATCAACCTTCTTAAGACTAGGAAACACTCCTACTCCCCCAGCTATTTAGGAGTCCTCAGGAGGTGTCCTAAGTGGTTAGGAGTTGCCAGCAGGGCAATGTTGACCAGTGGTGTAGTCTACCTTTTTTCAGAGGGTATACTGACTCTGACTGACATTTCCCACGGATATTGTCGCGTTTTTCTTTCATGGCTTGACAGAAAAAGTATGCCTTCACGCGCCTAGTTGGCTTGAAAATAGAACTCACATAAAAATCGGCGCAGCTCAGGCGAGGCGTGGGTACACGGAAGGTTCACGTTGAGGCGCCCTGTGTACGCCCTGTGCTGCCCGAAACGTAACCACCGGTGTCAAATAAAAAACACCCAAACTGGAGCCTCTGCAGTGTGCGAGCTTTATTTATTTTCTGTATTCTTGCCTCGAGCTCAGCACCTGCCCTACACAGGTTTTGGATGTGCGTGTCTTGCCTTTTTTCATACGCCCTGTGTACACAGCCTCATTGACTAAAAAGGACGGCTATTTAAAAGCGTGGGTAAAGGCAAGGCTTGGGTGCTGTGTGTGAACGTAGGGTAACACACAGAGCGCACAGGGTGAATTTTATAAATGGAAATTGAAAACGATACATATCATAGCGCATTTCCCAGTGCGCATATGCAAATCTGAGTCATTTCGCAGTGTGTATACGGCGTATACCTGCGTATCACGTAGACGACACCACTGATGTTGACATCATGGCATTCAGGAGACAGAGACGTGCGCGAATCTTCTCCACTAAGTACAGCGTGTCATCCTCCCTCCAATTCGGCTTTCTTTTGGATTCCATGTTTGCTCATCATACAGCCTATAGAACCTGGCTATATAGGGTAGTCAATTGACAGCACACCAGTTTCGAGTCAGTTGTGGGATTAGGTAAATTGGGTGGATTAGGAAACATTTAGCCTATTCTTGAGTCATTTTCAATGTAGGCTATCTTGTATTATTTTGTTGATAATTTCTTCTGAAATTATTGGTGAATATATGCTACACTCCCATTGTGCATTTCACTGTTGAATCATCTCTATTTAGGATATTCGTGCATAAGGGATTCCATTCAGCAATTGGCCATTCCTGTGTACTTGGAATTGCGTCATCAACATTTCCCTTTACGGCACACACACCTGTCGTAAATCAGCTCTGAGATTGACACTTAGGATTCAGTCCTACACCTCGCTGAAAGAGGGAGTGAGATGCATAATAACTGACTTTTAAGTGCAGCTTTTAGCTGGGAATTTTTTTGCTCATAAGTGTACTCTTAGCAGTGTTCTTAGGAGTAATTCTAGGAAGCTTGATAAATACGGGCCCTGATGAACGTTCATTATGATGAGTACCTTGCCAGAGATGGTTCCCAGTTCTACTGCAGTCGATCGGACAAAGCTGGACATCCTCAGTGGTTTGTATTGGGTGGTTTGTAACATAAGATAGTGCCACACTGCCACCAGAGCTAGGGTTTGGAGAAAGAGGCAAAGCCCTATAGTTGAAAGGGCATCCCTTACTACTCATCTCCCCACAGCATGTATTCTGTAAGTACGCAGAGGTTTAAGACCAGGGCTGTAGTGGTGGCTAAACGCACGTAAACGGTGTTTACGTACCTTTTTCAATGCTCTGCAGCGTTTAGGCACCTTTTAAGATCGTTTACTCACATGTTTAAATCGTTTATGCACACTTATTATTGCACGAGTTTTAACACGTTCGCGTAAACTCCGTTGATGCGGAGACCACGCCAAGCACGTCACACACCAAAAGAAAAGAAAAAAGATTACTCATGGGCATGGCACTGACCAGGATCTCCGCGAACCGTAGCCTATTTTTGTGGAGCGCTCCGCGGGAAAGGTACACGGCCCCGGTCACGTTGGTGCCGAGCTGTGCTTGCCTGCCCAGACAGCGCTCCCTTCAAACAACTTAACGGTGCCATTGTGCCAGCGATGCGCATTTGGAGACCAGCTCATGGTGAGCTGAACATAGGTAAGGTTGGTTAAAAATGTGTGTCCGGAGTGGGGAAAATCATATGGGCTCACCGTTTTACAACTGAAGAGTGAATCACTGGTGTAAGAAACATGATTGATTTCCCTCTGATCAAGTAAAGTTTGTAACATTAGGTGCGTGCTAGTCGACTTGAATAGTCCAGGTGCTACTGTATAAAGCCAATATAATACGACCATGTTGAAAACTATCTAGAAACATACTGGTGTTTGTTGTGCCGAGATCTGTATAAATAAATATTGGCTGACTAAAATGTAGTGGCCAGAGTGGCAGAACCACTTTTATTTCCATGTACAGTATGTTGTCTACCTATCCTTGCCCAATGTGTTTGTCGACAGTTTGAATTATATATTGGTATTCAAGAATCACAGATTCAATCTGTCTACATACTTTTAGCTATAAAGCTGAAGCTGACAATCACAGGTACAGTGTGTGTGAGAGAGATAACTATATTACTCTTCAAACTGTATATACTGGGTTCATACAAGGTCCTTTAAAGTAGGCTACCTACTGTATAATTTAACTTTTCATACCTGGAGAAATTCAACAAATGTTCAATAAATACATTTTATATTGATTGTTTAGGCCTAATTATTTGTAAAGTCACAACACATTAGAGATGTGTGTAGTTCATTTTGCTCTCAAATGCACCAGGTTGATGAATTTTACTTTAAAATAAAAATAAAAATCTTCCGGGGGAGAATCCCCCCGGACCCCCCTTGAGGGGCAAGGCCCATCCCATAGCCAGCTACTTTTTCTATCTGGCTGGCTACTCAGAAATGTGGGGGAACAGGGACGTGCAGAGAACATTAGAGGGGCAGGGGCTCAAATTCACAAAAGGGCACTATAGCCGCTGTCCGGAGGGCGGCGGCGGAAATTTGAGGCAATTTGAAGGCCAATTTAGGCCTTGATATACCTTATAGGGCTATATGATTCAGTTGTTCTATATACTCTCATATTTTGTCTTGTATATCGGTCACGGAAGCTTATTTATCCGCCGTTATAACACTGCCGGTGCCGCGTGAGAAAGCTGCCTCGAGTCAAAAGTATAGTTTACCCACTTTTTTTTTACCACTACAGCACTGTTTAACACATTAAGTGCCATAGACGACCTAACTCGTCTTACATAATCCAGCGCTTGAGTGCCAAGGACGGACTAACTCGTCTTACATAAAGATTTTTTTTTTTTGACGGTGGTACATCAATCAACCCCTTTTACATCTTCGAGATAATTATAGGAGCAAGAGCATGTGTGTAATCTATTTTACCGACCACTAAGTGGCGACAGATACAGAGAGAAGCCACAGCCACGGTACACCAAAAGCAGGCTTGGCGATTTTACAGTCAGGAGCCCCGAGACACACACACAGAACGGACAGAGATCCCCTCCCCCCCACACACACACACACACACACACGCGCGCGCACACACACACACACTCGAGTACCTTTGCGCATAAATAAGACCAGAATCGCAAAAGCTTCTTCAAAGCTCTCAGCCGACACCTCAAGAAACGAACGAGCCCGTTTTTACAGTAAGCCAGACTGCCCGAGAGCCGCCAGCAGCAGCAGCCCAGAGGAGCAGCAGCAGAGCGGAGTAGGCTGCCTCAAGATTGGAAGAAGGGGATCGCGAAGGAATTTCTCTCCCGTGTCTAACCCCCCCCCCCCCTCGCCTCTCCTCTCCTCTCCTCTTCCCCGCTCCTGCGATTCCCTTCTCTTTTTTTAGGATCTGTGAGGCAACAGAAACTCGCCTGTGACAAAACACTGCAAAGCCACACCTACGGAGGGAGGAGTTTGGAGACACACACACACACACACACACACACACACACACGCCCGCTGTTAGGAGGAAGGAGGAGAAGACACACGGAGGGAGGAGTTTGAATGAGAGGGGTGTTTCCTGTTGTTATGGAGGAAATTACTGTTCAAAACTATTGTTTAGAATGTCTGACGGTCTTACTGATGCCAAAAATGAATGGTTAAAGTGACTGTTTCACAAAAAGCCATTTATCTCTGAATAAATTTCCAGACGCTGAAACCATGCTGTACTCAACGGCTAATATCTACATAACTACTAACTCTGCAAACTAACTCTTTTAGACAGAGAAAGCACACATTCTATTAGTTATTTTTAGATGATTGGTGTTCATGAATTCTTAACAGAAAAGAATCCTCGGCTGTTCTAAAATGAGCCAGAATCGTCAAAAACACCCCTGGCACAACTTACCTACAGGAATGAAAACATGGCTGGCATTCAATGTGTTAAGACCCAGTCCCACCCAATGCCACTTTGATGTTTGAGGAGGCGGAACTGTACTGTGTCGAGGGGCCCACGCAGCATTGGAGGCCTTCAAGGAAATAGACCTGATACAGACAGAAGTCTCATTAAGGCTGAGGTGAAAGAATACTTTAAATGTATTACTTATAATACTGACATGATTGTGGTGACACTACATACTATCAGAGTGACGTTATTGAATCATTTTCGCAATAAAGATTCACCAAAATTATGCTAAATAATATTTTTCCAAACTTATTGGTGTAGTATAACCAGCAGGAGGCCATTGATGTGTGACATGATTTTGGTGACACTACACTTTGTATTGACCACATGCATAATGTTTATATGGGTGAGCTACAGGCCACCTCTTTTCATTTAATTGTAATTTTTGTATTTAATTCATACATATGTATGCACCCTGTTCAGGGAAATTTGACAGCAGGCGGTAGCAGCAGGCGGTAGCAGCAGGCGGCTGCTACCGCTGCCGCCTGCCCCAGCCTGCTTTTGCTGCTGCAACGTTCCTCCACCGTGGGCGGATTCCAGTCACAACAACACAACAGTCAAGTAAGTGTGTGGACAACACTAAAAGCATGCGCCCGGAGAGGAGCCGCTCACGACCAGCTCTCTACTCTAACTAAGTAGGCTATGGCTATGCTTTTTCCTTCTCTGTCCTACACACGTCTACTTCAGACTCACACGACAACATACGTCTGCTCGCTGGAAATCAGAAGAGCAAGAGCGCCGCACCTGAGAGTAGATTATATAGCCAAGTCTGGCCAATCAGCGTGCAGGCGCAATTGCACCCAGGTGGTGCTAGTTAGTGTCTTAAAGAGTAATCCACGACAGCTGCGCTGGATCAGATAATCTCATCATGAATGGAATTCATGAGGGAGAGAAGTCGACTGATAGGAAACCAGCAGGAGCCCATTGATGTGTGACATGGTTTTGGTGACACTACAATCTATGAGAGCAAAGTTATTGAATGATTTCCCCAATAAAAATTAACCAAAATTATGCAAAATAATATTTTTCCAAACTTATTGGTGTAGTATAACCAGCAGGAGGCCATTGATGTGTGACATGATTTTGGTGACACTACATTGTATGAGAGTGAAGTTATTGAATGATTTCCCCAATAAAAAAATCACCAGAATTATGCAAAATAATATTTTTCCAAACTTATTGGTGTAGTATAACCAGCAGGAGCCCATTGATGTGTGACATGAGTTTGGTGACACTACATTGTATGAGAGTGAAGTTATTGAATGATTTCCCCAATAAGAATTGACCAAAATTATGCAAAATAATATTTTCCCAAACTTATTGGTGTAGTATAACCAGCAGGTGGCCATTGATGTGTGACATGATTTTGGTGACACTACAATGTATGAGAGCGAAATTATTGAATGATTTCCCCAATAAGAATTCACCAAAAGTATGCAAAATAATATTTTTCCAAACTTATTGGTGTAGTAAATGGCACTTTAATTGGCAATAACATATTCAGTAATAAACATATTACATCCATCACAAAACAAATTCAAAACACCATATTACACCTTCAACTCTATTACAGGATGAGCTGCTAACCAGTTTAACTATGCCCTTCTGCAAATTATACCTGCTGGCTGGCATAGAAACCTCTCTATAGCCACTCCAACTACAGGCAAAGCCCAGAATTAAACATGTGAGCATTGCAGGTCTGACTTGGCTTAAACACTGAACACAAATAGCATTATTGACAAGACACAGGAACAAAACATTAATTTCAGACTCAAAAATGCATGCTAAAGTTACTGCGAATACCCCTTACTTTGTGGACTACCATGGCTAATTGTTATGTAGGTGACAACTTTGTCTGTTTGAAGCACTGATCCTGTACCAAACTTATAGAAACAACAACAGTGGTTAGCTCGCTAGCAGCGCCAAATGATAATATGAATACCACATTCACTCATACTTTAACACATAGTCATCTCCCGGCCCCACATTCACATTTCCATTGTATAAATCTATGTTCTTGTTGCCCTAACAGTCCTTGCCTGTGCACAAACATTAAACAGGTCCATTTTGTTTTGATCAGTTAGCTAACTAGCGGCTATGCCGGCTAGGTTGGGCTAGCTAATGCTAGGTCGCAGCCCATGTGTCCCACTTTACATCGCAACAGAAAATATAATGCTACACACCCACACACAATATAAAAGTAACGTTCTAAAGCTCTCACCAGTCACCAAGCTGAAATAAATGTTGTATCAATATCCTATGCTACTTGCATTCCCACAGTGCTGCACCCGATGTGCTGCACGTGCACTTCACTGTCACTCAGCTAGCTTCTTCTTCTAGTGTTTTACGGCGGTTGGCAAACAACTTGGTGCATTACCGCCACCTTCTGAAATGGAGTGTAGATGAGAATGGACTTCTAAAATACTATCCTGGCTATATTCTTCTATTTAGTCCAGTTTCCTCTAAAAATGAAAACATAGACCTATACCCCACATTCCCTGAATTCAACTACAATAGTTATTTTAACTCCAGCTTGATGCAATAGACCCTTCTCACAGGGGCCATTTTGTGTCGAAAAGGCAGGGTAAACACAGGTGCAAGCAAAACACTAATGAGGGTTTCCAAGTGTTTCATTAGTGTTTTGCTTGCACCTGTGTTTATTCTGCCTTTTCGACACAAAATGGCCCCCGTGAAAAGGGTCTATTGCACTCCGCTAGCTGCTGATTTATTCCACAAAGTAAAACCATTTTCAAAATATGCGTTATTTTGATAAACTGACCTTACAACGGGGCTCTATAGAGTTACGTGTGTCTAGTAACATTATTAACACATCATAAAGATAGCGCTGTTTCTGATAGTTTGCTCAAATACTAGTGCTAATCTGTTAGCGAGCTATTGGCAAGCCTTTCTTCTGCTGCTTTTAATAGCTCTGCGGCAGACTAGATGCCTTGCGGCACATTGCTACCTCTCACTGGTTGGAGATATTACTGTTTCTGCTTGCTGATCTGTGGTTGTACATGACATCCATTCCAAGGAATGCTAAATTAACTGCCAGTTCTGACTTATATTTATTAATGTCACGGTAAGCGATATTTTCCCCAAGATGGATTGGCGAAGGCATGACCCGTCCACCTTGACCAAGCTGGGAAAGAAATATCACTCACAGTAACGTTTAAAAGTCGTCAGGGAATGTTACAGTGCGAACCTTTCATGCAGAATAAGGTTACATACACATTATCAAATATAATGCAAATCGTTATGGATTAAAATATTGATCTTACCGAAGAGCACAGGCAAATTTAGGCGAGGCGGGTAGACTAATAATATGGCGTCTCTCCAGAAAGTTTCTGTCCACATAGCTCCACCCATACTTCCCATGTGCCGCAAAAAAACACATTAAATTATTAGTCTAGTAGGAAAGATATATTTTTCTAACATAGATCTTTGTACTCCTCAAGGTGTCTAATAAACAAATTTTGTTGTTATCCCGTTGAAATAGTGTCCCATGTTTGGCGGCCATCTTTGCGGGCATATTGCGATGTCTGATGAAAATGGATAAGGGTCATAACTTTTGAACTAGACGTCATACAGAGACAAATGACAACACTTTTCTGTATGATTTCTGCATGAGGAATTGATTGAGAGGGTTGTTTAATGATTTTAACAGGTTTGGTATAGTAAAACTCAAAAACATTTGAAAAAAGTGTCTAATTTACTCTCAAAATCTTGCAAAAGAAATCTACATATTAGTCCATGGGCCAGATGGGTTGGGAATAATGCTCATATTGATTTTTGGCAAGGTATACATCTCTAGAGTTAGAAAATATGTGAGAGCATTGCACCAATGGTAGCTAAATGTGTGTTATCACTCGATTTATAACACCATGCAAAACATAATAGTTGCGGGACTTTCAGGGACATTTGAGGCTAAGTTCATGCAAATCAAGTCTAAAAGCACCAGATTTTGCCCAGAATTAGCCCAGGGCATGCTCTAACAATTGAGCCAGGGTGCCCGAGCCGGTGACCCCCGGGGTCACCATGGCGGCCAGATCCAATATGACCACTGTCCGAAAAAGATTTTGGCTATAACTTTTGAAAGAGATGAGATAGAAATACAGACTTGGGGCTCTATCGTTGCAGCGGCGCAGTTTCTAGGCCGAGCGCCAGCCGCAGCGCAAAGCAGTGGGCGTGGAAAGGCGCACTTGATATCTTGGTATCGGCGCTAAACTCAGCCTCAACCATTATAACCACGCCTTTTAAGCGTAAAATTATGCATTGTCCGCTCATTGGAGAATTGCAGGGAAGAGACACACGCTTGCCTTTTAAGCTCCAATTCCTGGACAAATCCGGTAAAACCAGACAAAGCCAAGGGCTCCGCCGCCCCCCCCTCCCTTCATCCGGTCTGTCTATCTCCATATATAGGCTATTATTCCATATTATTATGCCTCTCAAACCAATCTAACTGCAGTTTCAATACTGCAAGCATGTAAATACGCTACACTATAGCAAGATCAAAGTGAAAATAATGTTCTAAATGCATCGGATAGAAAATTATATAGCCTATGGCTGGATGTCATGAGATTAGATGAAAGTTTGGGCAGAATGATATCGTTTTATCTCTTCTCCCCCACTGCACGATGCAACATCCTCTGAATGACACCTATCACTTTTACTGGATCTGATTACTTTATTCTATTTTATTTACAGGATTTTATTATTGAGTAATTGTATTTTATTTGGCCTATATATGCCTCCCCCCCCCCACCCCCTGCCCACAGGCACTGACAAATATGTTAATTCTCAATAAAATCTTCAGTAATCAATCAGAGTGGCTTTAATAGCCAGATTGGCAGCAGCTGGCGCAGTGTGGTCAATATGGCAGACCAAAACCGCTCCACTAAATTCACAGCAGAGGAGAAGATGGTGCTGGCGACTCAGGTGATATATCTGTCCACCATTCATTTTGAATAGCTACAAAACAACTCTTTACTTAAGTCGTTTATTCATCTATCCATCCAGGTTCAAATGTACCATCGCGCACTGTTTGGGGAGGGGAATTACTCCCGCCGGGAGGGCCGATATGCGCTGCGGCTTGTTCAGCACCTCGGACAGCGCCGCTGCCACAGACGGGGGAAACATTTGGAAATAATTCTAACTACTATGCTTTGCACACAGAAAAAATAAATACAAAAGACAATTCTGTAATGAATAGCTGTAATGAAGAGTGGGGTTTGAAGAAGCGCTACACAACAGTTTATCCAGTTTCTCTCTTTCTCTCTTTCTTTCTCTCTCCCTTTCTCTCACATTAAACGATATACATGCCTATAATGTCAATTATCTGAATGAAATAATAATACATATTAATTAGGAATATTAGTAATATTAGTAGCCTAGCTAATTTCGGGGGGGGGGGGGGGGGTAATAAAACGTAGAGCTATATTACACATAAATGGGGATTATTATGATAGCCTAAACTAAATTTATGAAACTGCATTACAGCTTCACCCAAAGCCTGAGAAGGGTTGCAATCTTATATTCTATTGTATTCTAAAGTATTTTTTTCTATATATTGTATTCTCCATTCACTTTCCTGTCCCCGGTGCACAGAATCCTGCTTTAGGCCTGCTTTTCAAAAGCGCAAAGCGCTAAAAGTAGGCCAGGTCGGAAGATGGCTGGAAGATAGCAGTACGCCGGTATTTAGCGCCGACACGCCCACTTTGGCGCATTCAGGGACTCCGCCACGCCCATTCGCCCTAAAGCGCATTTGGCAGCCTAAAGCCTATTGCTATTTTCCCGAAACAGGCGCAAGGCACGTTTTTTTTGCGGTTAAGGCCCGTAATAGCGCCGATGGCCTGTGGGAGAATAGGGCCATTGGTGTCTATCTTATGTTTTTTGACCATTTTGACCACCAGGTGTTGGAATGCTTATCTTTACTAATGAAGATGTGTGTGTACCCCTAATCTGCATATTTCCAAGATGGCGACTACCTGAATATGAGTTTTACCATAACTGTTGATGCTTTTAGTAAACTCGGTGTCCATTTTATGGTTTTTGAGTTTTAGAAACACATTCCCAGAGGCCGGCTGGTTGTTGCTTCAATTGTCTGATCATCTCGGTTAGAGGATTTCATCCCGTCGAAAAAGGGAATCGCCTCTGGTAATGGCGATTATAAAAAGGGATAATCAAAAATAGATTTAAGCTTCACCTATCAAAAATAAAGCAACAAAAGGTATCTAATCTCACTATATTTAGTTCGATGAGAGCCAGGCTTTCCTTGAAATCTGTTTCCACTCTTGGAAACTATATCGTCTTGAACTGAAAAGCCATCCTTAAGAGTCAGCGTGCCTATTTGTGGGAAGACGGCCGGCTCAGTACAGCGGTCTGAAGCAGCGGCCCTTCCTCGATAGGGCCACGTGACCCTCTTTGTTAGTGGCAGAATTATATGATACAATCACCATTTGGTTTGGTGAAAGCTGCAATGGCCTTCAAAAAAGCATGGCGTCTTTTGAGGCCTAAAAGTAGGGACTACATCTTGAATTCTTGAGTTCTAAAAAGTCCTTGTTGTGTCAAAGTTCTTCTTTCGTCTGCCCAAGTCTGTTAGAGAGCAGCCAGCCACAGTTTTTACTTCCTCCTGTCAGGAGCAAGGGGCAGGGAACGCCCCTTGCAACATGGCCCTGCCTTTTATTGCATTCAGATAAGGGTTTAGTATAGTTCTAGAACTCTACTAAACTATGTACTTCTTTTACAAGCTTATTTATATTTCTTGACATCACTCTTGGTGTGAGAAAGACAAAATATTGATGGAAAAGAGAAAGGTAAATAGACAGATAACTAGATAGATAGCAAAATAGATATAGACAAGCATTGGTCTTGTTACACAGGGATGGAGTCAGGCTGGCTGAGATATTTATGACTGTTTTCCCAGAGACAAGCCCGGATGGGGAAGAGCTTCTGTTCTCTTTTCCCTTAAAACTTATAACACGATTCAAACATCCCATCAAATGACCTCATGGCCATGACACTTTCATAACATCCCATACATTATTCTGATTATTTTGAAATCAAACATGTGTGGTGTATCTTTATATTTAAGGAATAAACCAAAACTATTTCTGGAACACGTATCTTTACCAAATCCTATATATGTGTACACAACCAAACCATATCTAAGGGAACCACAGGTTAATTAAATCACTTATCTGGGGTGAATCCAAAGGAATTACTAGATTCAGTAATATGGGACAGGTTGTATAATAATTGTACTTATTATTATCTTATTATAAGATAAATGACTCATTATTTCACACATACAACACTTATATCTTGACAAAATATAAAGTCAATTTGGTTAGGCTATGGTACATTCCTTATGAGACAACACAGTTTAGAGTAATCCTGTCTCCCGCTTCGACACGGTCAATTAGTTTTATGACCTCTGGTTGAAAGCACATAAAGTCATAGTATTGCATTCCTTCGTTCCTTTACAAGAGCAAGTTAAATGCGTGTCATCCCTATGAAATACATACTGTTAACTCCAATCACAATGTCTGAGCAGTTTGATACCAAACATGAAGTCCTAGATATGCATACATTGCGAGATGTTTTTATATGAACATTCTGAGCATGTGTCTTTGAAGAAAATGTTTCCACAGAAAAAGGTCAGTGTCTGTGTGACCTGTTAGATAACTCTCTCTCCTGTCTGATGGCTAATAGCAAACGGTCTGGTTCCCCGGAGTCACCTTAAGTCCATCGGGATAAGTTGGGGCTGTTTTCCACCTCCCTTGGTGTCATTCATCAAGAGTAGGTGAGGGGATTAGCCCCACATGACCGGGCTCCCCAGTCAAAGGTCAGCAGATACCCCTTTTCCACCGACCTAGTTTCAGGGCCGGTTCTGGGCCAGAGCCTAATTTTGAACCAGTTCTTTGTGTTTCGACAGCCTAAACACTGGCTCTCGGCCCTGGAAACTGGTGCTTGAGTAGCCCCACTTCTCTCCTGGATCAGATGAAAGCACCGCTACGTCATAGGCCGTGTCAGGGGCTGGGGGCGTGGTTACCATGTCCATGGACAACAACACGAGAGAAGCGCCATTTTTAAACAACATTTTGTGCAGAGTGTAGATATCTCATCATCACACACAACAGAACGATTTGTACACAATGGAAGCTGGAAAAACCAAGCAGCAGTGGTCCGTGGAGGAGACCACATGTTTGCTTGCCCTGTGGTCGTCTGCAGAGGTCCAATGAAAACTGGAGGGTGCATCAAGAAACAAACCAGTGTTTGAGCAAATCCAGCGAGAGATGGCTTCAGCAGGATATGCGAAAAACGGTTGAGCAGATCACAAACAAACTGAAAAAACTGAAAAAGGAGTACAGGGACCAGAAGAAGGACCTTGCCAAGAGCGGCAATGGCCGACCACGGGATAATCCCTATTTTCATCTGCTCGATTCCGTGCTTGGCGACCGACCATCTTGCCAAGTTACTGGGGCGTTGAACTCGGTCACTGCTACAAGTCTGCTCGAGGCAATGGGAAACGATACGGTTTTCCAATGTTTCACCAGCTGTTTAGCGCATTAACGTTACAACTACCAGCAGAAACGTTAGGCAACAATGGTCAACGTTAGCATGCTATTTGATGCTAGCCTAAACTGATGCACTGAACGCCAGCGATCAGTCAGCAGACTTCCAGTCTAAATAAGAGATTGGAGAAATCCGATTTATGCTTTTATGTGCTGATTGATTGGTAAACAACTCCTCATACATTGTTTTTCGAATGTTTCGCCAGCTGTTTAGCGCGTTACAAACAGCAGCAGTAACGTTAGTATCAATGAGCATGCTAGCTAATGTAACCGAGGCTAGCTGTTGGTCAGGTTGATAACATTACATTATGCATAAACCAAACATTACTGATGTTAATATATAGAACATTGATGTTAACAACGATGCGTTTGTAACATCAATGTTAGATATATTAGTATAACTACAGCTGCTTGCCTGGGTATTGTTATATTAGCCCACCAACAACAAGCTTTGGGAACAATGGCCGACGTTAGCATGCGATTTTGATGCTAGCATTCACTGATGCACTGATGGTTCCGCCAGCGACCAGTCAGCCTACTTCCAGTCTAAATACGAGATCGGAGAAATCCGATTTATGCTTTTATGTGCTGATTGATAAGATTGATTGGTAAACAACTCCTCATAGATTGATTTTCAGTAACCCATGCCCATGCTGTTGGCTAGCCAACGTTAGCTCTTAGCTTGCATTAGCTGTTGGCTAGGTTGTTTCAAATAGCGTGATTGGTGCACCCCTGGTTGCCATTGTCTCTCGCCTAACATTATCAACGTCACTTAACAGTTGCCTTATGTTAAAATTGTACAAAGTGTGGTGGACAAGTTTTTTTAAAGCACTGTTATCTTGTTTTTGTAAATAGACTTGTCGTCCATCGGTGATGCCAGCATGCAGCTACCATCTCCACTGCGATGCAGTTCCCCCACACCGTCCAGCACAAGCACAGGAGGAACCAGTGGAACCTCCACACCATCAGCCCAACAGTCCAGGCTTGGTAAGATTTGTTGGACTGTGTATATTGTAGTCTGTCACACCATACTCAAGATCGAGATGTATTTAGGTTACACTCAGGCTCTGATTTAGAAATACCCAAATGAACTTGATAGTAGAAATTACATAGCTTCATATTAGATGCTGAAAATGGTAGAAATTACATAGGCCTAATAATAGAAGTTGAAGCTAACTTTACCTGCCACGGACACATTTTCAGCATCTGGCAAAACAAGGTTCTGCAGTGGCATCATGAGCACAGAATGAATATGTGTTGTTGTTGTTGTTGTTGTTGGACACAGGAAAAAGGAAGCGAGACAGCAGCGGGGAGATGCTGGAGTATCTGGAGAGGGCAGATGAAAAGTTCATGCAGCACAGCACGGACCTGAACAACTCCTTGCTGGGTGAATTGAAAGCCAACGCCAAATCATACCTTGGACTGATGGGGCGCATGGTGGCACTGATGGAGGCTCAGGCGGAAAAGCAATGAGTGCAGTGCACTGGACTGGACTTTTCCCTCCGTAAATTTATGTCAAATTTGTTTGACATTGCACTGCATAGGTGATGGTGATGGTGGAGACTTTTTTATAACATGTGTGACTTAACCCCTTTTTTATTTTATTTTTTGCTGCAGTTTGCACAGGCAGCACACACTTGTGGTGTAAAATACATTTTCTGCATTGGACAGGAAATCTTGTCGGTTTTAATAAACTTTAAATTTGTCTAAATAGACATGTGTATTTGTTGCATTCAGTATTGCTAGTCAGGAGAAAACAAAAAGTTATAATAAACACGGGCACGAGCACAACGCGTTTCAACCTCGCTGGTCTGGCTAGGCCAGCGAGGTTGAAACGCGCTGTGTTGCCCGTGTTTATTCGATTGAAGATGTACACTGCTGGAGCACAATTAAATGCAGAACTAATGTACATTTGTGCTGAAAAAGTGACTTTTATGACAAACGTGTGACTTAACCCCTTTTTTATTTTATTTTTTGTATGTGTATTTATAAAGATACAATTGGGAGTGCTGCATTGGGTCATCAATATAAAATGGCAGAGTAAAAATCAGGTGCTCTTCCAGGATCGGGCATACATAGAAATAAGATAAAAAAAGAGGTAGCTGTCCAGTGTGGTTGCAGGAAGTTCCCCAGGTGTTGAATGGAGCAAAGAAAGACATCCGAGGCACTCTGAATAATTTTATTTATTCAGAGTTCACCCCTTTATTCTAAACGGGTATCCCCGTTTAGAATAAAGGATTTTTGAGAGGAAAGGGGTGAACTCTGAATAAATAAAATTATTCAGAGTGCCTCGGATGTCTTTCTTTGCTCCATTCAACACCTGGGGAACTTCCTGCAACCACACTGGACAGCTACCTCTTTTTTATCTTATAGACATGTGTATTTGTTGCATTCAGTATTGCTAGTCAGGAGAAAACAAAAAGTTATAATAAAATCTAATAAACACGGGCAACACAACGCATTTCAACCTCGCTGGTCTGGCTAGGCCAGCGAGGTTGAAATGCGTTGTGTTGCCCGTGTTTATTCGATTGAAGATGTACACTGCTGGAGCACAATTAAATGCAGAACTAATGTACATTTGTGCTGAAAAGGATTACCAGCAGTGTACATCTTCAATCGAATAAACACGGGCAACAAAACACAACGCGTTTCAACCTCGCTGGTCTGGCTAGGCCAGCGAGGTTGAAACGTGTGTTGCCTGTGATTTGATGTGTTTTTCAGAGTTACATGTAAAGAACATGTTTAGTGGTTTTCTTCATTTGAAATTAGTTTATTTTTGGTACATGTAGGAAGTATCCACTTTATCATTAGTCCCTATATCAATATTTTTGATTGTTTTTTGCATCACATTATGATCTCATGTTTGCTAAAACAAAACAACACCACTACCATAGTTATTTCTATTCATTTATTGAAAGTAAAAGATGAAAATTGGATGAAACAAATTAAAAAAACTTTAAAATGTACAACTCTGACTCAGAACAAACGTGCAGAAATGTATACCAGCTGCACAAAATGTTTTCAAGGTTCATTAGAGGGTGTTTTCCCTTTTCATGATCACTCATTTGTTGTGAAGTATGCCATTAGTGCAGCTCTAACATCAGTCCCTTCTGGATGACCATGCTCAGGTAATGCCTGGACAGGAGGCTGAATGTTCACCTGCCTGTCTACAGGCTCAGCAGCAAAATGGTCGCCATGTTCTTCGCAGATGTTATGCAGCACACAGCAGGCCAGCGTCATTTTCTTGCTCAGCTCCAGCCTGGTGTCATTTCTCTTTAGGAGGCACCTCCATCTGCCTTTTAACCTCCCAAAACATGTCTCCACAACCGATCGTGCACTGCTCAGCCTGAAATTGTAGTTGCGTTGTTCAGGGGTCAGTCTGCCAGTGTCCGATAATGGCTTCATAAGCCAATTTTGCAGGGGGTAGGCCGGGTCACCAATCAGATAATGTCCCACATTGCAGCCAGAAATAGTCACTTTGTTTTGACTGAGTAATTCCCCGTCACTTAGGGCATCCCACAAATGTGACTGTCGCAATACTCTAGCGTCATGCACACTCCCTGGATAGCCAACACATACATCCCAGAAACGACCTTTGCCATCCACAACTGCTTGCAGAACAATTGAATACCACCCCTTGCGGTTGTAATAGTCCCGAGGAAACTCCTCTGGTGCTATTATCGGAATGTGGCTTCCATCTATTGCACCAACACACTGTGGTACTCTCCAATGATTTTGGAAGAAATTGGCCATTTCTACCAGCTTGTCTGCATCGGGAAATGTAATGTGGGCAGGAAGCAGCACCCTGATGACTGCGTTGCAGGAATCCTGAAGACAATTAAACACAGTGCTCAGGCCTACCCCAAAAAGATGGCTGATGGTCCTGTATTCACCACCAGTGGCCAGCTTCCAGATGGCAATTGCCACCCGCTTTCGGATCGGGACACACAAACGGTAATTTGTATCCCGTCTCCCCATGACATGCCTGACCCGACCGCAGATGTACTGGAACGACTCCCGGGACACACGGAAATTCTGCACGAATTGCTGAGGGGTGAAATCCGGAACAATTGTGTCCCACCAGTGCTGAGATCGTGGGTGTGTCCAGACAACGGGTGACCTCCGCCTTGCCATCAGCCACAAGACTGCCTGTAAAGATGAAAGAAATTGAATGATTAAAATAAAATAAAATAAATGAGATCAAATTATTGTAGTAATTGTAAAGATGAATGTTGTAAGTCGCTTTGGATGAAAGCATCAGCAAAGTTATGCTGCGTGGAGAGCGATAAATATAAAAACGATCATTTATCCTGATTCTTTGAGAAATGAGGTTTTACAGAAATCATTGTTTACATCCACGTGAGTAAACAGGATACTGGAGAACACCAATTTCTCTGCCACGTTAGCCTCCAGTATCCTGTTTACTCACGTGTAAACACTCACTGCATGATAATACAATGATGTCTGTCAAACCTCAATACAAGTAGCAAATCATGGAAGTCTGATCGAAAATAAAACTAAGTAGTGCAGTTTCTGCAACCGGAACATTTGTCTGTTTAGTCTATTAAGACACAATTGCGCTGTGTGAGCATGAACTCAGCTCAGACTGCACTGTTATCTAACAACAAGCTAACATTAGCATTAGCATCCATTCAGTGTTCCACAGAATCAAAACGTATTAGGCAACGTTAATTACCCGTCTTCTCGAACGTAATCGCCGTTCAAGGCAGCCACGACGAGCAGCACAGAAGCGTTGTGCCAGCGTTGTTTGGGCTTCAATGAAGGCACGAAAAACCAGGAGCAATGGTAACAGCACTTCGTTCATCACGTCCGCCATGTTGAATGAACCCTGAACCTGCCGCTAGTGCTGCTGGGAAATTGTCGCGAGTGGAACTGTGGTTTATGACTCTGAGATTGGGCTCCTGCAGCCAGAAACATTTGTTTGGTGTGTGGTGTATATTATTGTCCAGGGGGGCACTGTATTCTCTCGCTGACTTGATTCTCAGGTGATCCGCCCTCTGCCCCGGGAAGCGAGTGATCAGCCTGCCCTTATAAGGAGGACGCCGACCATCCACGGGAGAGACAGAACCCAGGAAGAAAGGGACGACGGGGAGAGCAGACTGGAGGAGCTGGCCGCATCGGGACGAAACCCACACACAACGCTCGCTAAGCCCGCCACAAAGGGACGGTCTGACCTATTCTCAGTGAGTGTGTGGCGTGTCTTGGACGCAACTGTGTTACTGAGTGCTCCTGCTCTGTGTCTCTTAGTGAACGTGAGGAGCCGGCCGGACCAGATCGACGCCGATCTACTGCTGCGCTGAGACTGCTGTGCTGCTCTACAAGACGACCCGACACCCATACACAACGCTCGCTAATCCCGCAACAAAGGGACGGTCTGACCTATTCCTCAGTGAGTGTGTGGCGTGTCATAGGCATAACTCGTTGCTGAGTGTGCCTACTCTGTGTTTTTAAGTGACTCCGATCTACGCTGGTGTTGCCGACGGTCCCCGCCAGATTGCCGGATCCCTACCTGCTTGCCGTCCTCTGTCTGCCTGCTGCCTGCTTGTTGGCCGCCCTCCGCCCGCCTGTTACCTGTGGCCGTGTGGACGTTCTCCGCCTCGACCCCCGCCGCCATCGCGCCCGGGCCTGTTCCATCTGCCCGCCGTTGCTCCAGCCTGCTGAGCTGGGGTCCATTGTCGGGGCGATATCCAGCCTGCCTACTATGCTCTGATAAGTACTCTTACCGTTCATATTATCCCAACTCACCGAAGGAACAGAGTGAACGTCGTGAGTTGGGACGGACATTTTAAACCTTTTTCTCTTTTCGTTGTTCGTTTATTTTCTCCTTCTGCTCAACGCTGCTAATGTAGCTCGTGTTCATTGTCGGTCACGTGACACTGTAAATCAATATCTATGGGATTGCCCGTCCTAAGATCGCCCCTCTGTTAATGCTGTGTCCAGTTTGCTGTGCTGTTTGAAGTGGTCTTTTGCAGTTGCCTGCCATAATATAACAGGGTGAAATAATATTCTTATGCAGTGTGTCTGCCGTAATATATTGGTGTGCAGTGGTATCCAGATGAAATGTCTGACTTTGCAGTGGAGCGTAAAATGTTAATTCCTGTTGCTGGGAATCTGTGTGCTGTGCTGTGTGAGATCTGTTCATGACACACGTCCTCGGAGGGCCTAAATCGACCAGGAAAGCTAACATAGATATTTGAAATTGCAAGTGCCTATGTGATCTGATAATTGACTGCGATAGATTTATTTTTGTATTTTATCTGTTGAATAAAACATTGTATATTTTTGTACCGTAACTCTATTGGTTGTTGTGATTCTTTGAAGTCCAGGAGATTTTATTGTTGCAACAGGCGACAAAATCAGAGACTTTTTTTTTTTTTTTTACCGACGTATCCAATGACGTAATGACGTGGCTCTCGTTCAAAGCTCTCGCGGTGGAACAAGAAAGGGGTTCATAATCTGGGGCTCCAGGCTCTGACTGAGCGCCAGTTTTGAGCAAAGCTCCAGCCCAGGCTCCAGGTTCCTGTAGGTGGAAAAGGGGTATGAGTGACCTCTCTACAAGGTCCAGGACTCTGGTGTTCGGCATTTGGCAAACCAGTTGAAACCGGTTGTTCCCCCCCCCCCCCCCCCAAGATGCAGGGCACATCCAGAGGTCAGTTCCTGTGACCTCTGGAGCGGAGAGATCTGTACATTAAATACTCAATATTTAATGCACGTTGCCAGATGATTTTCGCTACAAATGTAAACTGATTAAACAACAACTGATTGTTAAATTTTACTGTAGAAACTACAACAATTTGTTACAGTGCAGTTCTTGTGTCTCATAGTAAACCGCATCGGGTGTGCTCTGAAATGCCTTCAGTCCTTAGACGAAAACGCTGTCATTGTTCCTGCAATACTGTTTCACTCCTCACGCGTCAGTCATCGCTCAATATGGCGTCACTCGTCAGTCCTCGTTCCAAACTCCATCAGTTATCATAGCTCATACAAAACCTCTGTCAGTCATCAGTCCTCGTTCCTCAGTTATAGCTCATATAAAACCTCTGTCAGTCCTTGAACAAAACAGCATCTATCATCACGGCGTCATTTCTCCTCCCTCAGACAAACCTTTAAAAAAATATCCTAACGCATAAAACTTTGTTGCTCTTGTTTTGTTTTTGTTCTTCCGTGTTTGACGGGGCAACGGCGCCTGCGTGAATTTCACTTCCGGTTTAGTGATATTGCCTTCAAAATAAAAGTGTGATAAAGTTCTGAGGGGGTAACCATCAAAGGCCTTAGAGAGGGCGTAGAGAGGGCGCCGGGAGAGAGAGGGCGACCAGCTGAGAGCTCCGTAAACTTCGTAGGATATAGGCTTTTTTCTTAAAGTCATTTCGTTTTGTTTATAATTTCGTTGCGTCTATTCGCTTTGTAAATATCCATTGTATATATCAATGTCTTTTATATAGTGCACATAGTAGCGTATTAGCACTTTTTGCGGAAAAAGAGCACAGCAGCGGGGACTATTGTTTGCTCTCGCTGCGCGCCAAACATGGAGGACATCAACAACAGGACTCTCACCAGCGCCACCACGTACAGATACAACAGGGACGCGCTAATAAACATCAGAAATGCACGGAATCACCCCAACCAGGACTGGTTGGCCCCGGACCTCACCAAATTCCCTGAACTCAAACAACAGCAACGGAGAAGAGGGAGGCGAGGAGGATTAAATGCCCGCCTAAGGAGACGTGCAAACAGACCACCTTTGCCAAGCGTTCTTCTGGCTAACGTGCAGTCACTAGAAAACAAAATGCGCGAACTAAGAGCACAAGCACTATTTCAAAAGGACATAGCGAGCTGCAACGTTATGTGTCTGACTGAAACCTGGCTCTCACCTGAGACAGCAGACCACGCCATCACAATACCTGGGTTCAGCGTGCACAGGGGAGACAGAGACGCAAAATGTTCCGGTAAGACGAGAGGAGGCGGTGTTGATGATTAATAAGAACTGGAATACCAACAACGCTAATATCGGGACGTATTGCTCAGCAGACCTGGAGTATGTCATGCTTCAGTGCGTACCTCACTACAGTCCGAGGGAATTTACCACAGTCACCCTCACAGCTGTGTATATCCCACCACAAGCAGACACAAATAACGCTCTCAGAGAATTGGACCACGCAGCGCACAGAAGGCAAGACAGCCAGAAACGGCGCTGATAGTGGCAGGGGACTTTAACAGAGCAAACCTGAAAAAAAGAATGCCCACCCTCCACCAGAACATACATTTCAACACACGAGGAAACTAGAACGACCGCAACGCGGACTTATGCCTCCGCATTAGTTCATTCTGGAGTCAAAATCGCCATTTGAGGCAAATTGGAAGAGATTCCGTCAAGGCGCTCCTGTGATGTTGCGTTAGAGAGCTTGGAAATTGGGTGTGTGAGAGGTCACAGTGAGCTTGAACTTTGACCACCAAAATCTAATCAGTTCATCCTTGAGTCCAAGTCGATGTTTGAGACAAGTTTGATTAAATTCCGTCAAGGCATTCCTGAGATATCACGTTAACAAGCTTGAAAATGGCGTTTGAGAGGTCACAGTGACCTTGACCTTTGACTTTTGACCACCAAAATGTAATCAGTTCATCCTTGAGTCTAAGTAGATGTTTGAGGCAAATTTGATGAAATTCCGTCAAGGTATTCATGAGATATCGCGTTAACAAGCTGGAAAATGGCGTTTGAGAGGTCACAGTGACCTTGACCTTTGACCACCAAAATCTAATCAGTTCATCCTTGAGTCCAAGTCGATGTTTGAGACAAGTTTGATTAAATTCCGTCAAGGCATTCCTGAGATATCGCGTTAACAAGCTTGAAAATGGCGTTCGAGAGGTCACAGTGACCTTGACCTTTGACCTTTGACCACCAAAATCTAATCAGTTCATCCTTGAGTCCAAGTCGATGTTTGAGACAAGTTTGATTAAATTCCGTCAAGGCATTCCTGAGATATCGCGTTAACAAGCTTGAAAATGGCGTTCGAGAGGTCACAGTGACCTTGACCTTTGACCACCAAAATCTAATCAGATCATCCTTGAGTCTAAGTCGATGTTTGAGGCAAATTTGATGAAATTCCGTCCAGGCGTTCCTCAGATATCGCGTTAATGAACCTCGTACGGACGTACGGCCGTACAGACGGACAACCCGGATCCATAATGCCTCCGGCCTGGCTATCGCCGGCGGAGGCATAAAAACACATTGGATCAGTGCTACACAAACATCCGTAGCTGCTACAAAGCAACACCCCGCCCCCCATTTGGCAAATCGGACCACGCCTCTATCTGGCTTGTCCCAGGACACAAACAAAAGCTCAAACAACACCCCCCAGCCTATCGAACCGCCCAACGCTGGTCAGACCAATCAGATGACATCCTGAGAAACTGTTTCGACCAAGTGATATGGGGGGAATTCAACACAGGAGGCCTGGAAGAATATGCTGAAACAGTGTCATGTTTCATAAAAAAATGCACCGAGGATATAGTCCCAACAAAAACAGTTAACTCATTGAGTGCCAGCCACTTTTGGAAAACGGATGCTCCCAGTGCCAGAGTTTCAGAGCGTTTTCAGTGATTTCTCGAGGCCCACAGAATATTGTGTGATATTACTATGTAAACACCGAACATGCCCAAAGAACGATGAGACTCTCTTCTATCATCAGCAAAAAAAAGTTTATTGATATCATTTTCCGTTCTTTAGTTATGAGCCGGAGAAGATAGGTTGATTTCCCCAAAAAGAGACGTTTCAAATTAGAAGCTGAGATAATTAGCCTTTTGTGAAATGAAGCATTTCAAGCACATGACTGACTCTGAAGCTAATATTTTCTGATGTGACACCTCAAAAATAATTTCCTTCAATAAAACAGTGAAAACAAAGGAGTTTTGTTTGGCAAAATAATATTTTTTAGCTGCAACCAGCAGCGCTGGCCCCTGCGTGCACTGCTGGTTGCAGCTTCTTGCTGGTCTTGATTTACTGCTGGTGGGCATCAGATATTCTAGCTTGCCAATCTGTCCATCGAGCCTGCTGTCTGGGTCTGTCTGGGTCAGTGTTGTATGCTGCCCTGCGTGCCCCACCCCCCTCTACTGCAAACCCCTCCTCCGTGGGTGTGTCTCTGGTGGCTCTGGTGGCTCTGTGCTGCGTTTGCTCTGCACTGAAAAGTGCGCTACATCCAGCTTTTTTACAGCGTTCCGCGTGTATTTGTCGCCCGCTCCCATCGCTTCCAGTTGAGAATAATAACAACTCCACAACTAATCATGCGGATGGGCTATCGCAGCGGACACGGAGTGGCTCAATTGTGGCAGCAGATTGGCTGCTGCAGGCACAGCTAACGTTATGCTTCATGCATATCGATGCATACCGATGCGATTAACGTTTCCCCATGACTTCTTATCTCTTTTGTCCTCGCCTTTCTCTAATCTGGAGAGCACTGTCACCACGTGGGTCCGTAAAATAGCTTTTACACATTCAACATCCACCATACTTTCACAGGAGATGGATCTGGCTTTGATCCACGTCCCACCGTCAAAAAACGCAATTGACGTCTTTAGTCGTCATTGGCACTCTACGTTAGTATTTGAATTGACGACTATAGTCGTCATTGGCACTCAATGAGTTAAAACAATGCCAAACCAGAAACCCTGGATCAACTGTGATGTCCGGGCTGCACTTCACGCCCGGACCACCGCCTTCAAGTCCGGGACGCCAGAACAATACAAGCAGACGAGATACGCCCTCCGAGCCACAATCAAAAAAACGTGGAGAGAATACGGCAGGCAGCTAGAGGCGAAACTGGACTCCAACAACCCCAGACACCTGTGGAGAGGACTCCACGCTGCCACAGACTTCAAAGGGGAAAAACAACAGCAAAACCCAGACGCGTCACCCACCCTGCCGGACGAACTCAACACGTTCTACGCCAGGTTTGACCCCTCTGCTAGAGCGCCCACCCCCCAATCCACCACATCTCCCACCCACCTCGCCCTCTCCTCCCCCTCCCCGCCACCTCTCCCCCCACCACCCCCCCTCCCCCTCTCCTCTCCTCCCCACCTCCCCCTCTCCGCCACCCCCCCCACCACCCCCCTCCTCTCCTCCCCCTCTCCACCACCTCTCCTCTCCTCTCCTCCCCCTCTCCATCACCTCTCCCCCCCCACCCCCCTATCCTCTCCTCTCACCCTCCGCCACCCCCCCCCCCACCACCCCTCCTTATCTCCTCCCCCTCACCCCACATCACCCCCCCCCCACTCCCACCTAACCTCCAAACGCCCCTCCCAACCACAACCCCCACCCCCCACAGATCCGGACCGCCCTCTCATCATCACTGAGGATGAGGTGCGCCAGTCGTTCTTGCGTATCAATCCACGCAAGGCGGCCGGCCCGGACAGCATCCCTGGGCGGGTCCTTAACACATTGAGTGCCAAGGACGTCTGTGGACGTCCTAAAAAAAAGTAATGAGAAGTGCCAAGGACGTCTGTGGACGTCCTAAAATCATAATTCATATTATTCCATAATTCTGCTGTTTAAGGTCGTACCCAGCCAGTGAGCATGAATCCCTTCAAGGGATCACACGGCGCCACCTTAAAAATCTACACGGGAGCTGCGCCACCCTAAAACCTTGACGCAGATCCTTTACTTTGTGCTGGAGAAAGCCGTGATCAAAGAGACACCGATGCATGCTGCAGCCAGAGCCATATAGATTGCTCTGTCTGCAGCTGACAGTTGGCTGCGATCCGCGCCCACAACTGAGATCCTCTGCCTCTGTCTATCTGTCTGCATATAGTTTCTCCACACGATTCCCTGCCAGAAAGGCAGCACCCGAAGCCGAACGGCCAAACCTTTTCCTTCAGTCCCGTTTGCCATTTCCTTGTTGCGCTGGGATCCGCCCGGGGCAAAAACGGAGGCTGCGAAAATAGACTGTGTGCGTGTGGGGAGGAGTTTGCAGCTCAGGGGGGGGGGGGGGGGCATGCAGGCTGCACAGAACTACACCATGTCACTACATCAGAAAATATGAGCTAGAGTCAGTGAATGTGCTTGAAATTAGAGTGCAAAAAGTATTCATAAAAGTGACTTTATCTTGAAAAGTAAAAAAAGACAGCAGAAAACCCTTGAAAGTGCTCTTCTTTCAGAGGCTGTCATTTCATAATGGAACTGTCTAGAAACAAAATGTCTTCTTTGAAAGAAGCAGGAGTGTCCAATGTTTCATTAGAGTCCAGCCCTGTCCATATAGCCCTAATAGAAAACATTCTATAGCTGTTTTCAACTGAATGGAAGTGAATCTGGCACAGGCTCCAGACAATTTTACTGAAGCGCTGTGGCACTCAATGTGTTAAAGGAGAACTTACCTCCAAAACACTTTTTTTCAGCTTTTAACCAATATATATGACTTTGGGGGTGATGTGTGAAGAATTCTGGTCAGAATTTCCACATTTGACACCAAACTGTTGCCATTTTACCATTTGTATCATTTTTCAGCAGCATACCTGGTATAAGCGCCCTCTAAGGGTGGAACACTGCTTTTTTTTTGCCCTCAAATGAATGGGAGATTTGGTACAACCTGACGTCAGGTTGTCCCCAAAGACTGGGATTTCAAGATAGTTACTCCCCTACTCCCCCTGTACCCTTTCGGCTCCTCACAACTACAAGCCTATTCCCATGATGTCACTTGACCTGTTAATCACCTGTTAATTTATTACAATCGCCTGTTATTTTCCTACCAACTCCTATGTAACACAATACTATTGTAAGGGCTCAGAAATGCGCGGCTTCACTCCCACTCGGGCTATCGGGCTGACCCTTTAGCTCGAGTGGTTAAGTGTTGCACAGTGTATGGGGTCTGAGCCAGAGGTCCCAGGTTCGTATCCGCTCGGACGTTACATTGGTGGCAGTGGTGGGATATATACAGTATGCCTTGGGAGAATAGCTCCCCTTGCAAAGTCTGCAGATGGCCGTCCTCGCCAGGAGTCCCCCCAGGAGTCCCCCCAAGACGGCGAGCGATCCTGAGCGAGCGGATCCTGGCACGTGGACGCGCCTCTAGAAAGATAAGACTGTAAGGGCTCAGAAATGCGCGGCTTCACTCCCACTCAGGCTATCGGGCTGGCCCTTTAGCTTGAGTGGTTAAGTGTTGCACAGTGTATGGGGTCTGAGCCAGAGGTCCCAGGTTCGTATCCGCTCGGACTTTACACTATCAATAAACGCCACTATAATCATAAAAGGAAGGACATGGCATTGTGTTGCTGTGATCATTCCCAACCTTTTATAAATCTCCAAAACAGCAACTTTTCAGTTTGCTCTTAACACATTCACTGCCAGACGTTTTTTTTTTTACTGTAGTTAGCTTCTGCCAGAGGGGTTTTTTGAGGATTCTGGCTCATCTTTCAAGACCAGAGGATTCTTTTCTGCTAAGATTTTGTGAACACACAATATCTCAAAAGAACTAATAGAATGTGTGCTTTCTCTGTCTAAAAGAGTTAGTTTGTAGAGTTAGTAGTTATGTAAGCATTAGCAGTTGAATACAGCATGGTTTCAGCGTCAGAAAAATTATTCTGAGATAAACGGCTTTTTGTGAAATTCGATAGAACAGTCACTTTAACCATTCATTTTTGGCATCATGAGACGTCAGACATCTAAACAATAGTTTTGAACAGTAATGTCCTCCATAACAGCAGGAACCCCCCCTCTGCTTCCAACTCCTCCCTCCGTGTGTGTTCTCCTCCTGCCTCCCTGGCTCTAAAGCGGGCGTGTCACAACGAAGTTGCTGCTGCTGCTGTGCCTGTTTGCGCGGCCGCTGTTTGAGGAAGTCTGGGTGGACTCGCTCGTTTCGTGGAGTTTTGGTTGAGTACTTTGATGAAGCTTTTGCGATTCTGGTCATATTTATGCTGCGTGTTTCAAAGTGTGCATCCAATCTATTCTTGGAACCCCCCACCGTTGCCACCGCTGTGCATCAGCGCGAAAGTGAAAGCGTTTTCGCCATCAATTTTACAGTATGAGAACGGCTTCCTCGCGCTTTTCCCTCCAGTTTTGGGTCGCCTCTTTCTACTGTGGAGAGACATGTCGCCACTCAGTGGGTCGGTAAAATAGATTATACACATTCAATACCTCCAATTCTGGTGTAGGAGACGTAAAAGGGTTAGATCAACGTCCCACCGTCAAAAAAAAAAATCTATTTTTTTGACGACTCAACTCGTCGTTGGCAGTGAACCGCTGGATTGTGTTTGACGAGTCAACTCGTCATTGGCAGTGAACGTGTTAAAATACTGAACCAAACGTCGTCGAAGTTGGCACATGTCTTAATTATAGTTAGTTTCCCGCTGAATGTGTCATTACTTTATTAATGTCTTACCTGGATAAGCTCGAATGATGATGTTTATATTATCAGTCCGAGTTGGAAGCACTGTCTCCAGGCCAGTCAGGCGGGAGAGAGTCGTACTGTATCCTCATGCACGAGCCCCAAGCTCCGGGGGCGCGCGCAGCAGCAGCTGTGCTCCCTCTGGCCGAGAGAGCACAGTCTGACATTTCCGCAAACAAATCTCATCGCAGTTTAGCGCACATGTAAAATATAATGCTATACTACGACGTGACAACGTGACAAAGCTGCTTTAAACACATCGGCTACTAAAATATATTTCCTTGCATCTCATACTGAGAGATTAGATCGGTATTGAGTTTGGACAGACTGAATCCTCCTGGTCCCATGCAGGAGCCTGTTTCGCCAGCCAGGGTCTGGGAGGAGGGAGGAGGCGCAGCCTGCAACTGCGCTGAGAGGAAAACTTTTGCACAACTTTTAACAAGAATCACGAAAAGCCCCCAAACTAAAATTAAAAAGGGACTTCATGGCAAGTTGGACGAGGGAATGACGTGGAGAAATCTCGCATTGTGTTACCCCAGAGCGGGGGGTTTGTCCTATTGTGCGGTGTGCTGCGGTAACGAGCCTCGCCTCACTTTGCTCTTAGCGATAGATACACGCCACATACACACACATGGAGAAAAATAATTAAATTTCTAGTTCGCCACTGAATTACCAAATTGATATAACTTTCAACCATTTTAAGCATTTTAAGCATTTTAAGCTGTTTCCATACAGACCACCAGCGTTGGCTAGTTGTTGATATTTATAAAGATATTGCAGCTCTCAAATAAATTATTTTCGAAGCGGTGGGCAAACTGTAATGGCGTCGATTTCCGAAAAAAAATCCTCAGCTGAGGACAGCCAAAGAGTCTAGTATAGACAAGAGTATATGTCATTTCTTGGTTTTTTCCATAGGTATTTTCAAATCACTGTTCTGATACATATCTAGGGGGTAAGTCCTCCTTTAAGGCCTGCGCCCACCAGCTGGCAGGCGTATACACAGACATACACAGGTTGCATGATTATATGGACAGACAACAGTATGTATCTATTAATAAGCATAATTCTAATAGAGCTAAGCTACTTTGTGGAGTACCTCAGGGCTCCATCCTTGGACCTCTCTTGTTTTTGATTTACATAAATGACCTTCCTAAGGTCTGTAAACATGTAATGCCTCTTTTATTTGCTGATGACACTTGTCTTGTTGGTTCAAATAAAAATTTCAGCACACTGATTCGAGAAGCAAATGAAGAGCTGTCATCTATTTCTAAATGGTTTCGAAAGAACAAACTCTCCCTTAACATAAATAAATCAAATTTTATTATATTTTGCAATAAAAATAAAAAGTACATAAAAGAACAAGCTAAAATATTCATAGACAACATTGAATTAACTCAGGTTCCATACATCAAGTTCTTAGGTGTCTTAAATGAAAGATTATCATGGAAATACCATGTTGAACTTGTCTGTAAAAAGACTATGAAGTCAATTGGTATCTAAGGTAAAGTAAAGGTAAAGTCCCACTGATTGTCACACAATGTGTGAAATTTGTTCTCCGCATTTGACCCATCCCCTGGGGGAGCGGTGAGCGGCAGCGTGCGCCGCGCTCGGGAATCACATGGTGATTTAACCCCCCAATTCCAACCCTTTGATGCTGAGTGCCAAGCAGGGCGGCAAATGGGTCCCATTTTTATAGTCTTTGGTATGACTCGGCCGGGGATCGAACTCACGACCTCCCAGTCTCAGGGCGGACACTCAGACCACAAGGCCACTGAGCTGGTCTATCTTGGTTTATCTTGAGTAGAGTTTGTTCTTTCATCAACAATTCTTGTCTTTTAATTTTTTATTACAGCTTAATTTATCCTTATATTATGTATTGTAATACTGTGTGGGCAGCCACTTGTCCCACGTATCTCAATAGGATCTTCTTAATCCAAAATAAATTTTTAAGAGTGATTCGTTTTGCTAATAGATGTGACTCATCTGCTTCTCTTTTCAGTAAATACAAACTTTTGTCAATTTATAATGTTAACATATATCAGACTTGTGTATTCATGTATAAATATGTACACCTATCGCATGATTTACCTATTGTTTTTCAGAATTTTTTTAAAGTTTCTTCAGACATACATTCATATCCCACAAGACACTCTAAGGACTTTCATCTTCCATTTTGTCGGACTTCCCTTAACCAATACTCATTGAAATACAGAGGACCATCTCTTTGGAACAATTTACTTCCATCACTAAAAACAATACTTACATTATCATCATTCAAGAAACATCTGAAAAGGACCCTACTGTAATTTTATTTAATTTGTTGTGTTTCTTAACTTAACTAACTTGTTGTATAATTTCCTTGCTAATTCTAGATTTTGTTTAATTTTATTGTTTAGTCTATAAACCATACTATTATGTAATATTTTTTCTGTTCTTTCTTTCATTCTTTCTTTTTATTTGTTTTCCTTTTGTAAATATACCTGTTGAATTTGCTATGGGGGAGGTACCTTTATAAGCCATTTTTGGCTTCCAACCTCTCCTGCACAATAAGCTATTTTTTTTTAAATGATTTCTGTATGTTATGTATTTGTGTGCAAATAAACATAAACATAAACATAAACAATAAACATTTTCAACCGGTCCCTCTCCCTCCGGCAAGTTCCCTCCTGCTTCAAAGCGGCAACGATCATCCCCATCCCCAAACAGCAGAAAGTGACCAGCCTAAACGACTGGCGCCCAATAGCCCTCACGCGCATAGCCAGCAAGTGCTTTGAAAAGCTGGTCATATCACAGATCCGCCCCACACTCCCCCCGGAATACGACCGGCTCCAATTTGCATACCGCCCGAACAGGAGCATGGCGGATGCAATAGCACACGTACTCCACACTGCCCTCTCACACCTGGAGGGGAAGGACACCTATGTGAGAATGCTGTTCGTGGACTACAGCTAAGCATTCAACACCATAGTACCCTCCAGGCTGGTAAGCAAGCTCAAGGTCCTGGGACTAAACACAGCAATGTGTGACTGGATCCTGGACTTTCTGACAGACCGCCGCCAGGTGGTGAGAGTGGGCAACCTCACCTCCTCCCCACTGACCATCAGCATAGGAGCGCCCCAGGGATGCGTCTCCAGCCCCTTCTGGTACGACCTCTACACCCATGACTGCATGGCGACTCAAATCTCTAACACCATCGTGAAGTTTGCAGATGACACAGCAGTCGTGGGGCTGATCTCCAGGGGCGACAAGACGGCCTACAGAGAGGAGGTGAAGGGCCTAGAACAGTGGTGTCAGGACAACCACCTCTCTCTGAATGTCTCTAAGACCAAGGAGATCATTGTAGACTACAGGAGGGGGGGGGGGGGGGGCGCACCCCCCCCAATCACCATCAACGGCACAGTGGTGGAAAGGGTGGACAGCTTCAAGTACCTGGGAGTCAACATCCACCCGGACCTGACATGGGCCGGTCACACCGCCACTGTTGTCAAAAAGGCCTAACAGCGACTACACGGACTCAGGCGCCTAAAGAAATTTTGGCTAAGGCCAGAAATCCTTAGGGACTTATACAGAGGCACCATTGAAAGCCTGCTGACTGGCTGCTTCACCACCTGGTACGGGAACTGTACCACCATGGACCGCAGGGCGTTACGAAGAGTGAGGCGCGCGGCCCAGCACGTAACAGGATGTGAGCTGCCAGAACTGCAGGAACTGTATAACCAGCGGTGCCTCAGGAGGTCCCTGAAGATCATCAAAGACACAAACCATCCCCACAACAGCCTGTTCTCCCTGTTACCCTCAGGGAGGAGATACAGGGTCCCAAAAGCACGCACAAATCGCTTGAGGGACAGTTTCTTCCCGCAGGCCACGAGACTCCTTAACATACACAAATAGTGTAGTAGCTGTACTGTACTGCACTGTAGATGCTACCATTATGTATGTCTAATGTTTAATTGTATGTTTAATTAGGTATATGCTATTTGCACCTGTACATCAAATACGTCGAATTTAAAATGTTTAAGTACGTCCGAAGTATGCACATGACATGTGCACCTATAACGTGTTGGAATATGCCACTGTCTCTGACTTGTCTTATCACTCTACTGCCTTATTGCTTGTTGTGTCTCTTGTTGTTTTTGCACTCATATGCCCTGTTATATTTGTATTGTATTATATCTGTAAACGGAGTCCACAGCACAAGAATTTCACATGTGATACTTGTACTACGGAGTGACAATAAAAATCTTGAATCTTGAATCTTGAATCCTTACCACCATAGACAAGACCCCGCTTGCTGGCAAGCTGAAACTGTGGTGCCTGCAGTTTGGACTGCTCCCCCGTCTGATCACCAAAGTGGAGAAACTGGAGAGGACAGTCAATTTTTATATTAAGAAATGGCTTGGACTCCTGCAGTGCCTTAGTAGTGTCGGCTTGTATGGACGCGGTGCTCTGGAACTGCCCGTCTCCAGCCTCACTGAAGAATACAAGTGCACCAAAGTGACATGACTCTGTCTGAGTGTCATGATGCAGCAATACGAGCAGCTGCCCCCAGCCTGGCAACTGGGAGGAAATTGATGAGATGAGATGAGATGAGATAAACTTTATTGTCCCAGGAGGGAAATTTGTCTTGGGCAAAAAGTGCTTGTACCAACATCGGTGTAACAGACACAGTAACAAAAACAAACACACAGTCACAGTCACAGCATTGCACTTAAACACAGGAAGAGTGCCAGCTAGGCACAAGATTGCACTATTTCAAAGATTGCACATGCCCTATTGCATAAATCATCCAAACCCATTAATAAGGGAAGAATAAAATAAGCAATAAAACCATAATACCATAAAAATCATAAAAGTAAAAATCTAATAAAATCTAATAAAATCAAATCAAATTAAATCGGCAGCGGATTAGATGAAAGAATAAAAGAGTAAAAGAATAAACCAATAAAAATAGGATTAAGAGGCAAGAGAATAAGACCAAAGTAAGAGCAGTAAAAGACAAAAACAAACAAACAAGACTATAAATACCGCTTCTACTTGGATACCTACCTAACCTAACTGGAGTGCTACACCTGGGGGAAGAGCAGGCTGCTTGTTCAACAGTGCAATAGAGGTGGGGAGAAAGGAGAGCTTATAGCGGTTGCTCCTGTGTTTGCTAGCTCTGAATCTTCTCCCGGATGGTAGCAACTCATATTCCGAAAATAAAATGTGGGAAGGGTCAGTCAAGACTTTATGAGCCAGGCTGACTCCATCAGAGGCTGTACAGTAAACTAAATCTGCTCTCAGGCATGGAGACATAGTAGGACACATTCAACAGGGAAGAGCAAGGCTTCATCCACCCAGAGAAGAAAACTGGTGGTCGAGGAGGTTCGGCGCCAAGAGGAGGCAGAAAGATGAACAAAGGCAGACTCACAGTCCAAACAGAGACAGTGGACCAGCTGGGAAAACCTGGAACATCACAAGCTCACCTGGAGGGATTTTTGGGAAATGGAAGGAAGCAGACTCAGTTTCATCATCAGAGCCACGATGTTCTTCCAACTCCCAAAAACCTACACCAGTGGATAGGAGAAGATCCCACATGTGCCAAACACCTGCAACATTGAGGCACATCCTTACCGGGTGCAAAACCAGCCTGTCCCAAGGCCGCTACACCTGGAGGCACAACCAGGTCTTGCGGCAGCTGGCGATCACTCTAGAAGGAAGGAGAACCACCACCAATGCCCTCCCTTATCTGATGCATGGACTCCAAAGCACCACTCCTTTTCTGAGAGCAGGCGAACGTCCGGGTCAAAACATCGCCAAAAGCTAACATGACCCTCCTTGACCTGGCCCGTGACTGGGAAATGCGGGTCGACCTTGACCACAAACTTGTCTTTCCAGCAGAGATATTAACAACTACTCTCAGGCCAGACCTCATCCTGTGGTCAACTTCTAAGAAACTCCTGTACATCCTGGAACTAACCGTACCATGGGAAGCTGCTACCGAACAGGCGTACGAGCGGAAAAGCCTGAAGTACGTGGAAATAGCAACCCAGGCAGAACAACGCAACTGGCGTACGAAGGTGTTCCCTGTAGAAGTTGGATGCAGAGGGTTTGTTGCGAAGACCACAACCAGGCTCCTGAAGAGAATGGGGGTCAAAGGACAGGCCTTCCGACAAGCAGTGAAGTCACTCTCAGAGGATGCGGAGTGAAGCAGCAACTGGCTTTGGATCAAGAGGAAGGACTCCAGCTGGGCTGCGAGATGACCGTTGAGGGTAAAAACAGAGATGGGCACACCTGGGACGCCAGGTGTCGCCGTTGAGCCCTCTGGAGGTGTCGTGGGCCTAAATCAGCGAAACACTGAGGATGGAGGGTGCCCATCTGATGACCCCAATGAAGTTTTTACCTCTCTCCCACCCAAAGCACCAAGCAAGAAGCAGTGCTGATTATTCAAGGAATTGTACCATCAAGTCCTATAAGCTCTACTGTGTGGAGGGCTACATATAATATATTTTGAGAGACAAGCCGAGGTTAGGGATGTCCCGATACCGATATCGGAGCCGATACTGGCCTATTTTGCTGTCACAGCCACACGCCTGATACCACTTTACACCTACAGCATGCAACGTGACATTAACCTCAAAGTAGCAAGCCAGCGTCAGGCTTACACAGCTGTTAATGCATGCAGACAAGCTTCACTATAACAGCCTGTTTGTTTGCATGTCTACCTGTAGCGCTTTGTGATTATAAATAAAAAGCTATCAGCTCAGTAATCAGGTGAGAGGGCTACAGCCTGCACCGCATCGCTCGCCTATTAGGTATCCAGTATAATAAGTGTGGATTAATTTAACCCCTAC
Source organism: Poromitra crassiceps (assembly GCF_964638095.1). Classification (NCBI taxonomy): domain Eukaryota; kingdom Metazoa; phylum Chordata; class Actinopteri; order Beryciformes; family Melamphaidae; genus Poromitra; species Poromitra crassiceps. The sequence goes on from NW_028152244.1 coordinate 679,714, forward strand.
CCGACCCCTAAGAATGTAGAAGGAAGATGTAATGTTGCATGGCCCGAGGGCCACTTAAAATCAGTCCCCACCCGCAATTGGCCCCCGGGCCGGTCTCTGGACATGCCTGGCATACTTGCACAAAGTCAACTTCCACTGTATGCTATTATGATTACTCACTGTCTATTAAAATTAACCTTTAGGGCCCTATCTTTGTACGCCGCTATAGTTTGCGCTGCCGTTTGCGCACCTCTTATGCTATCTTCCCTGTGTCTTAAGCTATCGTCTGCCTCCACCATCCAGTTTTGCGCTGGGATCTAAACGCAGACACAGGTGTAGGCGTGTCCTAGGCGTGTCCATGCGCCTCTTAGCCTATCATCTGCCTCCCGCAAGTGTCATTTGGCGCTCTGGCGAAGATACCATCACTATGTTCCGAGCATAAACAGAGGTTTGGGCGTTGCCCGTGCCAAAATAGGCGTTCCAGCGAATGTGTTGCGCAAAAAAGGGCCTTGGGTGCTCTCAATTTTAACGCCACCAAATAGCAGGTCTTAGTGCAAAAAACCCCACTATGCCAGGTGTACGCCTGAGTGCAGACAGTATCCTCTGCGCAGTGCAAGAAATCCTCACTTGGATACATTACGCACGGCACGATGTCACTCTATCTCCAACAACTCGCGCGCGGACACACACTTCCCTCCTCAGAATGCCACGTTGATTTTCAACTATAGCCTACACTGCAGAAAAAAACACACCTTGATTTAAAAATGAGAATTCGTTTGACATGGTTTTGTGCCAAAAAGTGATTTGCGTTTTGAATTGGATTACCAGGGGAACATGGGTCTGGCGGGGCGGGAGTCTGTGTGTAGGCCGGGGAGGGGTGAATAAGTGTAGGGTGCGCAGGTTCGGCTAGTGTGCCGGGTCCTCGAGGGGGGTCTCCCCGGAGAAGGTGGGAGCTGGGCCGGGTAGGCAGGCTGGGTGTTGGGGGTGGGTCGGTGCACTGGGTGTCTGGGGCCGGTCATGGGGTTGACAGGGTGGGTAGGCAGCGCTGTGCGCAGTCCCGCGGAGCGAAATCAGTTTCTGGCAGCAAATCACTTTTTGGCACAACACCGGCCAGTAGGCTATACAGTAACCTCTCTCCCTGCAATTGCACCATGCAACAATAGCTTAACCCGAGTGGACAATTCTGGTATAGGCTATTGAAATAGGCTACAATAAAAATCTCACACATCCCTACCCTATTAAAGAAACTCATATTTTTAAATGTGTATGTTATAGCCTATATGAACGAAACAACTATAATTACAGTATGCACACGCTTTGGGACATGATGGGGATATTCACTGCGTAACTGCGCGGCGGCCCTTTGGTGCGTTTCAAATGGATCGTTCCATCAGCATCAATTTTCGTTACGAATCCGAACTGGTTCATCCTCCAATTATCTCCCTCTCTCGTTTTCTACCCTCTCTCTCTTTCTCTCTCTCTCTCTCTCTCTCTCCCCCTCTCTCTTTTCTCTGTCTCTCACTCTATCCCTCTGCTTGCACTCAACAAGAAAGAAGCTGCTGTCACAGACGTGATAGCGGCACAGACGTGATATAGTCCGGGAGCCAAAGGCTGTTTTTTTGATGAACCTTGTTTCGTCTGATAAAGTTTTTTTCTCTGCTGATGCTTGTACCTTGGGGGTACCTATTCAAAATACAGGAGGGTGCCCGGTGAGCACCCTTGAGCATTTTTAGATATTAACCCCTTAAGTGCCAAAATCCCATAAAAATCGGGATTTCTGAGATTTCACGCAAAATTAAATGCATCAAATTAGCTTTCTCCAACGTTTATTCATAAAGGAGCAAGGATGTCATGTATAATGTAGCCTATTTGATTCCCGCGCCATGTGCCCCCCCCCCACCCCCAATAAAAACATGAAATAAGCAGAGGACTTTTAGTCTGATAAATCACTCCCAGGTGTTGAAGCGGTGCATGTTTACGCAAGTCAGACCCTTCTCCCCCACTCCCCTCTCTCTGGCACTGTGTGTGTGTGTGTGTGTGTGTGTGTACGTGTGTGTGTGTGTGTGTGTGCATGTGCGCGACTGCGCGCGTGTGTGCATGTTTCACTGGCTTTGAGCTGCGACACTGTCTCCACTCTCAATTCCTTGTACAGCCGGGGGGAGGGGTCTAGGTGCACTGCTCAAATCCTGTGTGCACATCTCGGCAGGGGAGTTTCTAGGGAGTGGCCAACAATACTGTCTTTCAGAGGCTGTAGAGGGCTTATTTTTAAGCTAGAGTGAAGTTGGGCTAAATTTTGGTGAGGGACAACTTTCTACATCCTTCCTAAATGCCACAATCAGTGCTACCCTTGCTTGAGTCTGTGCCCCACTTGGGCCACCCCAGTCAAGATGGCTGGGACACTGCATCTCGCCTCACACACATCTCGCCTCAAACAGACACACGTCACTTATAGATGCGGCTGTGCCGCTTAAAACGTCTTGGGGGTAGAGATGTAACGGTATGAAAATTTCACATCATGATTATCGTGACTAAAATTATCACGATTATTGTATTATCACTGTATTCATAAAGAAAATGCTGAAAATGTTCAAAAAGTACTGAGAGACTCACTGAAATCATTTTACAACATTTGATATTTTTATATTGAAAAGTCAGATCCAAAAAGGATTGATACACTCACTGAAATCATTTCTCAAAGGCTGCACGTTAGCATCTGGGAGACTGTTGCCAACTTTGTTTGATGATGGACAGTATTCACCATGTTTTTTCACGGTACCTCGGTAATCACGGTACCACGGTTTTAATGATAATGAACATTTTAAACGGCACGGTTATTGTACGGAATTTTATCACGGTTATCATTAAACCGGTTATCGTTACATCCCTACTTGGGGGTATGCACACATTGATGAGTTTTGTTGGGGCTATATGTTCACTGATGGCTGATAGTGGGCTCTCTGAAGTTCCGGTAAGAAATTTCCAGAAAGCAGATGACCTGATGAGAGCCTTGGATCAGATTAAGAGTCAGACCAGAACAGCCAGACTTTGGGTTTAGGTCTTGGTGAAACCAATGATGCTGATGATGTCATACATCTGGGCTGAATGTAAGGGTGACTGGCTTCTCCATCTGACCACATTCCAGAAGATGCTTACCTACTACTTTGCAGCTGGCCATGTCAACCATGTCAGGTATGGCCATACTATCTTCATTCCATGGAGAAGCTTCCTCCACAAAGCAATTTTCTCCAGGAGCAGCATGTGATGCGACACATTAGTGGAATATGGAATGGCCTGTCGAGCAACCAGTTCATAGAGTCCACTTTCATGAGGTACGGCCACAGTGATGGAGGGATCATTGGATTACCGTGAAGCCATAGGCACTGAACATCTGGGCCCTGAGCCACCAGATATGCTGCAAGATTGTGTCAGACATGAAGGAGATAGAAGAGGATAAGACAGATAGGTTCATCTCTATCACAAGGTGGAGGCTAAAGCCATGGGTTAAGCACATGCCAAAGTCAAGGACTTTGTCAGAAACTGGAAACCTGCCTCCATCCATTGGATCCCAATGAACATCCAGGGGAAAGCATCATGAACATCAAGATCACCCTACCAACTGTCTATTGTAGACAGTGCCATAAAGATTGAGGAGGCAATGTTAGAAGATGTTGAGAAGACCTGGCCAGAGGGATCTTACAACACCATCTCAAACAAAGTCTCACCATCTCAAACAAAGTGAAGACAATGACAACAACCAAATCAATCCAAGTTGGCATCTCCACAATTTATCGATTCAAGGGTAATCACACTGTTGTCTAGTGACCATGAAGTTGACATGAAGGATGTCCTCGCCTATGAGCTGGCACCAGTCCCAACTGCCATGTTTACCGAGGACGGAATGTGAATTTGTAAATCCAAGCCTACACTGAATAAGTCACTCCAAGTCAAAATCTCCAGGAGGAATGCCAGTGTTGCAGATGTCCCCATCATTGATGGATAAGCCCTTCTTTGGACCATCCACTGGCCAGCTGATGCATAGCTGATTTAATCAAAAATGTTATGACACAGCTGACTTTATATCTATCAGACAGTGACGTCTACCTCATCTTAGACAGGTGCTATGATTACAGTATCAAGTCCATCACCTGAGATGTCACAGAGACAGGGCTCAGCTAGAAACACCATCTCTTAGCTCTTATGTGAGGAACTGACCCAAGATCGGCTTTTCCATCTACAAGTTGGTGGTGACAGGGGAGGAGCCATGTGACAGGGGAGGAGCCATGCCCCATTGAGATCAGGTTGGAAGAAAGAAGGAGCCGATATGATCTACAAAATCAGCAGAAAGAAGCTGACACCATCATTGTCCAAAAGGTCCGGTGTGCTGGAGAAGCACATCAAATCTCAGTGGTTTCTGATGACACAGATGTGTTCATCCTACTCCTTCACCATTACCATCAGAAAGGACTGGATGTCCCACACATCATGGAATCGCCCCACAAGGAAAGGGCAATAGTGAACATCAAGTCAACACTGGCCAAGCATTCACAAGTTGTGAAGAACCTTTTACCAGCCCATGCCATATTGGGATGCGACACTGTAGCATCTTACTATGGAAAAGGCTACGTCATCAAAGTCCTCAAAACTGTACAAACTATCGGCCGTTGACAATGTGGTTGCACTGTTCCAGCAGGTCCTCGACCAAGTCACTGCCTTCATCTCAGCCTGTTCCAAACTTAGCTGCTCTACCGCCATGGAATGAAGCATTCATTGAGAATGTTAAGAAGGGCCCACTTTCATGCAATCTTGTGGTGAAATCTCAATGTAAATCTGCCACTAGCATTGAATACTGAGGAATTTGGATGCAAAAAAAGACACATGCAACAGGTCACTGAGCCCAACCACTCTACTGGAAGATTGAAAACTTGTCCCAGACACATTTTGGAGATGAAAACCCTTCTAACTCCAATAAGTGCAACTGTGTAAAGTGCATAGTTTGCCATGCACAATGTTCTGTGCATGTTTCAGAGTAGGATGCTCAAGATCCAAATATGCTTAACTACCGTGAAGACCATCAGCAAAATGTGCCCTTCACTTCACACCTCCCAATGTGTATCATCTACTCTGAATCTCTACTTGAGATGAGCAAAGGCTCAATGGATGTTCACATCCAGCACGACCCATATTGTCATAAAAAGTTTGTTTTGCTGGCACGGCTAAAAGGGTTAATATTATGTAATTTGGAATGAAATACATTGTACATGACCTCCTATATGAATAGACATTGGAGAAAACAAATGTGTGCATTTGATTTGAGTATTTTGCGTGAAATCTCATAAATCCTTATTTTTCTGCGATTTTGGCACTTAAGGGGTTAATATCTGAAAATGCTCAAGGGTACTCACCGGGCACCCTCCTGTATTTTGAATAGGTACCCCCAAACTACAAGAATCAGCAGAGAAAAAAACTTTATCCGACGAAGCGAGGTTCAACCCCATGGCTCCCGGACTAATAGTGGTGACGCTGTGGCTTTTAAGGGGAGTGATCACACACTTGTGAATACTGTTTTGGGCATAAACACGCCTATGGAGGTTTGCGCCGAGATGACGCGAATCGCAACGGGCCGACATGGCCACAATTAGGGCTTTGCGCGGCGATATTCCAGCACAAAGCGGGCGCTAACGCAAAATGACCGCCATTGCGAAGATAGGGCCCTTAATCTTTGGGTGGACACTTGGGCCTTGAACTGTAGCCTAGCACAGTGGTTCTCAAATATTTTCACATGAAGGACCCCTAAACTGACAAAAATTAGACCACGGACCCCCATTTGATATGATTTTGTCCCATGGACCCCCATATGATAAGATCGATGCTTTTAGATGTTTTATTATAGAATGTGTATAAAACCCATGACCAAAATAGTCATTGTGTTACTTATGAATGGAATTATAGCGGAAAATAAATGACCCCCCTTTTGGCTGGGGACCCCCTGGAACCGCCTCAAGGACCCCTGGGGGTCCCCGGACCCCCATTTGAGAACCACTGGCCAGCTAGCATATTCATAGTATTCCATTATGTCACATGCATTTCCTACCAGTATGGTGCTTCACAATACACAGCTCATTCGCTGCTTTTGTCATTTGAGTGTAATCACCTGCTAAGTAAGGGTTAATGCCCGACGAGGTGTCCATTATCACTTTTTAAGGGACGACGCACAGGCGTGAACCGGTCGGAGGCGCAGCCTCCGCGAAGTCCCTTAAAAAGTGATAATGGACACCTCGAAGGGCATTAACCCGCTTATACCATGGTCACTTGCCAACAAAACAATAAGACCAGTCATTTATATTTCCATGTGTAATAAATAAAGCAATCTAAATGGCTAAATGTCTGTTATTCATACTGTAAATCAGTCTTCCACGAAATAAAATAGTCCCTCCCACCTCCACCACCCTCCGTTTTAAAGCCGACTCAAACGCTAACTTTATCACAGGAATGTGGGTTTAACGATGTTTTGCGTTCTACATTAAATGAAGACATTACCGTTTGGCCGCTTGCTTTATTTTGTATGATAGATACGTATTGGCCAAGTATATTAACATTTAACCCTTGTACCCTGCTGCCGCGGAATCCTCAATTTAATCTTGGTCCATCTGATGGACCTTAAAGAGCATGGAGCAGGGTAATTCCTTTGCTAAATGTATACTTAACCTTGTCCCTATGTCCATTTGAAAAGTTAATGCATCATTAAAAAAAAAAAAAAAAAAGTTTGAAAAAAAATATGGAGAAAAACACCTTCCTTTTTCAGAAGGAAATAACAGACTTTTAATTTGACAAGAAAAAGCCTGCTACGTCACAGTGGGGAGTGGCTCCCGTGTGCGTGTCTCCCTCTCCCCTCCCACTGTGCTTGTCTGCGCTGTGACACGCTCTATCTCTCTCTCTCTCTCTCTCTCTCTCTCTCTCTCTCTCGCTCTCTCGGTGTGTGTGTGTGTGTGTGTGTGTGTGTGTGTCTCTACGCTGTGTGATACGCTCTCTTTCTCGTCTCTCTTCACTCGAGGGAGGGGGAGGCTGCGGCTCCTTCCTCCGCAGCACAGCACAGCACCGCTGCTCTGCTCTGCTCTGCTCTGCTCTGCGCCGCGCCGGGCTGTGTGCAGCCTGGGGTCCGCTCTGCTGTGCGGGAGAAAGAAGGAGGAGGAGAAACCGCCACCTCCACAGCCAGCCACCTCACACACCCCAACTGTGCCCGGCTCGCATGCCTCTCGGTCGGCTGGCCGGACAATATGCACCCCGCTGCAGCAGCAGCTTCGGGAGGTTTTCTCACTGTGTTCGGGACTTCGGCTCTAACTCGGCCAGATGGCTGGACACATACGTCACTTTTGCGCGCGCGCGTGTGTGTGTGTGTGTGTGTGTGTGTGTGTGTGCGTGCGTGCGTGTGTGTGTATCGAATTACAGTCCGCACCTCGGCCCGCCTCCGCTCGCCTCGCTTGCTTTCTCAACTCTCTCCGCGGTCCGTTGTTTCGTAGCTGGGCTGTTCCTGCTCTCTTTCACTGTCAAAATTAGGCTGAGGCCATCGTATGCATGTGCATAAACATTTGCTACCTCCTCTTCCTCCTGAAAACCGCCGTTAGCATCCATAGTGTGTGACTGACAGCCCTGACCTAAGTGACGACAGACAGAGGGACAGACAGAGGGACAGACGGTCATGCCTGGCGACTCCCCACTGTGACGTCGGAGTTTTGGGATCCAAGATGTCAAAATAAAAGTTAAAAAAGTAAAACGACCCCAGAAGTCACTGTAGTGTATATGTAAGTGTCTTAATGTGAAAATCGAGTTCCTCCATAATTCACCTACACATTGACTGATTGGGGTCTCTAACCTGCCCCATGCTCTTTAACGAGACTACTGTACTAATTTATAAATATTAATTTAAATTTTTAAATTTTTGACTGTTTATAATTCATTGGTAACTTCTTCCCTAATACCTCATACCAACATTTCATACCTATTCGAATTTTAACCCCTCAAATGCCAGTGTACAGTAAGTACAGTAAAAAAAAAAAAGTACATTAAAAAAAAAAGTGATTTTTTTTACCATTTCCATAAAGACAAACTGGCTTTGGGTCTGATATTATGGGCAGGTTGGGGTGTTTTACAAAAGTCACCACTGCAAGATGCCTAGTATCAAAGATTTGCAGGCATGATGTCACAATAGCTATGACATCACTAGCCTATGACATCATCAGTGATGTCATGAGATGATTTTTTTGTGTGTCACTGATGACATTACTGATGATGTCACAGACATTGTGACATCATCAGTGGGTTTTTGTATTTTTTGTGATTTTTTGTAAAAATAGTATTTTTTCATATTTTGAGCCAAAAATCCAAAAAGCGCATGTTTTGGACTACCAGCCATTTTCCCCAAAAAACACAAACGAGCTTTAGTCCAGCATCTATCCTGGTCTAAAGGCTTCAAATCAGTAGTGTGGACTGTCAAATTCAGTTTTATAATATTTTCCCATCTTTGGCATAGGAATCAGTTTTTTTTTACATTTCATGTAAACTGTATGGAATTGATTGCTATGCCAAAACTGGGGGAATATGGGGAAATAGGCAAACACATTAGAAACTACAATTTTAACCGCTTCAAGTCAAGGTGAGATGTGTAACATCAAGGAAATAATGATTTTTTGAAAAATTTGCTGGAAGTAAAAAAAAAAAGTTCTTTTTGTGCAAAATTAACATTGAAATCAATGGGACAACTATGCAATGGACTTTGAGACCATGTAACTCCCCCAAAATTTCTACCAACTCCAAGGTTAGATATTAAGGTCAAAGTTCAAGGTATTTGGTCCAGGATGCCCGCTGAAATAAATGAAATAAATTAATTTTGTGAAAATTTGCTGGGAGTACCAATAGAGTGGTTTCAATGGAAGTCAATGGGTCCATCAGATGGACCAAGAGTAAATTGAGGAGTATTTTTGAAAATAGGTCTTAGGATCGTATAAAGATGATAACTATGATTGATTTTTGTCAAATACCCCCCAAAAAATACCTAGCCTTAATTTAAGACCATATACTCAAAAAATGTCGAAACGGCCCATACGCGAATGCAGGAAAAGTCCATCAGATGGACTAGGAGGGTACAAGGGTTTTAAGAGCGAAGAGTTTCAGGAAGTAACAGAGAGCAGCGGGGGCGCGCCCTGGGTGTGCTGTATGTGTGGGGATTCAAGTGAAATGCAGAGAGGTTGTCTCTCTCTCTCTCTCTCTCTCTCTCTCTCTCTCTCTCAATTCAATTCAATTCAAAGGGCTTTATTGGCATGATAAGGTGCATCTTACATTGCCAAAGCATACATTAGCAACACTTAGCAGTTACAAAATCAAAAACAGAAAACAAGAAATTTTGTTACCCAGTAACATAAATCACAAAATCTGAAGATATTCAAAGAGGAAGAGAAAATAAAATTAAATGGAATGTGATAGTATAGAATACAATAGAAGACCATTGTTGACCGGGATCTATTTAGAATAATAACAGAACTGTAATAAACAGGCAGTTAAATGGTGATAGTGCAAAATAGTGAGCAATTACAGTATATTAACAAAAATTCACAGAATCTGTAAATAACCGTTGTTATTTTGAAATCTTCAGAAGAGAGTGAAAAACAAAACAAAGCAAAAAAGAATAAAATATAATAGAATAAGATAGAATAGAATAAAATATTAATATAATTAGCAATAAGCAAAAACGAGACATTTTGTTACTCATTAATTATAGGTCACAAAACTGTGACCTAAGTAAAATACGATAAAATAAAAGATTAAATCAAAGCAATAAAAAGCAGTAAAAGCAATAAAATAAAAACAATCACTAAGCTAGCTAATTCAGCCAGATGTGGACGGCTCTCCTGTCCACTGGCTGTCCCTCAGCTGCTGACAGCTCCACACATAATGGGCTGCTAAGATGGTGCATTCGGGTTTCTCTCCAAGGAGGTATTGGAGTGCAGATGTGTCTGTGACATTTTCGAATTCTTTGTATATCCGGTTAATTTGGGGGGTGAATGACGCTCTAATTTCTTTATATTTGTCACATTTTAACAGGAAGTGTAGCTCTGTCTCCACCTCTCCTTGAGAGCAGAGTGAACACAGCCTCTCCTCTCTGGGTAGCCAGGTCTGTCGGTGTCTGCCTGTGTCTATTGCCAGGCTATGATCACTGAGTCTGTACCTGGTCAATGTCTTCCTCATTTTTGGGTCAGTAATAGTGGTCAGGTAGTCTGCCACCGTGTAGTCTCGATTTAGGGCCAAATAGCAATCTAATTTACTTTGGGTTTTTGTGGTATTCTTCCAATAGGTAATATAGTTTTCTTTTTGATTTGTGATAATTTGGTTGGGCCGGGTAGACTGAGGGCTGTCCTGATGCTGGGGGGGGTTGGGAGTCAGTCTCAGGACCAGCTGGCTGAGGGGGCTCCTCTCTATGCGCTCTTCTTGGCTTTGTAAGGCTTGGTGATGGTAGGAGGAGGGGTCACTAGTTTTGAGGTGTCTGTAGAATGGCTCTTTTTTGAATGTCAATTAGAAGAGGGAATTGGCCAAGTTCCGCTCTGCATGCATTATTTGGGGTTTTTCTTTGTACTTTTAGAAATGAATCTACAAAATTCAGTGTGAAGGATCTCAATTTGGTGTTTGTCCCAGTTAGAGAATTCCTGGTTTGCTAGTGGGCCCCATACCTCACTACCATATAGGGCGATTGGTTGGATTACTGTTTTGAAAAATTTGAGCCAGATTCGGATTGGGATATTAATTTGGATGGATTTTCGGATGGCGTAAAAAGCCCTTCTTGCCTTTTCCCTCAGGTCATTCACAGCCATGTTGAAGTTCCCTGTAGAGCTGAGTTTTAGTCCTAAATAAGTGTATGTGTTTGTGTGCTCTATGGTGGTGGAGCCCAGGACAAACTGGAGTCTGTTTCCCTGACACCTGGATCTTTTCTGGAACACCATGATCTTAGTCTTTTTTATGTTCACTGTCAGGGCCCAGGTCTGACAGAACTGCTGCAGATGATCTAGGAGCTGCTGTAGGCCCTCCTTGGAGTTAGACAGCAGCACCAGATCATCTGCGTATAGGAGACATTTTAACTCTGTGTTGTTGAGGGTGAGGCCGGGAGCAGATGAGTCCTCCAGTGTTTTTGCCAATTCATTGATATAAATATTGAATAGCGTTGGACTGAGGCTGTTTCCTTGCATCACTCCTCAGCTTTGGGGGGAGAAATCTGTTCTACTATTGTCTATTTTGACTGCACATTTATTGTTGAGGTACATTGTTTTGATGATGTCGTATGTTTTACCTCCCACCCCACTTTCTAATAGTCTGAGTAGGAGACCTTCGTGCCAAATTGAGTCGAAGGCCTTTTCAAAATCTATGAAGCAGGAGAAATTTTTTGATTTATTTTGATTTACATGTTTTTCTATGAGGGTGTGGAGGGTGTAAATGTGGGCAGTTGTTCGATGGTTCTGTACGAATCCGATTTGGCTTTTCCTCAGGATATTGTGGTCACTGAGGAATTGTTGTAGTCTATTGTTGATAATTGAGCAGAACATCTTCCCCAGGTTGCTGCTAACACATATCCCTCTATAATTGTTGGGGTCAAATTTGTCCCCTTTTTTAAAGATGGGTGTTATTAGTCCTTGGTTCCAGATGTCAGGGAAGTAGCCTACGCTCATCACCATGTTAAATAGTTTCAGCAGGGCTCTCTCTCTCTCTTCCTCTCACTCTCACACACACACACACACACACACACACACACATACACACACACACGGGCAGGCAGGCAGCTCTGGGCATGCGAGGTGGAGCCTTTGGAGAAGCAGCTGTGGAATCTGCCTTTGCTCTGGGAATCTACCCCGCCTCTCTCTCCCTCTCTCCCAGGTCACTCGTCTCTCGCCCCGCTCTCCCTGTCTCCCCTCATTTTCTAATTGTTTGGTAACAAACAGGCTGTGCCAAAGTGACCGCTCTCTCTCTCTCTACCTCTGCAAGCTGAGCAGGAGCGAAGCGGCACAGAGCGCTCGCGCTGGCTGCTGCAAAGGCTTTTGACAGAACAGCTGACCTGACGGCTCAGGATCGAAATCTCCGAAACGAAAATCAAAATTGTAAATAAGAGTTATTTTTGATAAACTGAGCACACAGGGGTGATTTAAATACTTACTTTAATCGACTCAAAAAAAAACTTACAAAACTGCCATATTAAGCCTTAACGGTGGTATAGAGCTCAAACAGCTCTCTTGACAACACTGTTGAAACTATGGTGCATTGATATGAATGGTGAACAGACCATTTGGCCGAAGTACTTTACCAACTGTACATTATCACTTTTTAATGGACACCCTGCAACCAATCAGAATCGAGTATTCACCCAGACCATGGTATAATGGATTTTAATCACCTGTTATTGACCTACCAATATGGCCACGTGATGATGTAAGAAGGAATGTTAACTCATTGAGTGCCAAGGACGAGTATGTTCGTCAATTGGTTTAGTAACGTAGAGTGCCAAGGACGAGTATGTTCGTCAATTGCGTTTTTTGACGGTGGGACGTGGATCAAAGCCTCAGGCATCTCCTGTACAAATATTGTAGGTATTGAAGGTGTATAACCTATTTTACGGACTCATTAGGTGGCGACAGTGCTCTCCAGATTAGAGAAAGGTCCGTAAAACAGCAGGAAAAAGACCCGTGATCAAAGAGAAACCGCTCATGCTGCAGCCAGAGCCATATAGATTGCTCTGTCTGCAGCTGACGTTGGCTGCGAACAGCAGTCAATCCGCGCCCACAACTGAGCTCCTCTGCCTCTGTCTGTCTGTCTGCATATAGTTTCTCCACACGATTAGCTGCCAGAAAGGCAGCACCCGACGCCGAAGGGCCAAACCTTTCCCTGCAGTCCGGTTTGGCATTTCCGCCCGGCGCACAAAAACGGAGCGCTCCGAAAATAGACTGGGTGCGTGTTAGGCTGTGTGTTAGTGTGGGGAGGAGTTTGCAGCTGAGGGGGGGAGAGGGGGGTGGGGCACGCAGGCACCACACAACTACACCACGTCACTACATCAGAAAATATTAGCTTCAGACTCAGAATGTGCTTGAAATGCTGCATTTCACAAAAGGCGGAATATCTCAGCTTCTAATTTGAAACGTGTCTTTTTGCTCAAAACAGCCTATCTTCTCTGGCTCATAACTAAAGAACGGAAAATGGTATCAATAAACTTTTTTTTGCAGATGATAGAAGAGAGTCTCATCGTTCTTTGTGCGTGTTCAGTGTTTACATAGTAATATCACACAATATTCTGTGGGCCTCGAGAAATCACTGAAAACGCTCTGAAACTCTGGCACTGGGAGCGTCCATTCTCCAAAAGTGGCTGGCACTCAATGAGTTAAAGTCCCTGGAAACCAAAATCCACAAAAACGTTCTAACTGTGTTATTTAGGGTCTTATGTTAGTAAGTGTGTGCCTCCGAAATTATTATACATTACTTTCAACTCCAAAGCCTTAAAATCAACACTTTTCTACAAGATTCTACAAGGTACTTCCTCATTGAAGAGAGCAGTGCGCGAGGTGCTAAAATGCAGGAGCTTATGACGTCATAAGCTCTATATAACCTTTGTACACGCGCGCAAATCGCCCTTCTCCTTTTGTCCATTCTTTGCCCCCAGTGACAGCGCTCACTCAGTGTCTGTCTCCCTCCCACTCTATGTGCTGAGCGCTATGCTTCTCTCTCGCTCTCTCTCTCTCTCTCGGGACTAGTGTGAGAGAGAGCACAGAGAGAGACACACAGCCTGGTGACGCGAGGTTACTCACACACACACACACACACACACACACGCTGTGCAGTCGCAGCAACAGTCTCTCCCTCTCCGAGCAACGAACACACACACACACACACACACACACACACACACACACACACACACACACACGCACTCAATCTCTCTTTCTCCGTTTCCCTCCCCCCCTCTCTCTCGCACTCTCTCTCTCTCTCTCTCGGAGACCTGTATGTAGTCTTGCACGCACACACACATAGGACACGCCCACACAGTCCGCGGGAGAAAATACACTCTAAAATCTAATTGATTCTCATGACTTTTGTCATGACCGTCAAACCTAAATTTATATACTTTGCGACGTTCATCATCGTTCAAATTTGGCTGGTGGCTTAGATTCCTGTGATGTGATGAACTCAAATCTGTATTTTTACCCAGCCTTTTATTTTGCAATCTCTCTTTTTTTTTTTACATCTGTTATACTGAATTTTGGTTAATTCTCTGTCACTCTGAAAAAAACAATAATTGAAAAGAAAAATTTAAAAGATCCAGAAATAGCTACCCATTGTAATAGGAGAGCACTCAATAAACTACTGCACCCTCAAACTGTTCACTTATTTGGATAGAAAATAATTTTTTGATGGAACTGGGGATTTTAAGTTTCTTCCCAACTGTAGCTGACATCAACAAGGCACTTGTGCATCTAAATTTTGCAAATAACTTTTCACAAGACCAAAACCTTCCATTTTGCATAATGTGTATCACCTATACTTGCTGTAGTGGCATTCCTTCTGAGTCACCAAAAAAGTTAAAAGATACGCCACCAGTGAGCTGCAGGCACAACAACTAAAGTCCAACGCGAATGATAAGATGCAATCCAGTTTTAAAGATGTTTACTGAAGAAAAAAGGTTTACAAAGTCACACGGTAGAAAAACTGTATGCTCTCATACTTGCAGCTCCCTCACTCTACTCCTCCCACATGACATCACTTAAGAATTAAAGGGAGCGTCTACCAATCAATAGGTTCAACAGTTTACATGCATGCATTTTCCTTTCACATATTGTAACCAAAGTTTTATATAATTTAACCTATAATTATCAATGTGGCTCTTACACTTGCTATTCTGTTGATGTCTTCCAAGAGGCCATAATCAAGGCTATTGTAGAAGTCAAATGTTTTCTGCACACATCCTACATTGTTTGGATATCTTATGCCTGATGGAACACCAGTTTTCCATTAAATAATTAAATAAGGTTTCCCATTAAATAAAGAGGTATCCTATGAATCTACCATTAAATCCATTTAACATTTTATTTTTAATTCACACGTGTCCAAATGTAGCCTTCCGGTCTTTGTGTTGAAAGAATTTCAAGAAATATAATATTTATATTTATATATTTAAGACACGGAGAAAACCTGATCTGCCCTATTACACACTTGATCAATTTGTCTATTAAACACTCTGTCTTTCCGGCAGCTTGGAAGCTAGCCACAGTAAGCCCCATACATAAATCTGGCCATAAAACGAACGGATGACTCAAATTCATGTCTGGCTTGAAAAATCTTATCTTGCATTAAACACCAAGAAAACAGTGGGTATGGTTTTCTCAAAAAAATCCATCTTAAACCCACATCTTAAGATCCTTGTGGGAGGGGTGGAGATAGAAACTGTAGGTGAGTTCAAGTACCTAGGGCTCACTTTGGACTCCACACTCTCTTTCAAGAGTCATATTAAAAAGGTATCGAACACTCTAAAATTAAATCTCTGCAACTTCAGGCAGATTAGAGCATCCCTGACTGACAGTGCGGCCTTAAAGGGATACACCACTTTTTTGGAAGTTTAGCTCATTTGCCACATCCTCCCCACATAACCAAGATACACCATGCCTTACCGGCACTGTCCGCTCAGTTTACAGTGAGCTACAGTCGTGAAGTTAGTAATCATCGCCATAGAGGCTATACAATGGAGGCTAATGGTACAGCTTATATATTAACTCATTCATGGCCAGTTTAGGACTGCCAATATTTAGCACAGGCCAAAGATTTTCATAATTGTTGGTCATCTTTCAAGACCCACAGTAAATTATCTATTAGCATCAAAGTGATTTGCAATACCTCAAAATGAAGATGTACGTCTCTGGGTTCACCAGGGAAAAAAAAGTGAGCTTTTAGCATGTTCTGTACTCTACTTATAGCCATTTATATTAACCCTGTTTTCACCAAAAAGGTCTCTCTGAGAAGACAAACAGGAGAAAAGGCCATTTTTGTAAAAGACACAATCTCAGGCAGAACTCGCTCTCAATTCTTTTATTTTGAACTGTATTGACATCAGACATGTAAATATTATTCGTTATGACACAAATGACAAAAAAATATATATATATATATATATATATATATATATATATACATGAAGTGCTTTTTTACATTCAACAATACAGTTTACTCAGTGTGAGTGAGTGTGCAGACAGACAGACAGACAGACAGACAGACAGACAGACAAACAGACAGACACACAGACACACACACACACACACACACACACACACACACACACACACACACACACACAGAGAGAGAGTTCTGTCCACAGCTGCTGCTGGATCGCACCTCTTCCCAGGGAACACTACTGATCCCCCGCAAATTGCCCTGCAGCAGAGGTGACCAGCGCAGCGCACCGAGGGGTGTTTCAATGGCGTTTCTCCTCTATGCAACAGGCAGCGTTTCTCCGTTTTCTCCTCCTCTTTCATTTCAAAACAACAGCTGCGGTATGTGTTTGATAACGTGTTGTCGGCTTTGACTTTGAGGCTAGGGACCTGATAACATGTCACAGGCTGGGGAAGTCTTTGAACTACGCGCTGTACTAATAAAAACAAAAACACGTCAAACACGTCATTGGCCCTCTGGGCTATTCCTGATAACACGTCAAAGACGTCTTTGGCCATGAATGAGTTAATACAAAATGCACATAATTGGTCTTTTTGGAAGGAAAAGAGGTGGCCGGCACTACTTTCCAAACATGGCCGCCGACCTCTTTTCCTTCCAAAAAGACAGATTATGTGCATTTTGGTTTAACATTTCATAGTGTGGTGAGTACCTGAAGCACAACATGTATTTTGGCGCCGTGAGATGTGTGTTTTGGCAGATTTTGAACAGCTATACCATTAGCCTCCATTCTATGGTGATAATTACTAACTTCACGACTGTAGCTCACTGTAAACTGAGTGGACAGTGCTGGTAAGGCATGGTGTATCTTGGTTATGTGGGGGGGATGTGGCAAATGAGCTAAACGTCCAAAAAAGTGGTGTATCCCTTTAACTTTCCTCCACTCAATGATATTTGCACATATAGCCCCCTATTCTCCCACAGGCCTTCGGCGCTAAAACGGGCCTTAACCACAAAAAAACGTGCCTTGCGCCTGTTTTGGGACGATATCAATATGGCTTTACGCTGCCAAATGCACTTTAGGCCGAATGGGCGTGGCGCAGTCCCAGAATGGGCCAAAGTGGGCGTGTCGGCCTTAAATCTCGGCGTACTGATATCTTCGCACCTGGCGTAAATTTAGCACTTTGCGCCTTTGAAAACCAGGCCTATTCAGTGCGCCAGTGCTCTTCTGCCTCTCCCCTGTCACCCTTCTCTGTCTCTCTCTGAAACCAGGCCTATTCAGTGCGCCAGTACTCTTCTGCCTCTTCTCTGTCACCCTTCTATCTCTCTCTCTGACTCCCTCGCTTAGACAGGCACAACACACTTCCCATATAGGAAAAATAAGTTGTAAGTTGTCTGGCCTGTCCCAGCATGCATTGTGCTTCTCCATTTCGCTACTAAATAGCAACCAAATGAGGCGAAATAGATATAAAAGGTCGATCTAAATTAATGTGTAATGGTAACACAACCTGCAATTGTACACATTTCAATATTGGACCAAATGAAACATCGAAATGAATACACCACCCTATGTGAAACATATATGTCCTCCTGGGCCTATATATATCTCTTGTCCATTTAACGTGATTTAGATAAGTGACAGCTGAACGCGCTGCGGAACGCTTTCTACTGTCATGTGCTATACTGTGATGTCCGCTCCAATAACTTGGCCCTACTTCACATTTAGTTTTACAATAAAAACACATTTATGCAATGACTTTACATAATGTAGGGTATATTTATGTGCATCATTCTACCTGCAGCAGGGGAGAGAAAACGATATCGTTCTGGACAAACTTTCACCAATATAAAATTAATCTCATCATATAGGGATAGGCTATATTTTTCTAGCTGATGCCTTTAGAACATTCTTTTCACTTTGATCTTGCTATAGTGTAGCGTATTTACATGCTTGCAGTATTTAAACTGCAGTTAGATTGGTTTGAGAAGCATAATAATATGGAAATATAGCCGCAAGCGGCGATGCGGGGTCCAAGCTTCCGGTGACTTGGGGGGTGTATGTCAGATAATATAGACACTGAATTGCACATTTAATCAGAGTTGGTATGTGCACAAGTGCACAAAGTTTGGTTGAGATTTGGTGACCTGACCGGGTTCAAGCAGTAGTAGTAATAGTTGTGTGTGTGTGTGTGTGTGTGTGTGTGTGTGTGTGTGTGTGTGTGTGTGTGTGTGTGGCAATGTGCACTGGAGCTAGCGGCTGAATTACACCAACTAAGGTACAACCTTGCTACAGTGAACATTTAAGCTAGAATCAGGGTGTAAATGACATTTTCAAGTCAACTTGGCATCTCAGGGCTTGTGGAGAGTTTGATTACACCAGGTGAGCAGTATGGAAGCATTCTATGTACTTGTTTTTTCTATGTTTTTGCTCATGGTCAACTTCACTCAGCAGACAGCTCTGTGCCTGTTGTGGTTAGAGTACAGTTCTATCTCCGTGTGTGATGCGTCCAGAGTGCTTTACCCAGTACACCGACTGCATGCAAGTACCGCATAGTACCCCACTTCAAATAAACCAAACTATACCTTTCACAAATCAACTCAATAAGTGTCAAACTAAATGAATGCCTGCTAAACTGTTTTCGGATGTGCGAGATGTGCAAAATAAATAAGCATTGTTTCCGGTGAAGTGTCCCTTTAAGGCCAAAACTAACATCTCAGTTGGCTTTAATTAAAACACAAGATAGGAATACATTTCAAATCACAACACATTGCCGTCACTTCAAATTACCTTCATACCTCCCTTTACATAACATTGAAAATATATTTCAGATTGTGTAAACCTCCCTTTAAACTCACGGATTTGGCTTTTGGAGGTTTCATTCAGCAGGTTTCAAAGATAAGTTGAATTGGATGTTAAAAAACGTTCCCTCTATACTGCCAACTGTCTTGCACCATCTCCATTCATCAGTGATTCAGTGCACCTGGTACAGAGCCTGACCACAGCCCAACTCTGATTGGCTCAGAGTGATGTCAGTCACACTGCAGGATTACAAGCCCGCCAACTTCTGTTTGATGTAAAATACATTGGTGATACATTTTGCAGTGTAAACATTGGTGAACTGGGTTTACAATTATCAAATTATGTGTTCTTAAGTTAAAGCAACTCTGCTCAACATGTGGTAGAAAATCAGCCAGGATGAGCGGTTAATGAGTGTCACACCTATGAACAGGTGAGGGCAATGTGACCCCTCAGCACTGGACCCAGATAAAACCACAAGGAAAGATGGCAGGCACACAGCAGGACAAGGTGCAGGGTGATTTTATTTTCCCAACATCAAAAGTGACAGTGAGGCAATCAGCATGTTGTCTGTGGATAAGAACACAAACAGAATTATTTACCCAAATACACAATGTTAACAAGCAATCCAAATGACATCAAATTAGCAATAAACAAACAATGTAACAATCAATTAAAGCAACAATAAACAATATATTTTAACCATGCTAAAGAAAAAAACATATGCAATTCACCTTTAAGGTCAGCATGAGTTGGACTGGCTCACAGCACCTCTGTAGCAGCAGACTGGGGTTTGGGGCAAGTTTTGCACTTCTTTTATAGCCATAGCTCCACCCATCTCCCCACCCACGTGGCACAATCCACAAGTGAGTGAGTGAGGCACTCTGGGAGATGAAGTACACCAGTGGTGGCCATTTTAGTGTGCGTGTGCGTGTGCGTGTGCGTGTGCGTGTGCGTGTGCGCGTGTGCGTGTGCGTGTGCAAACAGACAAAATAGTCATAGGAAGTAGTATGTTTAGCAATAAAAAACAATATAACAATCAAACAAACAATAAACAATATATTTTAACCATGGCTAAAGAGAAAAACATATGCAATTCACCTTTAAGATCAGGATGGCTTGGAATGGCAATTCAACAATGGCTAACAAAACTACAACTTACTTAATAATGCATCTGAAGGGAGGATAAACACCAAAGGACTGAAACACCAACACAGCCTCTACTGCAGTAACGGACACACACTGAGTGTAGAGGCTGATTAGCGTCTTAAGTGCAGGTGTGTGGTGATCAGTCCAGAATTAGGTGCAGGTGTGGTGTATGTGTGTGCGTGTGCGTGTGTGTACGTGTGTGTGTGTGTGTGTGTGCGTGTGTGTGTGTGTGCGCGTGTGTGTGTGTGTGTGTGTAGATCCGGTGACCTGACGGTTTCCAAGCAGTACTAGTAGTAGTAGTAGTAGTAGCAGTAGTAGTAATAGTAGTAGTAGTAGTGTTGGTAGTAGTGGGAGTGGTAGCAATAGTAGCAGCAGAAGTACTAAGAATAGTAGTAGTAGTAGTAGCAGCAGCGGCAGTAGTAGTGGTGGTTGGCTGTTATAGCGCCACCATCTGGTGGATTGGTGTAATTTTTTCCTCTGAGTAGTTCTTGAAACTATGTAGAAAGGTGGGTGATGTGGGGCGTATAGTTTCTGAGATCCACACACTTTTAGGGCAGGAAAAGAACAAAAGCAAATACACACATGTTTAGACATTTATCATTTCAAAACGGTTTCACGTATCCAAAATCCTTTAATAACTTTAGGTCGGGGTAGTCCATAGATAACCCAGAAAAAGTTTCGTGTGATTTGGCCAAACAGTCTAGGAGGAGCTCGCAAAAGTAGGTTTTTGATAAAATTCAAAATGGCGGAAAATCTACCACACAGAAATGGGCGTGGCCTAGTGGGTTAGATACATGATGCTCCAGGGAAACCAGTAGATGTGGAATTTTGATTCTACAGCTCGCAGTTCAGAAGTTATGGACCGACAAACGTGAAATTGGCTGTTATAGCGCCACCATCTGGTGGATTGGTGTAATTTTTTTACTCTGAGTAGTGGGTGATGTCGTGAACCTGTGTGGAAAGTTTGGGTGATGGGGGGTGTATGGTTTCTGAGATCCACACACTTTTAGGGCAGGAAAAGAACAAAAGTAAATACACAAAAGTTTAAACATTTATCATTTCAAGACGGTTTCACGTATCCAAATTCTGTGTAAGAGTTTTGGTCAGGTAAGTCCAGAGATGCCACAGAAAAAGTTTGCGCTCATTCAGGCAAATGGCCTGGGAGGAGATAGCAAAAATAGGTTATTGACAAAGTCCAAGATGGCGGAAAATCTAGCAGACTTAAATGGGCATGGTCTATATGGATAGATGCGTATTGATCCAGGGAATCCAGCAGATGTGGAATTTTGATTCTACGCCTCACGGTTAAGCAGTTATGGGTCAATACGCAAAAGGGTCTGTTATAGCGCCACCATCTGGCCAATTTGGCTAATTTTTTGTCTCTGAGTAGTGGGGCACATTTCCAACCTATGTGCAAGGTCTGGCTACTGTAGCCCTTACAGTTTTTGCCGTGCATACTGTTTTAGCGGAGAATAATAAAAATAATAATAAACGGAACAGATACAATAGGGATCCACGCACTTCGTGCTTGGACCCCTAATAATAGCCTATAATGGAGACAGACAGACTGGATGATGGGAGGGGGGGGGCAGAGCGTTTGGCTTTCGTCTGGTTTTGCGGGACCACTGGAATTGGAGCTAAAAAGGCAAGCGTGCGATTCGTTTATTGCAGTTATCCAATGAGCATGACGGTGCATAATTTTACGCTTAAAAGGCGTGGTTGTAATGCTTTAGGCTGCGTGTAGCGCCAGCACGACGATATCAAGTGCGCCGAACAAATATTGTCATGCCGTAACCCATGGATGGGCAACTTTGATGATAGAGAGGGCCACAAAAAAATGTCCTCGCTACCAGATTTTGCTGAGGGCTGAACGGCGCCAGCGCGAAATATTTGAGGCATTTGAAGCCAGGTTTAGAGGAATAACTCATTTTAAATGAACAATTGTGATGTCATTATTCAGTCTTAACCACCAATATTTGATCATTTTCCTCACGCACGCCTATGTCACCACCTGCTCTCCCTGCAGGGCTTGAAATTAACTTTTTTCACCACCTGCCAATATGGCTGCTAGATTTTAAAGTTATCAGCTAATTAGAATTTCCACTAGCCAAAATGTTTTTCTTGAAATAAACTAGAATATGAGTGGGTTAATTTAAGCATAAGTATCAGTAAGTGGCCCGGGATTCTCAAAGCCTGTGTTGAGGGTCACACAAGAACAAAAATGCACTCTTGAAGCTAAATAAATCCAAAACCAACAAGTTAATTATTAAAATTTCTACTTCAATGTAGAACAGTCATTTCTTACACATGAGATTACTTTTAGCCTTTTAGTCATAAATATTCCATATTCCAGACTGAAATGCTATAACAGAAGAGTATTGCCCAGAATGACATGAACATTTGGACACTTATTCAGCGGGTATATTGCATGTTGCGTTCAAGTGCATTGTTAAAAAAAAAAAGAAAAAAAGAAATTGCAATTCCATCGCGGGCCACACAGGGGGCGCCGTATGTTGCCCATGTATGCTATAGCAAGATCAAAGTGAAAATAATGTTCTAAATGCATCGGCTAGAAAAAAATAGCGTATCCCTATGATGAGATTAGATTGGTGAAAGTTTGTCCAGAATGATATCGTTTTCTCTCCCCTGCTGCACAGGTAGGATGATGCACATAAATATAGCCTACATTATGTAAAGTCATTGCAGAAATGTGTTTTTATTGTCAAACTAAATGTGAAGTAGGGCCAATTTATTGGAGCAGACATCACAGTATAGCACATGACAGTAGAAGCGCGTTACGCTGTCGTTAAATCGACAAGGGATATATATAGGCCCAGGATGACATATATGTTTCACATAGGGTTGTGTTTGGATTTCGCGATTTTATTTTGTCCAATATTGAAATGTTCTACAATAGCATGTTGTGGGAACATTACACATTATTATTATCTATTTCGATGTACCTTTCTATCTATTTAGGCTAATTTCGATGCGATTTATTATCAAAATGTATTAGCCCAATGCATGCTGGGAGATTTCACATGTCTGGCTGTTGCAGGGAAGCCAGGCAGTGAATGTTTGCCCAGAATGATCTCTTCACTGCACAGGTAGGATGATGCAATAGCCTCTGAATGTCACGGGCTCAAAACTGTCATGTTAGAAAAAACTGTCATGTTGTTATACTATGTACGTATAACAACTTATTTTTTCTGAGAGAGAGAGAGAACCGCCAAACTTTTTTGCAAGCAGTCATATTGTGTATTTAAGGCCGAAACGCCCATTCTCGCCCATTCTGGGACTGGGCCACGCCCATTTCGCCTAAAGCGTTTTTGGGTGCCTAAAGCCATGTTGATATCTTCCCGAGGCAGGCGCAAGGCACGTTTTTTTGCATGTAAGGCCCTGGGCCCTGTCTGTCCATACTGCATTATTTCGAAACCCACATAGGTTAAGCCAAAACCACGCCCTCTGCCCGCCTACAATCTACAAATCACGCAATAATATAAAATCATAGATAAAAAGTTGAATCATACACAATCAATAAACCCAAAAGTAAATGGTTAGCCTTTCCAATGGCCAAGTGCAGCATCTCTTATTCTGGCCTCATAATAAGCACTGAGGCGGGTGGTCAGAAAGTCAAATAACCGCAACAACACCAACAACTACAGCGAGGCTGCAATGAGGATATATTATTGAAAGACAAAATCCTACATCGCACTAAAGCATACAATGTAGCCTACCGCGGTTATTCATAATAGTTCACACAGGAGAGAAACAATTTAATTGTTCAGTGTGTGGTAAATGTTTTGGTCAAAAAGGAGAGTTGAAATCACACATGATAGTCCACATAGGAGAGTCTGTTGTTGTAATGTTTAAATAGGCCTAAATAATTCACTATACATATTGTCAAGTGTTTCTAATTTTTACACCATACAGGCATTCAAAAAATTGATGTGTGCGTTCAGGGATGCATGAAGCTGGGGGCGGGAGGAGGACAACATGAAACGATGAAGGTTGGGGTAGTATAGTTCCTGTAAGAAATTCAAACCACTTTCACCCCTGCTGGCTTCCCATCTCGGCACGCATCAAATTCAACACACTGGTACAAGGCGGTGTACCTAACACCTCTTCCGTATCTGCAATCTCTGGTCAGGTTCCAAACCTCACATCGCTCCCTTCGCTCCTCCACCCATCCAGATCGCTCCACCGCGACATGTGCTCAAAAGTCGCTCATCCCGATCGTGACTCTTCTCCTCCCTGGCACCACAATGGTGGAACTAGCTCACCCCTTCAGTCAGAACGGCCAGATCTCTGCCCATCTTTCGGCGAAGACTAAAAACTCACCTTTTCAGGCTACACCTGGGCCCTTCTTGAACTAACATCTTGCCATAAAAACTACTAATGTTACTTATTCCGTCTCAAACTACTTTCCATAGGCCGTGGAACCGCCCGGGCCACGCCCAGATTCCATTCCTTACAGCACCGCCTACTGAATAATAGTTCCAGCACGGCTGCGAAAATGTGGTGGCGCATTGTGTCAAGTGTACTGGCTCGGGGAACGGTCCGGCCCCCGGTCCCTTAGGTTTCTGACAATGTGGCCCCCTCAACAATTTAGTTGAATAGCCGTGCTGTAATTTATAGATTCATTATGCTATAACTTATTTGTACTGATACGAATGCTTATATTAACCCAGTGGCACTCATATTCTGGTTTATTTCAAGAAAAACATTTTGGCTAGTTGAAATGAATTGGCTCGTAACTTTAAAATCTAGCAGCCATATTGGCTGGTGATAAAAAAAAGTTTAATCTCAAACCCTGCAGGGAGAGCAGGTGGTGACATAGGAGTGAGTGAGAAAAGGAGCAAATATATGATTGTTAAGACAGAATACTGACATCACAACCGTCTAATCCTAATGTTAATTTAAAATTAGATATTATATGAATCTCGCTTCAAACGACCAAAATCTTTATGATGATAATAATAATAATCAATGATGGTGGTTCACAGATGTGTGTGTGTGTGTGTGTGGGGGGGGGGAGGGGCACGCCCCGACACGCCCCCCGGCCAGTGTGCGAACTATACCGTGACTTTCGGGGGAGCCCACTTATTCACGTTGTCGGGGGGGGGGGATGCAAGGGCGCGCCTCGGTGCGGACAGCTGCTGCGCTTTTTCAGAGAGGACTGCCTCTCTTCACAGTCTGATTCAGTCAGCACATCCGATACAGGCTACAGTATCATAAGCAGTACTAATGACCAAACCACATCAAACCTCCACACCGCATGCAGCTCTAAAAAGCAAAATCACAGTATGATCTCTATAGTTTATCTGCACGCTCAAAGACACTCTTGTCGTGCGCACGGGAGGGAGGGAGAGAGACAATGTGAGCAGCATTAAATAAAAAACAGAGCATGCCAGGCTGGCTGACTCCAACTGCCTGCGTGAGTGACGTTTGATTTGCACCTACAGTGCTGGCAGCGCCGCCACTCTCGATGTGGTGAGGGCGAGAATAACATGCATTTTGGTATATCCTTACTGTGAATTCGACAGTGATTAAGCACACTCGGAATCATATCAAAATCGCGTATTTTATGCAGAATCCATGATAAGGTACAGGAAAAACATCGAAAATACAAAGGGAAAATATACTGTATATATAGTCAATATTTTAGAGACCCCCCAAAGTTTCACAAGTCATGTTTTCAGGGGGTCTCATTTTTTTTAGGGGAGCCAACGCCCCCCCCAGCTCCCCCGTAGTTCGCACACTGCCCCCGCCCCCCCCCCCCAAGTTCAGATGCGTTCCGCTGCCTATGCTACTTTCTACAAAGTGCTACTCTAGTCCATCAAAATATCTTAGCTGTCATTGATTGTGTTGCATAGTTGTTTACCATTGATAAATTGTAAGTCGCTTTGGATAAAAGCGTCTGCTAAATCAGAGGTTATCAAATGTTTTTCAGCCAAGGACCCCTTACAAGATAAGAAATATACCAGGGACCCCTTCATTCTGATTTGTGATTTTGGGCTAAGCTTAATTGTTTTCACGGTAATGTGCTTGACTTTTAAATTGATAAATTTGTTAGATTAGAATGTAATCCATGAACCATTTTAGATTTAAAGCATACAATATTTTTGTTGAACTATGAAGCTTTTGTAACAACCCCCCCCCCCCCCCCCAGGAGAGGGGGGGGGGGGGGATTGTTACAAAAGCTTCATAGTTCAACAAAAATAGGAGAGGGGAAGGGGGGGTGTGTGGGGGAGAAGAGAGCAGGGGGAGGGAGGAGGTGGGGAGAGAATGAGAAATATAGACGCACATCTTGCAAACGGACATATGTCAATTTCTAAGCAACCAAACTGCCTAATTTAATTGGCTGCAAGCCTTTAGTAGTAAGTCCTTTTGCCAAATAAGCACATGTTCACATATAGAGCTTATGGGTGCCTTGCTTTAGGGAAGAGTGGGTGCCATGCTTTGAATAGTGGCGAAATACTAAGAGCATGGTGCCATGCTTTAAATAGTGGCAGAATATTGCCATGCTTTAAATAGTGGCGGAATATTGGAGGGGATAGAGTGGGTGCCATGCTTTGGAGTAAAATGTGTACTATGCTTTAGAGTAGTGGGGGAAGGGGGGAAGAGGAAGAACACCGGGAAGAGGAGAAAGCAGGAGAGTGGAGGAGGGAGGGAGAGCGGGGGGATGTGAGGGAGGAGAGGGGGGAGGTAGGGAGAAAATAGGAAATGTGGAGGAGGAGAGAACAGAGGAGGAGAGATGAGGGTGCAGAGGAGGGAGAGCCAGGGTAGAGGTAGGGTCTAGGGTTGGGGGAGGGGAGGGAGTAGGATACGGGCCCGGATTAGGGCGAGGGTGGGGAGAAATGGGAAATGTGGAGGAGGAGAGAACAGAGAAGGAGAGGTGGGAGGGTGCAGGGGAGGGAGAGCAGGGGGAATGTGAGAGGGAGGAGAGGACAGAGAGGAGGAGAGAACAGAGAAGGAGAGGTGGGAGGGTGTAGGGGAAGGAGAGCAGGGGGAATGTGAGAGAGGGGAGAGGACAGAGAGGAGGAGAGAACAGAGAAGGAGAGGTGGAAGGGTACAGGGGAGGCAGAGCAGGGGGAATGTGAGAGGGAGGAGGTGGGGAGGAAATGGGAAATGTGGAGGAGGAGGGAACAGAGAAGGAGAGATGGGAGGGTGCAGGGGAGGGAGAGCCAGGGTAGAGGTAGGGTCTAGGGTTGGGGGAGGGGAGGGGGTAGGATACGGGCCCGGATTAGGGCGAGGGTGGGGAGAAAATGGGAAATGTGGAGGAGGAGAGAACAGAGAAGGAGAGGTGGGAGGGTGCAGGGGAAGGAGAGCAGGGGGAATGTGAGAGAGGGGAGAGGACAGAGAGGAGGAGAGAGGCAGAGAAGGAGAGGTGGGAGGGTGCAGGGGAAGGAGAGCAGGGGGAATGTGAGAGAGGGGAGAGCAGGAAGTGGCAGGGATTCAGGAAAATAGGGGAGAAGAGGAGAAGGAGCAGAGGGGGGGAGGAGGAGAGAGCAGGAGAAGGGAGGGGGGGGCGGTGGGATGTGGGGGAGGAAAGAGCATGGAAAGAGAGGAGGTGGGGGGGGAGTGGGAAATGTGGGAGAGGGGAGAACAGGAAGGGGGAAGAAGGGAAGAAGCAGGGGGAAGGGGGAAAGAGAGAGGGGGGGGGGAGAAGATCAGACAACTGACTACTCTAAGCATTAACCAGAGCTGACTGGGACATAGTATCTAGCTAATCTACAGCCTAATCTGGCCTATCCTACTCTGCTCTAGTCTGATCTTTGCCTGAACACTATAACAGGTCAGCCTTAGGCTGTAGCTAATCTATCGCCTACCTAAGCTGTTCTAAACCAACCGGCAGCCCTCGACCAGTGATGAAGAGCACCGATGCCCCCCGCCACGGCCCCCGCCCACATAAGGCGTGGGAGGGAAGGCCAGGCCGGGACACAGCGGCGCCCCCTCACCCCCAGTGAACGCAAGAAAACCTTTCCACCATATGGTGGCAATCCACACATGGATCGCCACATGGATTGCCCCAGTGACTTGGCTGAGGAGGAACCTTGTGAGGTCGTTGTGCTATAGGGGCCCAGCCCCCACGCGACCCGCCCCCCCAGCCCCCAGCCACCAGCATAGTGACTGAGAACAGGTCTGAGAGCAGGCTACGCGGGGACGGGCCCACCCAGGCCACAGCAACGGACCCCCATCCGGGGACTCCCCTCCGAGACAGGCCGAGAGATGCCGGGCTAAACCATGCACAGAGTTTCCGATAATGAAACTCTGTGAATGGTTTAATATGGAAATAAAATTTACAAGAGAACAGAAAATTGAAAATGTAAAAAAGAGTCCAACAGAAGGGATATAAAAAGGGGGGGGCTTGGGGGGGGGTGCGCCCCCCTTCCCTTAGGCAGGCAGGTGACCAGGATGATGAGGATAGGGGTCGGTGATGGTGATGAGCCCGGGGTGTCAGATGGCCTAGGTGGGTAGATGGGTAGATGGCCTATTTTATTTATTTTATTTAACCTTTATTTAGACAGGCGAGTCATTAAGAACAAATTCTTATTTACACTGACGGCCTGTGGGGTAAGGGAGAGGGGCTGCAAAAAAAGTCATGTTAAGGATAAAAAGGATAAAAACAGTGCATTATAAAACAGGGTATAAAACATAACAGCAATCACATAGGATAGAGCCAAAACTCAACATAACACAACACAGCACAACGTAGAACCAACACAACACAGTACAACGTAGCACAACACAACAAGACAAAACAATACAATACAGGATAAACCAAACAAAACACAGCATGATGGGGGAAGGGGGTAGATGGAGGGAGGGGTAGAGAGGGAGGGAGGGGGGATGGGAAGAAGGGAGGAGGGAGGGAGGAAAGGAGAAGGGGAAAGGGGGTAAAGGGAGGGGGGAGGGAAGAAGGGAGGGGGAGGGGAGGAAAAGGGGAAGGGGGTAGAGGGAGGGGGATGGGAAGAAGGGAGGGGGGAGGGAGGAAAGGAGAAGGGAAAGGGGGTAGAGGGAGGGAAGGGGTAAAGAGGGAGGGGGAGATGGGAAGAAGGGGGGGTAGGAAAAGGAGAAGGGGGAGGGGGTAGAGAGGGAAAGGGGGGGTAGTAAAGGGAGAAGGGGGAGGGGGGGTACTATGAGGGGGGGAAGCAGACACAGCGGTCAACAAAGAGCTGTTGGAGTTGCTGTTTGAAAATGGAAAGTGATGTCAGGGTTGCAAGTTTGAGGGTGCTCTGAAGAATATTCCAGTCGTATGCTGCTGCAAAACGGAAGGAGGTGCGGCCGAAGACAGTTCTATAAGCGGTTGAGCTGGGGATAGAAAGTTTGATGTACCCGCTTGATCTTGTACTATAGGTGTTTGTTGCTATGTGGAGGAGAGATGAGAGGTAATGTGGTGTCTTGCCTAGTATGGACTTAAAAATAAAGTGGTGCCAATGGAGGGATCGTCGGGTTTTAAGGGAGGGCCAGTCTACCAGATTGTAGAGGTCACAGTGGTGAGTCTGGAAGGGTGCATTGGTGGCGAAACGGATAGCTGAATGGTGAAGCGTGTCTAATTTTTTGAGGGCTGATGCTGAGGCTGTTCTATAAATGATATCGCCATAATCTAAAATCGGAAGAATTGTCAACTTGACGAGGGTGTGTTTGGCCGGATGAGTGAAGGAAGATTTATTGCGGAAGAGGAAAGCTAATCTTGCTTTGATTTTAGTCTGAAGGTTATTGATGTGTGTATTGAAGGAAAGGGATGAGTCCAGCCAGATACCCAGGTATTTGTATGAATCCACAAATTCCAGGGCCACGCCCTCAGGTGTGCCATCGGCACAGATGATCTTGGGGGGTCTGGGGGCATCCTTAATTCGGGAGAAGAGCATACACTTTGTCTTTTTTGTGTTAAGGCGGAGATGGAGATTGAGAAAAGATTTCTCTACGTCCGTGAGGCTCTGTTGGAGAGTGGTTGCTGCAGATTGGAGGGAGGGGCCAACTGAATACAGGATGGTATCATCGGCGTAGAGGTGGATACGGGAGTTGCCCGCTGCTTTAGCAACATCATTAATATATATGGAAAATAAGATAGGGCCCAGGATAGAGCCCTGTGGCACACCTTTGAAAACAGCAAGAGGATCAGATATGATGTTCCCAGTTTTCACCTGCTGGATACGGTTAGCGAGATAGCTCGCGAACCAATCACAGCAGGAGGGGGACAAGCCGATGCTGGAGAGTCTACGCAGCAGGGTATTGTGTTCGACAGAGTCGAAGGCTTTAGCCAGGTCGATAAAAGTGGCTAAGCAGACCTGCTTGCTGGCCAAAGCTGAGGTGACATCATCGAGGACCTTCATGGTGGCGGTCAGACATCCATGACCGGATCGAAAACCAGATTGTAGGTCTGAAAGGATATGGTTGGATGTAAGGAAGTGGTTGAGTTGTTTGTGAACCAGCTTCTCCATGACTTTGGCTAGGCATGGCAAGATGGAGATCGGCCGATAGCAATTAGGATCAGAGCCAGTGCCACCCTTGAAGAGGGGGAAGACCATGGCTGTTTTCCAATCAGGGGGGAAGGTGGAGAGTTGAAGAGAAAGATTGAAAAGAGTTGAGACAGGGGCCGCAATGAGGTGTGCAGCTGCTTTTAGGAACCTGAGATCGAGCCCGTCAAAGCCGGCGGATTTATTTGGGTCCAGCAAGGAGAGTTCCTTCTGTACCTCTGAGATTGAAAAAGGTTTGAAAGAGAAGCCGGTGTCGCGGAGGAGGGGGATAGGGGGGGTGGGGGGGGGGTCCAGCTGCCCTGTGGCGGCTGGGGCAGAAAAGGACTGGGTTGCATTAACAAAGTGTTGATTAAAGAGTGAGGCCATACGAGGTTTGTCGGAAATGACAACACCATTGAAAGTCATGGAGACTGGGAGGTGAGGGGAAGCCAGCTTATTCTCCATAGATTTTACTGTTCGCCAGAACTTCCTGGAGTCAGACCCACATGTGGAGAGTTTCTCCTTGAAGTGGGAGATTTTGGCTTCTCTGATCGCCTGTGTTGTTTTGTTTCTGCATTGCCTGAAGGCAAGCAGGTCGGCTGAGGTCGCTGTCTTAGAGCGAGCTTTCCGCCACAGGGCGTTCTTTTGGTGGGTGAGCTCAGCCAAGTCATGAGAGAACCAGGGGCTGTAGCGGTCTTTTGTTCGAATTGTCTTCAGCGGAGCATGTTTGTCGACGATCGAGCTAAATGTGCTCTTAAAGAAGGACCAAGCATCATCCAGCGAAGGGGAGGAGTTTATGCTGTCCCAGTTTGCTGATGCGACATCGTCAAGAAAGGAATGCATGTCGAGGTTTTTCAGTGATCGCTTGGTGACGATAACTGGGGGGCGTTTAGGTGAGCAGCCAGACCGTATGCAGCCAATAACACAGTGATCACTGATCTGGCTGAAGACTCCAGATCTGAAAGTAGAAGGGTTATTTGTGAGGATGAGGTCAATTAATGAGTCAGCGGAGGGGTTTTTGATGTTTGGTCGGGTAGCCTGCATAATGATCTGGGTGAGGCCCAGCTCATTAAACTGCTCTACAACGACCTCTGGGGGATTGAACATGTTCCAATTCAGGTCGCCTAAGAGGATCATTTCAGAAGAGATGAAGGGGGCTAGAAGCTTGCTGAGAGCAGTTAGGGTGGAGGCCGGGGCAGATGGTGGGCGATAGCAGACAACTACAGTAAGGGATCGGCAGGCTGAGATTTTTAGCTTAGAAATCAGTAGTTCAAATTGTTTGGGGACTGACTTCGACAGGACAACAGAGCATTGAAGATTATCCTTAATATAGAGGGCGACACCACCGTGGCTGGAGGCTCTGTTTTGACGGAAAACGTTGTACATGGGGATTTGAATGTCAAGGTCAGAGACACACTTTTTGAGGTGAGTCTCAGAAATGGCGACAACATCAGGGTTAGCGGTGTGCACAAAGGTCTTTAGGGCATCCAAATTTTTTGGATTAACCAAACTGCGGATGTTAGCGTGTAAAAAGCCCAGACCTTTCCGCTCAGTGAATTCTTTGAAGGTTATCTGTGGGAAAGGTTCAGAATCAGAGTCGGAGTCAGGTTGGCTGCGCAGGAGAGAAGGGGGAGGGGGGGGGAGGGGCAGAAGGAGGGAGGGAGGGGCGTAGAGGGGGGGAGGGATGGGGAAAGGGGGAGGGGGAATGGGAGGAAAGGAGATGGGTGAGGGAAGGGGGAAGGGGAAGAGAGGGAAAGGGGGAAGGGAGGGAGGGAGGGGGGGGGGAAAGGAGATGGGTGAGGGGAGGGGAGGGGGGGGAGATACTATAAGAGGCGATGTCAGTAACTGAGGAATTTACAATTACTCCAACACTGAGAGGAGCAACAACAGGACCGGAGTGAACATGTACATTTCCGAGAGAGGGGGGAGGGGTGGGCAAGGGAGGGGTAGAGAGGGAGGGAGGGAAGAGGTTGGTAGGGGGAGGGAGGGAGGGGTAAAGAGGGAAGGAGGGGTGGTGGTAGGAAGGAGGGAGGGGGAGAGGGATGGAGGGAAGGGGGGAGGAAAGGAGAAGGGTGAGGGAAGGGGAGGGGGAGGGGGAGGGAGAGGGGGGGGGGATGCTATGAGAGGCGTTAACAGAGGAATATGCAAATACAGCAACATCAGGACCAGGGTGTACATGCACATTTCCGCTAATAATAAGCAGTAAAACAATCAGTGCACGACAGAGAATGGTGAGCAGAGGACAGTGACGTTTTTTAACAACAGATTTTAAAGCAGAGGGTAACATAATCCTATTGAGAAGTAGTTTCATGATGTGACAGGATAATAGTGACATTGGCATGGAGCGAGAGTTGAAATTAACACCAAAAATCCTAGTAGTGAACAAGGAGAATAAATCTCTATGCTGGTGGGAGCGGCCAGAGTTTGCCTAGAGTGACGACAGGTGGCTAGGGCGATGACGGCCGGACCTAGGGCTGCAGCGGCGGGGTGTACGTCAGGCCAATGAAGGACACCTGAGGGGGAGAGAGAGAAGAGAGCGGGGGAATCTGCGCAGAGGTGGAACTAACTCTATAGACAACAATAAAATTAGGTCAAATCAAAATTTATTAGGATTATTTAGGATGACTAATACTATACTGCTAATTCAGGTCTAGGTAGTCTAGGTCTAAGTTTAGACTGATACTGCTGGCTTGTGATAGCCCGCTCAGCAGTTCAGGACTAAGTTTATTCACCAGCTATTAGATTTTCTATCTGAGCTACTGGATCGGCTGATGCCATATTATTAAATTAGGTCAAGTCTAAGATTATACTGATACTGCTGGCTTGAGATAGCCCGCTCAGCAGTTCAGGACTAAGTTTATTCACCAGCTATTTGATTTTATATCTGAGCTACTGGGTCGGCTGAGGCCATATTATTAAATTAGGTCAAGTCTAAGTTTATACTGATACTGCTGGCTTGAGATAGCCCGCTCAGCAGTTCAGGACTAAGTTTATTCACCAGCCAGGGCCGTAACCAGGGTTCCGAAATAGGGGAGGTCCAGCAAGGGGAGGCGGATTCGGTGGCGCCCTTGCGGGCGCCGCCGAAGAAAATTTGAGGGTTTTTTTCCCCCTTTTTTAGCCATATTTAGAGTAATATATCATTTTAAATCAACATTAGGATTATACTGTTGTGATGTCATTATTCAGTATATTCTCTTTCATGTCACCACCTGCTCAGCTCTCCTGTCAACATAATTGTAACTAACAAACACAAACTGTTTTAGCCAAATTCATATCAAAATGACACCTACAAACACAGGTACACAACCCAAGCCGTACACAACACACAAAGTCATCATCGATAATAAAAAAAACATACAGAGGGACATTTATTTATTCCTGATAGGAACGATTGAAAAATAAAATAAAATATATTATGTTGTTTTTAACTTTTACACCACCTCTTTTTGTTACTTATTGGGTCATGAAACTGAAACCATGCATATAGCCACCTGCATACCTGACTTCGGGAGCTTGGCAATTGGCATCATGCATGATTAGCCAGTAGCATCCCAACATGTCACACAGGTAACATTACTTAAGAGACAGACTAGACACTTACTTTCTTGGTTGTTGCTAAAAAATCTGTCAGTGTCACTCACTGTCTGTCGTTCATTCGCTCACCTTCAATTATCTCGCCAGACAGACAGTCATCACTCACCACCATGCTGCTGCTCTCTCGGAATCAAGTTACCGCGGACGCGGCGTCAGATGACTTCCTGCCTGACCTGCCTTTCGTTTCAAAATAAAAGCGATCCCGTGTTTTTCATGCTTTTCCATGCAGATTGTTTTATAAAAAAAAAAAAAAAAAAAAAAAAATTATCTCTGAAATATTAGGGGAGGTCCGGACCTCCCCGTCCTCATAGCTAGTTACGGCCATGTCACCAGCTATTTGATTTTATATCCGAGCTACTGGATCGGCTGATGCCATATTATTAAATTAGGTCAAGTCTAAGTTTATACTGATACTGCTGGCTTGTGATAGCCCGCTCAGCAGTTCAGGACTAAGTTTATTCACCAGCTATTTGATTTTATATCTGAGCTACTGGATCGGCTGATGCCATATTATTAAATTAGGTCAAGTCTAAGTTTATTCATCAGGTTCGCTATGGGTGTGAGACTGATGATGCATGACATGTGAAACGCCTTGTTCGCCTTGTTTCTTGTGTTTTTAAATGTAACTAAATAAAGTGTCCATCTTTATCCTGGCGTGCGCTTGACAAGTTATTTTTTATTCTTGTCATTCACCCTGCACCAGCCAGCACCCAGGAGAGTGGCACTGCTGTGCACAGGGCTTTCAACTTTATGTATGTATTCATGTATAATGCATTCCTTGTATCATATGCTATAGTTTTCTCTTGCAGTTTTCTAAGCAAAATGTTGTAGTCGTGTAAAGGGGGTACGTGGATTCAGAAATCAGGGCAAGGGAGTACTGAAGGCAACACGTTTGAGGGTCTGGCTGCAGCTGCGGAGCATTTTTGACAGACAGGGAGGCGGTGTCTCTCCCCGGACGAGGTCTGATGACCATAAACCGGATAATCATCTGAAGTTATCCGTTATTTTCACATCCTAAAGTAACTAGTAACAGCCCATTTAAATTTCAGCAATTCAGCATAAAGTAATTAGTTAGATTACTAGTTTTCAACTGTGTCTGCGAGACCAGCAGGTGGTGCTGTTTCCTCATTTCTCAGCACCAGAGTCTACTGAGCTTCTCTTTCAGCAGCATTCAACAGCTCGAGAACAGAGAAGAGGAGAGAGAAGAGACGAGAGAACAGAACATAGGAGAAGCAAAATCCCATTTCATCACATTTGTTGTTCTTAATTCAACATAAATATGAATATTATTAATCATAATCGACTTGTCAAAAAACTATGATTATCTGAATCTCTTTTGATTCAAATAAAATCTTCACATGCTAGAAGGGCAAAAATGATTCAGATACAATATATTCAGCTCTGATGTGTCTATGGCCAGCAGATGGAACTGTTTTCTCATAAGTCTCAACACCTGACTCCACTGAGCATCCTTTTCAGCAGGTCAATAGAACAGAGCATTAGGGGCCCTATCTTCGCGCTCATTTAACGCCATGCGCAATGCAAATTGGGGGCATGCACAAGCGCATGCGTGTTATAATTGTACTGGACATAGGCGTGCCACATGCCAAAAACGGGCATTTCAGCGCTAAAATGTGGGGATAGATGGCATCCTATCGTTGCGCTAAGAGCTTTTAAAAGCACCTCTTAAGCTTCTGGCATACTCTTCGCGCACGCGCTGGAGGCGGGGCTCCGAGGAGGGCGCGCGCACTCTGCGCGGGCCAAAACAGAACATACTCAGTGCGCAGCTCCAGGCGCCAGGCAGTCTGAATGAAATTGAATGTAACGTTCCCAATTCTATGTATTAAATTATAAAAAATGACCCTCAACATTTGGGAAGGCTAAGCCACACAACTAGTTCGTTATAATCGAACGTCATGCTTCAAAGGCGACTTTACGACGGTGAGGACTCAATCACAGCAGATATCCACTGATACCACGGAGATCTCACAGGCACAGGCAGCAAAACCCGACGCGCTGATAGAAAAATCTCCATGGACGCGCCGCACTGCGCTCAGGCCTCGCCCCCCGACACGCCCCGTGCGATGACGTCATAATCGCCGCGCGCCCTATGCGCTTGGCTGGGCGCGAAGAGTATGCCAGAAGCTTTATGCGCTAAATACCTCCTGCGCTTGAGCGCACCATAATCTCCGTGCTGCCCAGCGCAGAGTAAAATTCCTTTTCGATATGTCATTATGCACAGCCTTGCCACACCATCAAATTCTGCTGGTAAAATTGGGTATTGGCAGATAATTCAGTGAGGTAATCAACTATAACTCACTGAGAACCTTTTATCACATCACAAAGAGGGAAATTAATTGAGAAAACTTGTTCGGACAATGGACATTGGCTAGTTACGTTCACCTATCCACCCTTATAGGACCAGCCGGGTCCTGAGGTCCGCCGACCAGGGTCTCCTGGTGGTGCCCCGCACCAGACTAAAGACAAAGGGGGACTGAGCCTTTGAGGTTGCCCCAAAGCTCTGCAATGAGCTCCACCAGGACATGAAAGCCTCTGCTTCTGTGGAGATATTCAAGGGGCAGCTGAAGACCCACCTTTTCAGACAGGCGTTTGGACTTTTGTAGATTGAACTGTTGATTTTTTACTCAGAATCTCTGAGTCTGCATGTTGTGTATTATCTTTATGTCCTTTTTGCTGTATTTTATATTTTGTTGGATTTTATATTTTGATTGAAACCACTGTGAAGCACTCTGTGCATCCGTGCTGAGAAGGGTGCTATACAAATAAAGTTTTACTTACTTACTAACCCGGAGGGTCGTTGGCACCACAGATGATCTGTCAATATGCTCTCTCCATCTCTCTCTGTCCTCTGCACGAGTGAGTCCACTCTATTATGCATGGAGACAATTCCAGCATATTGCATGCCTTGCGCAAACAGCGATCACGAGACGGGAATCTGATTGGTTTTGATTGATGTAATGCCTAGGCATTGCCTGGCCACACCTGTGAATAATTCTAGTACTTAACACATTCACTGCCAGCCGTTTTTCAATACTGTAGTTAGCTTCTGCCAAGGTTTTTTTTTGAGGATTCTGGCTCATCTTTCAAGAGCCGAGGATTCGTTTCTGTTAGGATTTTGTGAACACACAATATCTCAAAAGAACTAATAGAATGTGTGCTTTCTCTGTCTAAAAGAGTTAGTTTGTAGAGTTAGTAGTTATGTAAGCATTAGCAGTTGAATACAGCATGGTTTCAGCGTCTGAAAATTTATTCTGAGATAAACGGCTTTTTGTGAAATTCGATAGAACAGTCACTTTAACCATTCATTTTTGGCATCAGTAAGACGTCAGACATCTAAACAATAGTTTTGAACAGTAATTTCCTCCATAACAGCAGGAAACACCCCTCTCCTTCAAACTCCTCCCTCCGTGTGTGTTCTTCTTGGCTGCAGCGGGCGTGTCACAAGCTCGTTTCTGTTGCTGCTGTAACCTCGCGTCACCAGGCTCACTGCTTTGCTGCTGCTGTGCCTGTCTGCTGGCGGCCGCTGGGCAAGTCTGGATGGGCTCGCTCGTTTCTTGGGGTTTGTGTTGAGAGCTTTGATGAAGCTTTTGCGATTCTGGTCTTATTTATGCTGCGTGTTTCAAAGTGTGTTCCACCCGTAATCTATTATGCAAATTTGCAAAACCCCACCGCCAGCTCCCAAGCGCGAAAGTGAAAGCGTTTTCGCCAATCCATTTTCATGAGAATGGCTTCCTCACACTGCTTTTTGCTTGCCTTCCTCTAGTCTGGAGAACACTGTCGCCACTTAATGGGTCGGTGGAATGGGTTGTACACGTTCGGTGGCTCCAATATTTTTATAGGAGACGTGGGGAGCGTTGATCCACGTCCCACCGTCAAAAAAAAAAAAAAAAAAATTTAAGCCGAGATATCTCGTCATTGGCAGTCAACCGTTGGATTTTGTAAGCCGAGATATCTCGTCAATGGCAGTGAACGTGTTAAGACCGCCCAAATCATATTTGCACTGGCATTTTGGGGGTGCAGATGATTTGGCACGGCTATAATTTGCGCCTGAAGCAGGTGAAGTGAACGTTTCCGAGAATTGCATCCCCACCATATTTTGGGGCTGTTTTAACTTAGAAAACGTTAGGGTTGTGCTACAACCCGGGTTTTACGAGTGAGAACGAGAGCTCTCACTAGTGCCTACAACGCTGCGACGCAGCCCTATGGAAGACTGTCATTTTGCTCCAAAATTACTTTTCATTAAAACCGACCACCCACCCATAGGTGGCGTGGTACCCCCCTGGGGCTGACACGGATCCACGTGACTACGTCACGTCCTGTCAGCCCAGGGATAATCACTCTAATTTCTTCCAGCCAGCTGAGATCCGACGCACCCCGTGACGCATCGACACAGCAAGGCTGGGTAGTGAGAGCTCTCGTTCTCACTCGTAAAACCCGGGTTGTAGCACAACCCTAACGTTTTACTTCGTTTCGAACTCAAGCTCTCACTAGTGCCTCAATTCAACCGACCTTGCTGCCGGGAGCACCCACAGGGCGACCCGAAAGGCGGCGGTGAACCACGGCCATATGGCAACGTTTATGCCTTACCGAATGACATATTAGAGTGGCAACGATACTACTTTCTTGCCACCGACAGCACCGCGTGCGCAAACTGCAAACCGGACACGTCGAGACTGTAGTACCTGACAAAAGTGTGATGAGAGGACCATGAGGCCGCGGCACACATGTCCTCCACCGACACACCACGCAACAACGCAGAGGATGTCGCAACACCTCACGTAGAATGCGCCTTGATACCCTCCGGGGGAACCTTGCCCACGGCAGAGTATGCCAACGCGATCGCCTCCACTATCCAGTGTGATAAGCGATCCTTGGAAAGGGGTCCGCCCTGGGCCCTTTGCCCAAAGCAAACCAACAGCTGATCTGTAATGCGTAATGAACGCATCCTGGCCACATAGGCCAAGAGCGCCCTTACGGGGCACAGCATGTGCAAACGTCTCTCCCATCACCCGAACTGAACGGCGGGGGAGAGAATGCCGATAAGACTATAACCATAGACCTATAGCTGGCATTAATATTCTTGGGCTGGTACGCCAGGTTAGGTCGCAACGTAACCCTGCGCCCATCGTCCCCAAAAACCATACAGGCCTGCTGCACCGAGAGGGCAATCAGGTCACCGACTCTCTTTCCTGACGATAAGGCCAGCAGCAGTGCGGTCTTTAAGGACAGAACCTTTAAATCGGCGGAGTCCAAGGGCTCAAAAGAGCTTAGCTGCAGCGCGTCGCCCCACGAACTGCTCCCTTGGAGGGCTCGCTCGTGAAGATAGCCCAGCAGCTGCAAGACCGAGGGTTCAAGGCGCCTGTGCAGCGTGCTCATGCCCAAGGCAGAACACGCATTTATCGTGCCGGTTCATACTCGGCCAATGCAGTGATACACACGGCCCATCCCCTCGCTGACTTTCCCTGCTAGTAGCAAGAGAAAGCCGGAAGCTCTAAAACAAGCAAACGGACGCTAACGACACGGGTGCACGCTAGCTTATCCGCAAGAACCAGGCTGGCTAGCCTAATGTTCTAGTGCTACACTGTAAGCTAACAGCACGTATGCAACCTAGCCTAACAGTTTTGAGCGCGGACATAAGTCGGCCCTCAAACGATAACGCTGCCCCAGCCAGGGGAGCGAAGCAAAGCTACACAGCGGCAGCAATAACCACTACACGGCGGTAGCAGCAGAACTACACGGCGGTAGCAATAAACAGTTAACTAAGGAAGATACTCTTAGCTTTTAGATGACTTGTTTCCGACGCCGCTGGTGAAGGGTACAGGATCGGGTGCCCGAAGCCTGCTTTATCCCATCCACGCAAACCTCTTGAGGTGGGCACTTACGTATCTAAAGCTATGTAAGAGAGCTAATTCTCAGAGTTAACCGCGGAGCTTTAGAAAACACGTCTTCTCAGCGACTGGAAGAAAACGTAAGTGATTATCCCTGGGCTGACAGGACGTGAGGTAGTCACGTGGATCCGTGTCAGCCCCAGGGGGGTACCACGCCACCTACGGGTGGGTGGTCGGTTTTAATGAAAAGTAATTTTGGAGCAAAATGACAGTCTTCCATAGGGCTGCGTCGCAGCGTTGTAGGCACTAGTGAGAGCTTGAGTTCGAAACGAAGTAAAACAGGGAGGTCATGTCTACCCAGACAATTATATCACTTTTAAACAGTTACATTTCTGTATAAATCATTACAATATGCTCCCGTGAGGTGAGCATACCTGCTGCCCGGCAGGTGTGCAAAACTCGGCATAACACCTGGACAGGCGGACAGCTATCTTCCCTGCAAACAGGTGCGCAAGCGCAAATTGGGGATATCGCCTGTACCAAGATAGGGCCCTATGTCTCAACAGATGCTGTGCAGAGCTGTTTTGATTAAGTTCATATCTTTAACTTTCAGAGTCTGGTTCACCACACTGTAAAGACATACAAAACAACCCCATCAGTAAAACCCATCCATGACACCAACCTTACTTTATTAAAGCAGTTATTTTTAATGCACATGTTTATGGGAAATGAATGACAACAAAGGGATGAAATTGATGGGTTTGGTTTGTGTGTGTGTAGGCTTTTCCCCCTGCTTGTTATTTTATTATTTGCATTTTTATTCTCGTCTTTTATAACCAGTTTCTGTAGCACTTTGGTCTGAACTTGTTTTTAACACTATCTCTCCAGCACCAAGACAAACCAGATATTGAGAATTCTATTCTATTCTATTCTATTCTATTCTATTCTATTCTATTCTATTCTATATATTATATTATATTATATTATATTACATTACATTATTATATTTTATTTACATCACATCATCATTAGGTAATTAACCTAATTAAAAAA
The DNA here is from genome assembly GCF_964638095.1 of Poromitra crassiceps. Classification (NCBI taxonomy): domain Eukaryota; kingdom Metazoa; phylum Chordata; class Actinopteri; order Beryciformes; family Melamphaidae; genus Poromitra; species Poromitra crassiceps. The sequence goes on from NW_028152244.1 coordinate 720,777, forward strand.
TCTGTCTCCGTCAGGTCTCTTTACACTTCCAGAAAGTTTCAGCCCGATCGCACGTAAAATTGCATAGCTGTGGCCGGATACAATTCCGCTCACGCTCTCTCACACACACACACACACACACACACACACACACACACACACACACACACACACACACACACACACACACACACACAAGTAAACAGTAAACATCATAGCTTTGTAAGCTACTGTACCAATTACTTCACACTGGAAGCAGTTGAACAACAGCAAAGCTACCCTTTGGAGAAATGTAGTTTGGTCAAATAAAGCTACTTAGGAAAATTCGTTCAAACTATTTTGCAAAAAAAAAGATCAAATTGACAATGTGATATGAAATAAGTACAACAACAACTTTTGTTCTTGGAGCTGCAGTGCCATGTAATTATGACTTATGGCCGTGGTGCTACTTGAATCTATATCCAATATGAATGTAGTTGATCTACCAGCAAGCTAATTTTTGATGACTACATGTAGCTCACTACTCCCCAACACTTGCAATAAACGTGATGACAGCTGCAACATGTGTGCTTAAATTGCAGATTTTGCATTTGTCATAACTTTTGTATGTATTCACTCACTTTGATTCAACGTTCAAGGTTCAAGGATGTTTATTGTCATTCCAAAACATGAAACATGGAAGGGAACGAAATATGAACTCAAGGTCCTGGTGGAGTGGATATGTCAACTAGGATATCATAAATCATAAAATATCATAAAAACAACTGAGTACTAAAAAGGAGAACAATATAAAAACAACATATAAATTAGAAACATCATAAAAACAACATAATACCTGATCTAAGAGCAAGGGAGACAATTTAAGGTGCATGTGTTGGCTCAAGGAGCCACTTAAAGTTCATTTTGTTACGCTCACAGCTGGCGGCATTAAAGTGCGAGGAGTGTGGCATCAGTTAATTTCACGAGCAGCAGTTTTAGATATATACATATATAGATATAATACATACTATGTACTATATATAAAAGATAATATATATGTATATAATTGGATACGTAAAAATAAATAAGGTAAAACGTTATAAGAAGTACATTACACAAGTTTACATATATACATATATAGATATAATACATGCTATGTACTATGTAAAAGATAGTATATATGTATATAATTAGATACGTGAAAACTAAAGTAAGCAACGTTCATCCCACAGTCTAGCTTCCACAGTCACACACAAAAAACACAGGACTCAACAACAAAGGGCCTTTTTTGGAGGTTTATTGATAATTTATTGTATAGATTTGAGGTAGTTTCATCTTGTTTTTGTAAGTTATGGAATTGTTTATGATTGTATAGTGTGAATAGGCTATGTATCTCTGTCTGATCATCTGAACAGTGTTGTTTCTATCTTAACATACAGTGAAGCCATTATTGCAAATGTCAGGTCCATAAAATCTATGAAATGTGTATGGTTTCTGTTTGTATTCCTCGATCTTCTTAATATCTTCACAGGGAAAACAACAACAAAAGTCCACAGGTTTCCAACAAGCTGCCACACAGCTAAAGGTGCTCAACCATACAAATTCTTGCCAACCACACCACAATTGGAAGAAGGTTGCGGGAACAGGCGAGTCACTTCTAGTCACCACAAAACAATTACGCTTAGGGCACCCAAATGGCCAGCAGCGGCCCTGCCTACATGTAGCCTAATTACAGGGCAACTACAGGGTTGTGGGCTGTATTCTAAAGCAATATTAATTCCCTCCTATTTACAACCTCAGTCTGTTTCATTGTCCATTGACTTTTTTTCCTGGTTCGTAAAATCCGACAGCACTTGAAGGCAACTGGGAACGCCCCGCTATGATGTGATTGTGAAAATGTGGACTGGTGACGCGAGGTTAGATCATCGGTTACATGTGGACCAGAGAAACCCCTCGCTGACGTGATGTAGCGTGCCAGACAACGCTGTCGCTATTATAGAGCATGCGGTGTCTCCTCTGTGTGTTGTATGACAGTGTTCTATGGGACTACTAACTGCCCGGCCATGAATTTCCAGTCAGTGCAGATGCAGATGATGCTGTTGGTGCTGCTGGGTGCCCGTGTTTGTATGGGTGAGTAGTGATGGACTAATGGTTTGCCAAAAATGAGTGCTTGAAGCAGAACTAGTGTAGCTACGTTTAAATGTATTGTTTAGCGCCAGACCAGATATCCAGAGCGGGCACACGAGCCTTAAGTAGGCGGGCACTATACCAATTAAGCATTTTGACAACTCATGAAAGTAAAAACTATTCGGTCGATCTCCCTGACTCTCCAGGAGAAAGATTTAAGAGGAAATTAGGCTACTACAACAGTGCATTCCCATCCCCTTCTTAATAATATGACTAAAACACAAGGAGAAAAATTGATATGTAGGAGCCTATGGGTTAGTCTTCATATGTCGTTTTCCAGAAAACGGGCAGAATATGTTAATAATTGAAGTGTTCTATCTACACCAATCCTTCTCTTTGTCCACACAGCTCCCCTGAAAACGGCTATTAGCCTATACCTGTAGGCTATTATTGAAAAGTAAAGTAGCAGTTATAGCCAGTGTTGGGGGTAACTTATTACAAAAGTAACATATTACATGTAATATATTACTTTTAGCAGTAACTCAGTAATATAACTTATTACTTATAGGATTTCAGTAATATGATACCAGTTACTTTGTCAAGTAACTCAAGTTACAAATTGAGATACATTTTATTAAATGAAAGCTCAAATTTAAAAAGATACAATCATTTCCTAATCAAACTGTGTATTTTTATGCAAATAACCACTATAGATGACAATAACAAAGGAAAAGAATAACATTTAGAATTTTGGATTGTTTACACTGACTTCAAGGCGGTTGAAATTATTTTTCGGGATGGTTCCAGGGCGGCGATGTCATTCTGCTGCTGCTGTTGTTTTGTTAAAAGTAATGCAAAAGTAGTGTACTAAGTAACGAGTTACTCCACACACAAAGTAATATTGTAAAGTAACTTATTACTTTCAAATGAAAGTAACTAGTAATATGTAGTATAATACATTTTGAAAGTAACTTGCCCAACGCTGGTTATAGCCTACATTATATTAACTCTATAATAAATTAGACTCACGTGCATATGGGCAACATAAACACAATGAATTTCCTACAGTTTTAGACCTATACATATTATCAGATGAAATAAATTAGAATAAACACTCTGAAAATAAACCAAAAAATAACCGTATTTATTGCCGACTGCATGCTGCCTGCCATATAGATTGGCAGCGAACATCCGCATGTTTCAAATTCCTCTCTTAAATTATTGATGCATTTAATTGTTTAAATTGCCATACTCTCCAGATTGATCATTCACAGATGATAGCATAGGCGATACAGGTATAGGCTAACTAACACAGTTATGCGATGTCTTACCTTTTTCTTCCATAAAAGCAAATGTTATTCGCATGTTGTGAAGTGAGGTGACGAGAGGCGCACTGTGCATCTGTGCTTCCTAATTGTAAATGCATTCATTCATCACGTAGGCCTACAGGCTAGCCTACACATCACAAAAAAATATTCGCTTATTTAATAGATAGAGATGTGTGAAAATTAAATTCTAGCTATTTCAATATCAAAATTGTGCTGGTGACGGGCAGATGCAGGCTTTCATCTCGCTGTGTATTGGACATGCATGTGTTGGACATCAAAGGAGTTTATAGGCTAACACGTGGGAAGTAGTTTTTAAGTGGGGGTGTCCACAGGACAGTGGAATTTACATAATACACGATTGTGATTAGGGCTGTCCCAAACGATTATTTTCTTATCGATTAATCTAACGATTATTTTTTCGATTAGTCGATTAATCTAACAATTATTATTATTATTATTATTTTTTATTATATAACAATAAATTTACCCAAACAAATAAATAACCAAAAACTTTCAGTATTTAATTTAACCATCTCGTTCTCCTTTGGGGAAAAACTCTTCCACACTGCTTTGCTTCCTGAAAAGAGAGAGAGATAAATAATAATATAATACTGTAGGAAGCTATTTAAAATTAGTCTAAGTCTAATTTCCATGTCTGTTATTATGATATGATCATATGAATTATTATTATTAATATTAATCGTATTATTATAATAGATAGTGCCTGCCTATTTGTCAGTTGCCTGCTCTCATCACGAAAATACTGGACCACCTGACACAGATTAAATTGATCATCATCATGATTCATCACTGTATGTATGAAGAACCCTTTCCCTACACTGAGGAGGATCAGTATTCTTACAGGACATGGATTTATTTAATCACTGGAGTAATGTGCATTGTGCAGCTAACTCAGCCAAATGTATGTTTGCATCAGTGTGGGGGTAAGGAAATAAATAATACAAACGATTTACAGACTAACAGTCACACAGACTGTAACAATGGTCTGTAATGTTAGTTTTGATCTCATCTTACATGGCCGTGAACGCAAACAGACGAATGTAAACAGCTGAATATCACTGATAAATGATGCACGCAGTAAATTAACACATTGAATGCCAGCCATGTTTTCATTCCTGTAGGTAAGTTGTGCCAGGGGTGTTTTTGACGATTCTGGCTCATTTTAGCAACAGCCGAGGATTCTTTTCTGTTAAGAATTCATGAACACCAATCATCTAAAAATAACTAATAGAATGTGTGCTTTCTCTGTCTAAAAGAGTTAGTTTGCAGAGTTAGTAGTTATGTAGATATTAGCCGTTGAGTACAGCATGGTTTCAGCGTCTGGAAATTTATTCAGAGATAAATGGCTTTTTGTGAAACAGTCACTTTAACCATTCATTTTTGGCATCAGTAAGACCGTCAGACATTCTAAACAATAGTTTTGAACAGTAATTTCCTCCATAACAACAGGAAACACCCCTCTCATTCAAACTCCTCCCTCCGTGTGTCTTCTCCAGGAGAAGACACACGGAGGGAGGAGTTCTCCTCCTTCCTCCTGGCTGTACAGCGGGCGTGTCAGAAGCGCTTTTGCTGCTGCCTGCCTGTGTGCCTGCCTGCCTGCTTGCGTGCGTGCGGACGCTCCTTGTGCGAGTCAAGATGGGCCGGGGAATGCGTGGGCGATGGGCAGATGTTGATTATGGCCTTTCTGAGGTGTTTCAAAGTGTGTTTCACCTATGATCTATTTTGCAAATCGCTCTCCGCTCTCTGTGTGCTGCTGCCGGTGCGCGGCCGCTCTCAGGCAAGACAAGTCTTGAGTGGATTACTGTAAAATCGCCACGGCATTTCCTTGAACGGCTTGGTCCCGCGGCAGTTTTTTCTTTGATTTCGGTCGTCTGGGGGAGCACTGTCAACACTTAGTGGGTCGGTAAAATAGATTATACACATTATCTTGCTCCAATAGTGATCTCGAAGATGTAAAAGTTGTTGATTGATGTTCCACCGTCAAAAAAAAAAAAATGTTTATGTAAGACGAGTAAACTCGGCTCTGGCACTTAAGCGTTGGATTATGTAAGACGAATTATTTCGGCTATGGCACTTAAGGTGTTAACGTGAGCAGCAACAGACTAACAATGGTCTGTAACGTTAGTTTAATCAATTTTCTACATGTTAACCGTGAAAGCAAACGGAAATATGTACGTTAACGTTAAACGGCCGAATAACACCGTTAAATGGTGTAATGTTATGTTCGCTGCGGTGCAGAAATTACTACTTTCTCCGGCCATCTTTTTTGTTTTGTGACGAGTCGAGGCATGTAGCGTGCGTCGACGTAATTACGTAGTCGACGTCATCGATTACGTCGACTCGCCGGGACAGCCCTAATTGTGATAAAACTGCGACAGATCGTGTTGCAAATCAAAAGTTGGCTACACACAGACACACACACACACACACACACACAACAGGTCAACAGCACTGGGCACTGGCTCATAAAATAACCAGATTTACTTGAAATAAAACAACGTCCACACAGCGACCACCGACACTATACTCGCAAAGCAGCTGATGTAACCGTGCGCCTCTACGCACAGTTCACATATGATAAGAGCATCAACCACTGCCATAGAATTCACAAGCAAAGCAAGGTCATCTGATCACCAAACTAACAGTTTAACTGACTATGCCACCAGGAGAGCGCACATATGTGGTTTGTTTACATGGCGTCACCCCTGCGGTGTGTAACCATGCGTAAAGACGCGCTCGTCTTTACACATGAGCCGTTTTCACACATGCGCTTTATACCGGGAAATTACCAGAAAGTGGTCTATGCCTTTCATGTGTGAAAATTGTTTTCTGGCACAAGCGCGCCCCCGCGATCGCTGATCTTTTACTAGCTCCTCGGTAGTGACAGGACCGGTATGCTGGCAGAGCGACTCAAGTGTGAAAAAAAAAAGTCATTTGCCAGTCCTTCTCTCATGGGCGAGGTGTACACACGTTGCTTAACGTTCACTTCCAGCGCGCATCATCTAATCCAGTGGTTCCCAACCTTTTTACACCAAGTACCACCTGAGAAAGTAGTTGGCTCTCCAAGTACCACCATATGACCGACGTTAAAATACAGTCTATTCAGCCAGGCCCGTAGCCAGAGTTAGAGAAATACCGAGGTCATTTTAGCACGGCGTGGAGGGACCAGGGGGGGCTGTGCACCCCCGGATAGCAAATTTTGTCCATTTTAAAGTAAAATGCTTCAATCTGGTGCACTTTGAGAGCAAAATGAAGAGGCTAGATCTATAAAGAACTACATACATCATGTTAGATTAATATCCTCTTTACTGTGCTGTTGCTTTAAAATGATACAAAAAATAAATGTCTCCCCATATGATATAATTTATATTCTGCATACAGGTCACATGGCAGAATACTGCTCAATTAAATACAATGGCCCATCTACACAAACATCACTTACAGGGGAGTTACTTACCCATTCACTTCAATAGAACTGTCCCCAAAGTCTAGCCCCAATCTAGCCTCAATGCAAAATCTGAATGTTGTGAGTTATCTCTCTTCTATAGCACACAGAGAGGAAGCAAATTGTTGCATTTCCGATCAACTGTCGCATTAAAACATCAATGACAGATGAATAGATCTACCAGGGCTATTTAAAAAAAAAAAAAAAAATTGGTGTGGAAAATACCGAGGTCATGACCTCGGTGTCCTCAATGGTAGCTACGGGCCTGTATTCAGCTATGCACAGTTCACGCAGGAGGCAAATTTATTCCAACCTACAGCCTATGTGCAACCTGCAGCAGCTGCACTTGTGCTGGGTTGACTGCTGTCTTCACCTCCTTGTGCTTCATCGTTGCTGCTCTCCTCTACTACAGCTCTTTTACGATTCCCTCCCGTTTTGATCCACTTCATAATTTAAACATTGGGATTCCAGGGATCAAGTACCACCAGCAGGGGGGGTGCAAGTACCACCTACCTTGAGAAACACTGCCAATAATATTAATAATTATTATTATTATTTCACTTTCACATGTTTGAAAACTACTACTAATGACCACCATGGATTTTGCACAAAAACTAAAAAAAAAAAAAAAAAAAAAAAAAAAAAAAAAAATTTTAATTTTCACAGAGCCTTCCAAGTACCACCAGCAGGGGTCGCAAGTACCACCTACGGTACGCGTACCACTAATCATTCGCGCACATCAAAGCAAACTGGCGAAATAATCTTCTCGTCTCCTCTGCCCTACGTCCTCCTCCCCATGCCTGCTGCATAGCGCAGCATGCAACAGTTAAATTACCTTACAGCCAATGTTAAATCATCCAAAATTAACATGAAACAATAGCAGCTGAGCTGATAAATGCCGACTTGCTCAACGAGCAACAGGTTAGCGGATGTGATAGATAACATCATTAGGCTACATTCCCAAAACGAGTGTTATTTTGTGACGAGCAAGCGTTTAACGTCGGAGTTCGACAAGGAAATGCGATGCGAGCAGGCATGCGCTGCAGTCATGGGCTGCAGTGCAGAGTAGTATCCAGGCAGCGTCAAGCCAGCGTAAACACAGCTGCCCAACGCTGTAGAGAAAGCAAATGCATGAAGCGAAATGTGGAAGTATTTTGCTTACGTTGCTGACAGCGAAGGCAAGCTCCTGGACACATCAAACAAAGCCAGTCTGTAAAAAGTGCTTCAACGCGACGCAGGTGAACGGATAAACATCGAACCAGCCAGGCTATTTCTCTCAGACAGGGATCCCAACGTCTTCAAAGATTTCAGTTGAAAGACTGGTTAGCGAATGTGAAGGATACAACATACATGCCCTCTTAAGTCAAACGAGTGTGATTTATTGTGTGACAAGCAAACTTATTTCACCATCGGAGTTTTGCCGACCCCCAAAATTCCCCATCCAAGTGCACACGTCACTCCCCACCCGCTCTGTAGTGCCGGCTATATTCACACATGTGAGCCCTCAGGTGTGAAGGGAAATTCCGGGAAATGGCCGATATTGATTTACAGGCAATGTTCCTGTAAGCATGTGTGAAAACGGCTAGAGTTACACAGTGCAACACAACGGCACTGGAAGCACGGTGCGGTGGGCGCTGGAGCACCCCCTGGTGGCAAGAGATGTAAAAAATTTTTTTTTTTTACAGTGCACCTGAACACATGCAAAATACCCGCTGAATAAGTGTCCAAATGTTCATGTAATTCTGGCCAATACTCCACTTCTCTTATAACATTTCAGTCTGGAAGATATAATCTTTATGACTAAAAGGCTAAATGAATTGCTTAGAAAATGAATAGCCCCGGGGGCCCATGGTAGTATTAATCCGGCCCTGGATATATGGGAGGAATAGCAGGTAGGCTATCACTGTCCCTGATTCCTGAGGGTAAATTGAGTAATGCTGCAGAGAAGAGGAGAAGACACTGAATAATGACATCACAACAGTATAAACCTAATGTTAATTTAAAATGAAATATTCCTCTAAATATGGCTAAAAGTCCAAAAAGGGTGGGAGAGAGAATGAGGGTTCCAACACAGCAGTGGGAGCAAGTGGTGACATGCAGGTGAGTGAGAAAAGGTGACTGAATAATGACACAACAGTCTAATCTTAATGTTAATATTCCTCTAATCTGGCGACAAAGTGGCCAAATTTTCCAGCGCCCTATGGGCGCCAGCAACCGCCCCCCCCAATGTTGAATCGGTGGCTACGGCCTTGCAGCACCCCGTACCTAAAAGTACTTCCAGCGCCACTGGTGCAGCAGGAAGGAAATAGACAGCTCATGTGCATTTAGACATAGGCTACAGCAGACTGCACGGCGCAGCAGTGAATGAAAAAATGTGTCTTACCTTATGCTGATAGTACTCCAAATGTGCTCTTTCGCTCGGGAGTAACACTGATTAAATCTGCCATCATGCCTCGAATGTTAGCATCAGCTAAGCGCCCGGCAAGTGGGGTAACAGCACTGCTACAACTTGCAGTCGCATTGGTTGATAGTTTCGCCCTTTTGCTGTTGTCAGCTGCCGGTGGCGTCTTTACAAAGAGAAATCCGAAATTCGGCTTTGCTGCTTTGACTTTTTTGATGCCATGATCATCACAGTTGCGGCGTTCACACCCAAAGCGCTTTTTTCTGTCAGAACGCTATGAAAATCATGTTGAGAGCGCTTCCATTATGCACAAAACCCAGCGCACATAGCGTTTGTTTTCCCCTGTAGTCGCGTGCAGTACGGATCAGAACACAACGACCACACGGACGGTAACCAGCTAATTTTGTCTGTTTGATGTTGTTCACTGTCAACATGAAAGCCAGATTATTGCTAATTCTGGGAGCAGCAGAGGTTGAAAATCCCTCGCTAGGAGAAAAGGTAGGAAGAGTGAAAAAAAGACGATCAGGGCGCTTTTCCTCAATGTTCAACTGCTAACCACTGTGCCCACTGTATGTGTTCACTCACTCTCCAGGCTTGTCCAGTGACACATATGAGGAGCTGGTGCAGCGTTATGGAGACCGCTGCATGTTGAGGCTGCCCAGGGATACAGAGTCCCTGGAGTTTACCCCTCTGTACGGCACGCAGCAGCCGGTGGTCCTGTGGAGACTGAATGATCCTGCGACCAGCAGGGGACAGCATGACTATATTATTCAGAACGGGATGGTTAAAGGCCACACATGGGTGATAGAAAATGTGACCCAGGCAGACAGTGGACGCTATACCGCCAGAAGGAAGGGCCAAGTGCTACTGATCAAGAACGTCAATATATCAGGTAAGGGTCCTCCTTATAGCTCTCATTTGATTTATTTTCCTGGGGAATTCTGACCATTTTCATTGATTATAATTTTAATTATCTAAGAAATTTAGTGCATTCTCTAGTGTTGAACTCATTGTGAGACATTCTGAATCAGTGTTGCCAGATGGCAAATGTTGAATTATCGTACCAGAGGGTCAAAATTATCGTTTTTGGAGTGAAATTGTCATATGCCCACCCCCACCCCCACCCCACCCCCTAGCGCGCCTATGTCGGGGGGGACTGCAGCTGACACAGGCTACTTTTTGGACTTGGCATGATTTTTCAACACTGTGCTAGCCTGCATTTGGACTTTGCAGCAACGACAAAAAGCTTTAGTCACCCTGCAACAGCTTTGAGCCAGCCAGTGAATAAAACGTTGCTTTCCCATTCAGTCCGGTACATTTGTTTTCTGTGCTTACTTTTTGGCTGTCCAGGCGGCTCCCCTCCCAGCTCTCTGTCGTCATGTTCCTCCTGGTCGGCGCCACTCATTTTTTTTATGTTTTATTTGATAGTTTACAAGACTCGCCCCGTATCTTCCCGCATTCTGCTCTGTGACTGTCTGTGTTTATGGTTCTCAGGTTGTGCGCGGCCGTGCCAGGTTCTAGTTCCTTTTCCCTCCCAACCAATCATGACTCACATTCACATCACGTGCCTCATGTTCAAGCACGTATTGCTGCAAACACGTTGTGAGAAGAGATGTATAAACAGATAGAGTGATAGACGTACTCGACTGAGTGTCACAAAATGATGAAATTATCGTACATTTGGGGGATTTTGGGATTATTGATCGTATATCGTACAGAGGTTGAAATTATCGTACAAATACGATAATTATCGTATGTCTGGCAACGCTGTTCTGAATTAAAAAATTTAAATCCTACAAACTTTTTGAAAAGCAATTGGATAACCTTAAAAATACATGGTGGTCAAGCTGAAAACAAGGCTGTTCATCTTTTTGGTACAGAGGTATGTGAAAATGAATGATTGTGAAAATGATGATTTGGTGACATTAATAACATCCTCTTTCTCACGCTTCCTCTCTTTCAGCACACACAGAGTCTCATGACATGATGGTGGGGGAAGAGCTCAAGATCTCCTTCGATCTCCACCCTGACTCGTGCCACCTCACCTTCTTCCCGGAGGATGACGCTGATTCGTACGAGTTGGTCAGTGCAGGCAGGCTGCAGGATAATAATTATAATATTTCACTTCACTCCTATTTGTCCAGGTTTGTGGTTTTGATCAGGAACCTCCAAACCTCGAACTCTGGACGCTTTGAGCTCACAGATCAGAACGGCAACCTGGCCCTGGTGGTGAACTTGAAGGTGATGGGTAAGTCCTACTAAGTCCTCTCTATGATATTGTCACTGTCAGGAAGAAACATAGCATTTCTGAAACGTCAGATTTTCAGAAGAAGAAGAAACAGCCTTGCTTTCAGATTGAGCACCATGCATTTTTAGTTTATCAACACAGCTTTGAAAGGGTTAAAGGATGTATGTATGTAAGTATGTATGTATGTATGTATGTATGTATGTACTGTATGTATGTATGTATGTATGTATGTATGTATGTATGTATGTATGTATGTATGTATGTATGTATGTATGTATGTAGGGCTGGGTGATATGACCAAAATCTCATATCCCGATATAGGTCATTTCATATACCGATAACGATATACATCACGACATTTCTGTAAATTCAATTTATAGTTTATATAAAATGACCACATGCCCATTTATTTATGTAGCAGTTAAACCAGTTAAAATGTTGTCAAACCTCACCAAGGATACATGCATTCAGAATACAGATAAGCATGGCTATTAATTACAACACAAATAATAATAATAATTAGTTGCAGGGCACTAGAATGAAACAAACTGAACCACACCACCAGTTCGATTTTCAAAGATTACATTAGAGCAAAACGGGTAGAATAAAAGTTATTTAGCCTATAGTTCAGTCCAGTTCTCTCAGTTTGTTTATATGATCTATCTATGATCTGCTGCCCTCGGGCAGACGATACAGAGCGTATAGATGTAAGAGTAATCGCTTCAAGCTCTCTTTCCTACCCACTTCTGTGTTATTGCTGAACAAACAGGCGGCACTGCCCCTTCCCCTAGGTGGTTGTTCCCCACAAGAAGAGGGGGTAAGGACTCAGTCGTAGGAGGCTGTTCACTGCTGCTGTAACCTCTTTTAAAAATCAGGTCATAGGCAGGTTGGTTTCTTTTCACTTTTTTATGGTTATTTTATTCTCTTAATTTTTTTTATTCTTACTCTTGTTTTTATATTGAGTACCCCACTGCTCTTGAGGAGGGGTCTGTACCTCCTAAAATTGTATTTATTTTATCTTCTTATTTTTTTACATTATCATATGGGAAGAAATTGCAATGAGGGTTGTGCAATAAACCCATGATGACTTGTGCAATATGCTTACGAGCAATTAGGATGAAGTGTTGAACCGATTACATTCGCTGTCTTTATTTTTATACTACACCGCTTGCACAACAGGGGCGTCGCTAGCCCTGGGCTTCCGGGGCTAGAGCCCCGGATGTTTTTTTCCTAGCCCCAGAGTTTTTTTTTTTTTTTTTTCTATTTTTTTATTTATTTATTTTTTATTCAATAAACAAAGTCTGGCATTAATAATCAGTACATTATACAAAAAAATCAGACTAAACATTTACAAAATTGGAACAGACAATCAAATAAACAACAAAATAAAATAAATAAAGCAAAATCATTAAGTCAGAGTTCTAAACAGTTTTCTAAAAAAAAAAAACAGAAAATATCAGTAGGCTATGCAGGACCAAATTATCAGTTACTATTGTCATAGTGTGTCATTACATAATGTTTCTGCTTCACTCCTCACCACCTCCTCTCCACACGAGCTCATCATCTCACTATGAAATTATTCAAACAAATGACATGCGCCAACATGCACAGCATCACAGTAGCTACAACTATGAAATTATCTTATGTTATTTAGTTGTTTAGTTGTGAAGATATTTTCTGAGATAAATGGGCCTTGATGCTCAAGGCCCATTTATCTCAGAAAATATCTTCACACAGAATATTATTAACCATACAACCTACAACCTACAACGCTAGCATCAGCATGAAGCCACAGCCATCCACTCCAATGTCTATAGAAGCTAACGTTAGCATGACTGTCACAATAACAATGCCTTCACTTCACAGTTACATTAAACAAAACCACACATCACTGCTTCATTAAACAATTACAACAAACAATACGTTGTTCCCAATTCTAGCTAGGCGCTTTTGATTAGATAGAACCGTAGGTTGAAGAGCGACATGTGTTTTGCGACCGGCCGGTGAGCACACCTTACGTCAAGTAGCGTAGATATAACATCACTACGTCCGCTCTAAGTTTCAAAATAAAAGTACCATATGATACAAAAACGGCACCATCAGAATTTAGGTTTACAGGAAGCGTGTACCTTAATAAAATACCTTCACAGGAGTTACTGGGGGGGTTCGTACCATTGAGATATAATATTTAATAAAATAAAATATGTAAAGTTGCTAAGTGGACTCCCGCCAGAACCCTATCAAGGACCTCTGGTGGTCCCTGGACCTCGAGACCCACTAATCTTGTTCTTCTGTATCCATCTCAAATGACTCACAACATGGGTATTTACGGATTGGAAAAACCAACATTTTTTGGGTGGAGGTAACATCTCCCTGCTCTTTAGCCTACTCACCGGCTGATTTGTGCCACTTATAAGGGATGCAAGGGGCTTGTTGACACAGAGTCGGGTGCGTGTGTGGACTGTGGACGTGAGTAAAAAAGAAAACAGAATGACGAAAGCAGAGTGTCATCCAAATGACGGACAATATTGCTGTAAAGAAAGAGTGTGATTTGCGACACGGCGATATAAACGATAGAGCTTCATATTAAACGAAATACATTTTCTATCGTCCAGACAAAATATATCGTCATATCGCCCAGCCCTTTGTATGTATGTATGTATGTATGTATGTATGTATGTATGTATGTATGTATGTATATATGTATGTATGTATGTACTGTATGTAGGGCTGCTCGATAAATCGATTTTGAATCGTAATCAAATTAATTAGTTAGGACGATGTTAAAAAAATGAAAATCGTAAAATCGATTTACACTTTAACTAGGGTAATTACGTTACAGCGGGCGGCTCTCTCTCATGTACGCGTGCTGCTACTCGTCCCTTCTCCCCGCTGTAAAGTCTCTCTGGAGGCTATGACTACTGCTGGCTACTAAAGACAGCAGCAATGAACTTTCAATTTCAACACCAAAAAGCACAGAGTGTGAGCACTGAGCAGCGTGTTGCACTGCGGGCTGTGCAAGATAACGATTACCACAACACACACACGCGCGCACACGAACAAAGACGTTATCACCGGACGCTGAAAAGTTGCCTTTATAGTTCACATAACAACAAAACAACACGTGAGGCCACCGAGTAACGTTACCAGGACTCACCTCCAAAAGAGCACCCAGTGCTCAATCAAATCCACCAGCGTCAAGTGACTGCAGGTTAGCAAGCAACAGCCAGGAAGTTAGGGATAGCAAGGTAGGCTAAAACAGGAAGGTGGGTTGTTCTGCCTTCAGAGTAAAAGCGTAATTTGTCACTTGTGAAAAAAGAGAGAAAAATAGCTCTGCAGGGTAACAAATGTTTAGAGAAGTATAGTATACAAAAATCGAAATCGAAAATTGAGTTTTGAGAGAAAAAATCTGCAATTTAATTTTTAGGCAAAATCGAACAGCCCTAACTGTATGTATGTATGTAGAGAGTGACAAAAGTTTTGGTAACACATGATTTGGATAGTCCATCTACTGAGAGTCTACAGATTATCTGTGACATTTCAACAGCTTATTAGTTGACACTCAACAATTCAACAGTTTGGGTTTCTCTGTAGAGGTTTTAATTTTTTATAAGTTGAGATTCAACAGATTCTGTTTACTTCCCGTCCCACACACCTTCACCTAGTGTAATACTATCTAGGTATGCTGCAATGAATGTATCTTAGACTCTCTGTAGGCAGACTATTCAAATGATCTGTCCATGTTTTCATGTGTCCCACCCCCCCCCCTCAGCATCCTCAGTGTGTGTTCACTCCCTCCAGGCTTCTCCAATGAAACAGTGGAGCAGCGTTCTGAGGACGGCCACACGGTACTACACTACCCACACTTCTACAGGTGGCAGCCCACTGGGCCGCCCCTGGCTTTCATGGCTGTGTTCATCATCATTGGCGTTTTGGTGTGTGTGGTGTGTGGTGCGGTGTTTGTCTTGCCCTGCCTGGCTGTGTGTTTGAAGTACATTTGCATCATACTATGCTATTGCTGTTTGAAGATATTCGGCTGCTTACCACCTGTTATAGAATGGAATTTCACCACTCCTCATCCCGCTGTGTAAACGTAAGGGTTGTGCAACAGCCCAGGTGTGAAAGCGAGAGCTCTCACTAATGCTTTAGCACGCATAGTGCACAGACTTGAATGCTCTTACCTTTTATTCCATAAAAGTGAACCTTTCGAACCACCCAGGTGATGTGACAGTGACGTGGAACACCGTAGCCGCACCTGAAGGCACCTGGCCGATCCCTGTCTGTGATTGGACGCGACCGCCAGTGATTTTGTAGCAGCCCGCAGACAGGGAACCCCACTCCAAGCATTCAACATTGAGCCAAGTATATACCTGGACAGCAAGTACTTACCTAAAGCCTGAGCTCCATGGCATACCAAGAGCTGGTTAGAAGTGCGCAATGTGCACGTCTTATTCACAGGCAAGAAGCGCCCGTACGGGGCAAAGCGCCCAGAGTCTCCTCTCTTCCATCGGATCTGAGGAAGGAGGGTTAAACGCTACCAGATCTATGGTCATAGACCTGAACCCTGGCCCTAATGTTCTTGGGCTGGTAAGCGGGGTTGGGGCGAAGCATGACCCTGCACCCATCATCAGAGAACACCATGCATGACTGTTGCACCGACAGGGCAATCAAGTCACCAACTCTCTTGCCAGAAGACAAAGCTAGCAGCAATGCCGTCTTCAGTTAAAGGTGTTTCAGACTAATTGTGTCAATCGGTTCGAAGGGAGGTCCCGAGAGACCCTCCAACACTGTAACCAAGTCCCATTTAGGGAAGACGCTCCTCGTATTGAGGGCAAGACTGTCTTGCCCTCAATCTCCATGCAGGCAGAGATTGCGGCCACATATACCTTGAGGGACTGTGGCGACTGGCCTGCTTCGTACAGGCCTTGGAGAAAGCAGAGAATGGACTGAACGCCACAATACACTGGATCCAGGTCCCTTTCCGCACACCAGCGCGCGAAGGACCGCCACTTGTGAGCATACTGTGCACGAGTGGAGCTAGCTCTAGCGCTCTGTATGGTCTGTACCACGTTCATCGGTAGGCCCTGGGTTAACAGCCGTTCCCATTCAGGAACCAAGCTGCCAACTTCCACTTGTTCAAGTTCAAGTTCAGCTTTATTGTCATTTAAGCAATACACAAGGCACGGCAGAAACAAAATGACGATTGCATCTAGCCCACAAATAGTGCAATTTCAAGAGAAGTACTGACAACCGACAATAAAGGTAGTAAGTTAAAAATAAAGTGCTTTAAGGAGATTATTGCACATGCTAAAACGGCATAAATAAATAAAATAGCCTACTCTAATTTAAAAACTAAATTAAAAACAAACATTAAAAAGTACCAACGATGGTAGAGAAGGTCATATGAAGTCTCTGTTTACCAACCATGGTAGTGTGTGAGGGATCAAAGAGTCCAAGTTAAGTCTGAGTGTGTGTGTAAGTCTGAGTGTGTGTGTGTGTGTGTGTGTGTGTGTGTGTGTGTGTGTGTGTGTGTGTGTGAGTGAGAGTGGGGGGGGGGGGGTCACGGGGAGTTAAGGAGCCTGATGGCGTGTGGGAAAAAGCTCTTGCAGAACCGGGCTGATCTGCTCCGGATGCTGCGATATCTCTTGCCGGAGGGCATGACGGTGAACAGACTGTTGAAGGGGTGGGTGGGGTCTTGTGTGGGGAAGGGTGTGGGGAAGGGTGGAGAATCTCCCCGCCCGCCTGCGACAGTAGGTCCACTCGACGTGGCAACAGCCACCGAGCCTCCTGCGCCAGAGCAATCAGGTCCGTGAACCAGATCTGCGACGGCCAATGTGGGGCTACCAGAATGGGCTGCAGGCCCTGCTGCCTCACCCTGGCCAGCACCTGTGGGATCAGGGGGATTGGGGGGAATGCGTAGAGGGCGTCAGCACGTCGTGGCCCAACGGTGAGTCATCCCCGAGGACAGAGAACCACTGGGGTCAATGGTGTGCGAGCTGCCATGCGAAGAGATCGATGCCGGCTCGACCGAACTTGGCCCAAATTTGTTCCACCACCTGTGGGTGGAGAACCCATTCCGATTTGTGCAGGTTGCCCCGCGACAACAAGTCTGCGCCTAGGTTGAGGTGGCCCCGAATGTGGGCCGCCGACAGGGATAGCAGGTATTTAAGGCAAGTTTCCAGATGATTTTCACTACACAGGTGAACACGAGCCCACTCGTGGATGTCCGTCGCTAGTCAGTTCAAGGCCTGCGACCGGACACTGCCCTGGCGATTGATATACGCCACCGTGGCAGTCTTGTCCGAGCGTATCAGTATATGGTGACCCAATATCTGATGCTGGAAGTGGTGGAGGGCTTGGCGAACCACCTCCAACTCTAACACGTTTATGTGGTGAAGCTCGTGGGCTTGCCACTGCCTGTTGTTGCCTGGCCTTCGAACACTGCACCCTGACCCCATAGGGAGGCGTCTGTTCGAATGACATGCCTGAGCGGGACCGGTCCCATCCGTGCCCCCTCTGAGAACCAATTCATATGACAAAAAGATAAAGTCCGCACACTGAGGTTCCATCAATGGTTTTTTATTTGCAACGTTTCGATCTTCACAGGATCGTTGTCAAGCAATGAGTGAGGCAGTGAAAGGCATGACTTACATACAGGCAGGCAGTAATCAGCCTAAATCAGTGGCACCTGCTACTCCCAACACAAGGGAGGGGGCCAGAGTGGCATTCACACATACATGAAAAAAGTATGGAAACCTTACAGTCTGATGGAAACTATAGAGAGAAAAAAAACATATATCTTTAAAGAAGAAAACATCTACATCTGAGTGAATCACAGGCAGATATCAATATGGTCCATATGGCCAAGGCTTGACGAGCGCGATCCGACAGCGTAAGAACGTGGGATCGATGTTTCGCAGGGTCCAGGCGATGACTCAGGAACCACCTCTGGTTGCTGCTATAGCAGCCCGAGGGGAATGGCGGCGGATGCCGTGGCCATAAGTCCCAGGATCACTGAGCACTGGTGGACAGAGATCACGTGAGCGCGATGCCAAATCCGGGCCATCCTCAAAAGGCGATTCAGTCTCTTTGTGGAGAGTTTTAACAAGCCTTTAATTGTGGAGAGACGAGCCCGCATGGAAAGCGAGTCCAGCTCCAGACCCAAGAAGATTGTGACCTGTCTCGGGACGAGGGAGCTCTTGCGCCAGTTTATGAGAAACCCCAAGGCCTGGAGGTGTGATGTGACTACCTCGGTGTGCGTGGTAACCATGTCCCCCAAGCTCGCCACTATGAGCGCTTACGCATTGTGGAACCCGTAGGGCCGTCATGGGGCACAACAGCGCTGTGCCCCTCACGGCTTCTGCTGGCAAGGGGCATGTCATTGGCAAAGCTCTTTTGGGTACTCGACAGCGCTGCGGGACACCGGGTCCTGGCAGCGTGTAACACTCCCCCACTCCCCCGAGGTGGGTCGCTAGGACTGGTGGTTAGGTTGCATACAAACCGCGTGGGGCTCCTAAGATGCCCCAGGAGGCGTGGCGTTACTGCCTGGCCCACCTGGCCTGCTCACACCTGCATTGGCAGTGGTCGGGCCCCAGTGGGCGGACCTCCCACATGGGGGGCGGGCGGGACTGGGCGTTGCCGGACGAACCGGGCGGCCCCGGGTCTGGACCGGGAGAGGGCGGGGAGTCCCCCTGTGCCTGCACGGCAGGAGGGAGGTAACTGCCACCGAATCCTGACGCCGTCTTTCTGCCCGGCTGGCGAAATCTGCCATAGAGCCGAAGAGACCGGTTGGTGAGACCGGCGCATTCAGCATCTCACTCCTCTCAGCGCCCTCTAAGCTAGTGAGTTGTAGCCAAAGGTGACGGTGGGTGACCACCGAGAACCCCATGAATCAGATCAGAATCAGAATCAGAATCAGAAAGACTTTAATGATCCCCGGGGGGAAATTGGGACAAGTTACATAGCTCGCTCACAGAACACACATAGCATAAAATAAACAGTAGTAAATGCGATATTAAGCAAAATAAGCAGAATAAGAACACAACATAGCATAGAATAACAGGTAGTAAATGCGATAGAAGCAAAAATAAGTAGAATATGTCTAAGTAAGCATAGAGTAAGTATACATTACGTGCCAATTATCATTATTGCACACAGGACTTATATTAAGTCGGCTTGCCCTATACGTTACACGTGGTTCAGCCAGGCACAGTTAACCTATCGGCTGGCTCATTCTCAGGGAGACTGAGCGTCTCCGAGGTGCTCTTTTAAGAGAGGCATTAAATAGACCAATGGCCACAGGCAGGAATGATTTCCTGTGCCTCTCCGTATTGCATCTAGGTGGAATCAGTCTCTCACTGAACGTACTCCTGTGTTTGACTAGCATGCCGTGGAGTGGGTGCGACCCTTCCAGCGTTATCCGCCACACATTTCCAGCATTTTGAATACGTAGTCGGAGACCTTACGTAGTTCAGTGAACGTGCCAGCGTCAGGCGCTGTCTGAAGCTGGTCGATGAGGACCGCTTGGTAGCCCTCTAGGATAGCTACAGTATTGGCCATGGCGGCCGACTGGCCTGCTGCCCTGTAGGATTTCTCCGCAAGCGTTGCCGAGTCCCGGCAGGCTTTAGATGGGAGCACAGGCTTTTCATTAGGGGTGGGGTGTTTTGCCACGCCCTTCTCCACAGGCGGGAAGCTCAAGTAACCCAACTCCGACCCGCGTTCGATGTCCGACCAGCAGCCGAAAGCCTGGATGGGGGCCCTGGTCATGAGGGGGGCACCCCAGGACCGATGTTGCACGTCCTTGCCGCAAGGTAAACTGCATCGTTGGCCGTGTCGGATGGGACAGAAGTGGCGCACGCTGAAAAGCGACTTCTCGGGGGCTGGGGGTGCGGACCACTCAATGCCGAGCTCGGCGATGGCCCTGGATAATACTTCCCTGAACTCCTGGTATGACTCGGCCAAGATGTTGTCAGGGGGAGGAACCCCCGAGCGGTGAGTCCCCAACCGATCCGGGCCTCCCATTAGAGAGTCCGTGTCATCCTGCGGATGGATGTCGAGGACGTCGTCCTCATGGTAGACAGACCCAGACCCCCTGGAGATGCCCTCCATCGACTCACCCCATAGTTGGGAGTGAAACTCAACCAAACTACGAGCCCCTTCCGACCTAGTGGAGGGGGGGGGGGGGGGAGAATGGTGAGACCCATGCTAAGAACTCTTCCGAGAATCCTGCTGGGGACCTTGGCCGAGAGGCAGCGGGACGTCAGAGTCAGAGGTAGGCGGATCACTAGATGCCGCCTGGTGCGGCACGGCCTCGCCCTGTAAGGCGGTAGCGTTTCTGGGCTGCTCGGGTCTGAAGAGAGAGGCCGTAATAATAGCCGTGCCTGTGGGGTCATCAAGGCGCATGGGGAACAGAAGTCCGGGTCCCGCAGGCAGCGCTCAGCGTGAGCGCGGCCCAAGCAAGTCACACACATCGTGTGTGTATCATTAGGGGACAGCCAAGCGTCGCAGCGAGGGCAGCGCACCTCTGCATCGAGCTTCGATGCCATGGCCAAGAAGAAGCTAGCGACTGACTGGCAGCCGAGCTAAGAAGCGAGCGTGTGGCCGAGAAAGGCGCACGTGCCGCTAATAAGCGAACGAGTCGCAGCTTCGTAAGCTATCTCGGTAGCAAGCAACTGAGAGACTAACGGCTAACAGCACGTCATTCGGCCGGGAAGCATGCGCGAGGCGCAGCTGGCTAGTCTCAACCTAGCGGCCGGTCAATCTCAAGGCAAGCTACAGTAAAGTGCTAATGTAACAGAGAGGTAGCAACGAAGCACTAAGCTACGGAACACGTATGAAGCATGAAGCTGTCAGAACAGCTAACTGTGCTAAGGAGAGGAGTCTCCGGGACTCACGGAGGATAGCTTAGCAGACCAACACGTTAACGCTATCTAACGTAGCATACAATTAGACGGCCTCTTCTTAAAGATCGGTCTAACACATGTAAAATACTACTTAGCTGTCGCAGCCAAAGTTCGTCGTCCGGGCGAAGGAAGCCGTCAGGCAGGAGAAATTCGACAGCCGAGGACTCCCAGTCCGCTACTCCGTGATACGGGGGACAGTTTAGACGAACGGTGGTTAGGCGAGGAAGCTAACTAGCAAGGTCGAGAGCAAAATAATATACGTCTGGCTTCAATGTTGAATGCGGCAGAAGTGGGGTTCCCTGTCTGGCGGGCCGCTACAAAATGGCTAACGGTCGCGTCCTATCACAGACAGGGATCGGCCAGGTGCCTTCAGGTGCGGCTACGGTGTTCCACGTCACCGTCACGTCAGCTGGGTGGTTCGAAAGGTTCACTTTTATGGAATAAAAGGTAAGAGCATTCAAGTCTGTGCACTATGAGGGTTTCCCATCGAATTTTACAAGGCATTCTCAGCCAAATTGACCCCTATCTTGGAATCGATGTACGATGAAGCACTTTCTAGTGGAAGGTTGCCTCAGACCATCTCACAAGCTACAATTTCGGTGTTATTAAAACCAGATAAAAATCCCCTGGAATGTGGCTCATATAGACCAATTAGCCTACTCTGCTGCGATTATAAGATACTTACCAAGGCCCTTTCACGCCGTTTAGAAGAAATAATGCCCACTATTATCCATCAAGATCAAACTGGTTTTATTCCTGGCAGACAATCCTTCTTCAATATGAGGCGCCTGATGAATGTCTTGTACTCTGCCCATTCAGAACTCCAACCTGAAGTGGTTCTTTCTCTCGATGCAGAGAAGGTGTTTGATAGGATTGAGTGGCACTATCTGTTCAAGGTGTTAGAGAAGTTTGGGTTTGGGGCAACCTTCCTTAATTGGATTAAGATATTGTATATGAACCCCATGGCTTCGGTACGTACCAATGGTCTTATATCGGACTACTTCCCCCTGTACAGGTCGACTCGGCAAGGTTGTTGTCTTTCACCATATCTGTTCGACGTCGCAATCGAACCCTTAGCAATTGCCATACGTTCTCATCAAGCGATTCAGGGGATAGAAAGGGGTAAAGACACTCATAAATTACTTTTATATGCCGATGACTTGCTCCTCTTTGTTACAGACCCAGATAATGGTATACCCCACCTCCTGGATTTACTAAAAGTTTTTGGATCTCTTTCAGGATACAAACTGAACCTATCCAAAAGTCTACTATTTCCTGTTAACAAGTTAGCTAAACAAAGTAGTTATAACCAATTTCCATTTAAAGAGGAGCAGGAATGTTTTACATACTTAGGAATAAACGTTACGAGTTCATCTAAAGCACTTTTTAAGCACAATTTTAAGTTGTTATTGGAACGTACAAAAGGGGACGTAGAACGTTGGTCAAACCTTCCCATTTCCCTCGCGGGGCGTATAAATACAGTTAAGATGACAATACTGCCCAAATATCTATACCTATTCCAAATTATTCCAATTTTTTTGCCTAAATCATTTTTTAAACAAGTAGATCGTCTAATTTCTATCTTCATTTGGAATAAATCTCCCTCTCGGATTAAAAAAACAAGTTTGGAAAGATCCAAATTTGAGGGGGGGGGGTTAGGTCTACCCAACTTTTTGTACTACTATTGGTCGGCAAATGTCTCTAAACTGGCATACTGGGTAAACACATTTTCGGGTGAGGAGGGACCTCTATGGGCGACCATGGAGCTGCAACCTACCCGTCATATTTCACCAATCTCTTTGTTGACTTGCCCGATACCTTTAAATTAAAAAATGAATGATTTAAATCCTGTGGTACTAAACTCAGTAAAGATTTGGACTCAATTTAGAAAACACTTTGGTTTTACACAAATAAATAGCCTCTCTCCAGTAATGCACAATCATCTCTTTCCACCTTCACAATTAAGACTTGGCATTTAAAGCATGGCATGGGTGTGGATTAGTCTTCTTTTTTGATCTATTTGATGATAAATCATTTAGATCATTCAGCTCTCTGTGTGAAAAAAATGATGTTTCAAAGAGAGAACTTTTCCGATATTTTCAAATTCGCAGCTTTACTTCCAAACATTTTCCATCCTATCCCAATCCCCCCGAGAAAGGCCCAACATATCACATTTTAAATTTCTGTCCGTTTATTAAGGGACTTATTTCCAAAGTGTACAGTATTATGCAGAATATACATCCCCCTACATGGGACAATACAAGGGCTGCTTGGGAACTGGACATAGGAGAGAAGTTCTCAGAAGAACTATGGGACATCATTATTTCACAAATTCATTCTTCATCCTTCTGTGTGAGACTCAATCTAATACAATTTAAAATATTTCATCGTTTGCATTTCTCTAATGATAAATTATCCAAAATATATCCATCTGTCAGCCCAGAATGCCCAAGGTGCCACCATGCCCCGGCCACTCTAGGGCATATGTTCTGGTCCTGCCGAGCTCTGAGCAACTTTTGGTCCAACATTTTTGAGTGTTTTTCATCCATAGCTAACACAACACTGAGTCCTAATCCCCTCACTGCCATCTTTGGTGCAGTCCAACCAGAAGTGAGCCTCCGAGGTCACCAAAGAAATGCAATTGCATTTGCCTCTCTCCTGGCCCGCCGACTTATTCTGTTTAATTGGAAGGCAACAAACCCACCGTCCTTTAAGCAATGGACTCAGGAAGTGATGTCAATGTTGAAATTGGAGAAGGTCAGATATACTGTCTGTACGTGGATCAAAGGAGAAATTTTATGAAACCTGGTCAACTTTTATTAGTCACTTTGAAAGTATAACCTTTGACTGAATATTATCTACCTGGCATACATACAAACGCTAATGACAAAGCTGGCAACTATTTTATTTTATTTTATTTTTATTTTATTTTTCCTCTTTTTCTTTCTTTGACTGTGTTTGTTTGTTTGTTTGTTTGTCTGTTGTATGACCCTGGATGGGAAGATGTGGGTGGGGGAGGGTATGGGGTTTAAAGTGTATTGATAACATTTCAATGTAATATTGCTTCATTACATAATGTGAAAACTTAAATAAAGTTTGTAAAAAAAAAAAAAAGTCTCTGCACTATGCGTGCTAAAGCATTAGTGAGAGCTCGAGCTGAAGCGAAGTAAAACACTAGCATTTTCATACAATATGAAAACGATGACCAATTATTTGAATGAAGCCATGGGCCCCTATTCTCCCACAGGCCTTCGGCGCTAAAACGGGCCTTAAACGCAAAAAAACGGGCCTTGCGCCTGCCTCGGAAAGATATCAACATGGCTTTACGCTGGCAAATGCGCTTTAGGTGGAATGGGCGTGGCGCACTCCCTGAATGGGCGAGAATGGGCGTGTCGGCCTTAAATGCCGGCCTAATGATATCTTCCCAACTGGCGTAAATTTAGCGCTTTTGAAAACCAGGCCTATTCAGTGCGCCAGTTGCGAGGAGCGCTCTTCTGCCTCTCCCCTGTCACCCTTCTCTGTCTCTCTCTGAAACCAGGCCTATTCAGTGCGCCAGTTGCGATGAGCGCTCTTCTGCCTCTTCTCTGTCACCCTTCTCTCTCTCTCTCTCTCTGACTCCCTCGCTTAGACAGACACAACACACTTCCCATAGGAAAAAGAAGTTGTAAGTTCACTGCCTGGCATGTCCCAGCATGCATTGTGCTGCTCCATTTAGCTACTAAATAGCAACCAAATGAGCCGAAATAGATATAAAAGGTAGATCTAAATAATGTGTAATGGTAACACAACCTGCAATTGTAGAACATTTCAATACTGGACCAAATAAAACATCGAAATGAAAACACCACCCTATGTGAAACATATATGTCCTCCTGGGCCTATATATTTACAATAAAAACACATTTATGCAATGACTTTACATAATGTAGGGTATATTTATGTGCATCATCCTTCCTGCAGCAGGCGAGAGAAAATGATATCTTTCTGGACAAATTTTCACCAATCTAATAGGCTATATTTTTCAGGGACAGGCATGGGTTAGCTTCCCATGGCTGTAGTTTCCCAGGCTTTTCAGCACATTGGAAACACCCGCTTTAGCTACGAAAAGTAAATATAAGAGAATACCCCCGGAGTCTGCGAGAGTGGGGGCGGAAGAGGACTCATCGGCTGATATTGCGGTAATAGACTTTGGACCGGAAACGACTATGAGCAACACGAGCACAGTGCAAGAGAGCACCACAGGGATCGCAGCGGCGGGCCACAAGCTTCGGTGTTTGAGGGAGAATGGTGTCATGGAGGAGTCTGACTCGGGCACGGAGGCTGTTGCCCACAGGCTTCCGTGTTGGAGGGAGGAGGGACAGAGGCCTCGCGTTGACTATACCCTTCTGACTGTCATACATCTGCGTAGGCAAGGTCAAATCAGTCGAGTGAAGCACAGCAACGGGATGTAAACCAAAGTTTGCAGTGCATCAATACCACTGTCATGGAGGAGTTGGAGTTGGCACGGAAGCTGTTGCCCGGTGCTGCTGATAAACTGTGGGAGACGACACAGAGGGGAGGGTTGAAAGCAGAGGAGGGCACACCTGGGACGCCAGGTGTTGCCGACGAGCCCTCTAGAGGTGTAGTGGTTTTGTCGTCGAAACGCCGGTGAAGGGGGGTTACCACCTGATGACTCCAATGACTCTTTTAACCCTTGCCCCTCTGTGTCAAATTCCATCATTAGCCACTTCAGTGTTGCAGATACCATCAAAAGACTCTCTAGTAAGTGCTTGCACAAGGGATATTTACATCTTATTATCCTGTGTTTTTTGAATCTAGCTGATGCATTTAGAACATTCTTTTCACTTTGATCTTGCTATAGTGTAGGGTATTTACATGCTTGCAGTATTTAAACTGCAGTTAGATTGGTTTGAGAAGCATAATAATATGGAATAATAGCCTATATATGGAGACAGACAGACTGGATGAAGGGAGGGGGGGGGGGGGGGGGGGCAGAGCGCTTGGCTTTGTCTGGTTTTACCGGATTTGTCCTGGAATTGGAGCTTAAAAGGCAAGCGTGTGACTCTTTACTGCAATTCTCCAATGAGCGGACTATGCATAATTTTACGCTTAAAAGGCGTGGTTATAATGGTTGAGGCTGCGTGTAGCGCCGATACCAAGATAGCGAGTGCGCTGGTCCACACCCACTAACTGCGCTAGGCGGCCTAGCGCTAGGCCTTAAACGCAGTTTCTACGCCGATTGCAACGATAGGGCCCATGGAGTCAGGAAAGTTGGATCAATAAGTTGTATTAAAGCCATAACATATCGTCGCTGTTGTTCCAGGACCTCGAATTTCCAAAACAGAAACTTTTCAGGAAGTAAAAAAAAACCTGTTTGCTCTTAAAATACTGAACCAAATGTCGTCAAAGTTGGCACATGTCTTAATTATAGTTAGTTTCCCGCTGAATGTGTCATTACTTTATTAATATCTTACCTGGATAAGCTCAAATGATGTTGTTTATATTATCAGTCCGACTTGGAAGCACTTTCTCGCGGCCAGTCAAGCGGGAGAGAGTCGCATACTCATGCACGAGCCCCCAAGCTCCAGGCCGCGGGGGCGCGCGCAGGAGCAACAGCATTGCCCCTCGCCTCTCATGTCCGAGGCAGGGGCTTTCGCATGGGGTGAGAAATAGTCTGACATAACGTAGCGTTAACGTTACTTTATTCTCGTCAGAAAACACTCTGATTTGCATGTTAAAACAAGTTTGCAGCCTAGGAATAACTGGAAAACATTTGATTGATATATTAACGTCAGAGGAAGCCAAGATTAGTCAAAAAGATATGAGAAATACACAGCGCGGGTTTATTGTCCTGCGTGGGGGGGTACACAGGGTGCGAACTACGGGGGAGCTGGGGGGGCTTTGGCTCCCCTTAAAGAAATAGTAGACCCCCTGAAAGCATGACTTGTGAAATTTGGGGGGGTCTCTAAATTATTGACTAATATATATTACCCCATGTATTTTCTATTTCTTTTTCTGTACCTTCATAGTGAATAATGCGTAAAATTACGCTATTTTAATCGTATGATTCAGAGTGTGCTCAATCACTGTCAAATTCACTGTAAGCCCCTATACCGACATGCATGTTATTCTTATCATCACCACATCGAAGCGTGGCGGCGCAGGTGCAAATCAAACGTCACTCACGCGGTCAGGTCAGATTTAAAACAACAGCAAGATGTAAAAAAGAAAACAAGGCAGTTTGACAAACTTTACATTCACGAAGAAATGGAAGCAGCCGTCAGTTGAACAGCAACAAGTCGCTTCTACTTCAAACGCAGATGTGGAAAAAGTGACGACGTGAAGCTGGAATACCTCTGAGTCCTCCCGCATATGGAGGACTGTTTGTGAGATGGAATGCGTCAGGAACTTCACAGTGAGTGGGACATGTGCGTTATGGAGTGGTTAAAAGTGTTGGGCAGAGATATCATGTTCTTGTAGCTGCAGTGTATATGGAGAGCAGTGCGCCCGTTTCGCCTTTCTGTGCTCTCATCCTCCTTCCCTCTCTGTGTGCGCAGAGCGCTTTTCTCTCTTGGAGAGAAAAGTGGAACACGACAAGCTGTATCCATGTCTTTGAGTGTGCTGATTTAAAATGAGTTATACCCCTAAATTGGCCTTCAAATTGCCTCAAATTTCGGCCGCCGCCCTTCGGACGGCGGCTGTAGTGCCCCCCCCCCGTGAAAAAAGTCGGCTCCCCCGAAAGCCACAGTATAGTTCGCACACTGGGGGTACACACGGAGGTAGGGGACGAATTTCGAGGTTTGACTGACAGATTGAGGGCGAATGGCGTTACGAGATTTACTCACAAGCTCGTTTTAATGCTTTTCCATTGGTTGCATTTGTTAAAAACCACACAGAGACGTGAAGGGTGACCAATGGCATTGATTCATGACAAAAAATAAAAAAGTGAAAAAAGGCACATTCGAGGTCCTGGCACAACAGCGACGATATTCTGCTAACTGCATAGCAGAAGGACTGGATTATTCTCAATGTAATACATGATGATATGCAATACAGAGTTTACAGAATGCAGTAAAGATGTAACAAAATGCATATGGTTTTATACAGTAAGCAGAGAGGGGAACAGAGGAAGAGGGGAGGGCTAGCGTTGGAACTGGACGTTGGAACTTGGGCAAGTTACTTTCAAAATGTAATATACTACATGTTACTAGTTACTTTCATTTCAAAGTAATACATTACTTTACAATATTACTTTCTGTGTAGAGTAACTCGTTACTTATTACACTACTTTTGCATTACGTTCACCAAAATAACAGCAGTATAGAGTGACAATGCCGCCACTGAACCATCCCGAAAAATAATTTCAACCGTCTTGAAGTCAATGTAAACCACCCAAAATTCTAAATGTTATCCTTTTCCTTTGTTAGTGTCATCTAGGCATGGGTCGATTTCCGGTTTTACCGGTTCGGTTCGGTATACGAGCCCAAACCGGTTTGATCACGTGCGAACCGAAAAAACCTAAAAAAAAAAAAAAATTTTTTTTTTTTTTTTTAAGTTTTTTTTAAGTTTTTTTGCCAGTCCATTCTGATTGCACTATTGTTCGTATTAGCCTCTTCTCAAGTTGCACTAGTAGGCAAAAGTCTTATTTGGTTTATTATGTTGATGTTTGAAGAAAAGTTAAGCTGAATAGTTATGAGAAATAAAAACAGTGTGTTGTTACAGTTAAAAGGTTCTGCTTATTTGTATTCAGTGTTCGTGCTGGTTGGCAGTATACCAGCTTAGAGGTGCATTATCCCCACCAACTGCAGCCGCTTTGATACGTTTTTTTGGGGAATATCGAACCGGTTTCAAAATGTTCAAACCGACCCATGCCTAGGCCCTCTATTGTGTGAATTTGTGAGTTTTGAAGTTTATAAGGCAGCTCAGCTGTAAGCCAATCCATTCTGATTGCACTGCTTGTGTTTTTATTAGCCTTTTCTCAAGTTGCACTATAGGCAGAAGTCTTATTTCATTTATTATTTTGATGTTTAGAAGAAAAGTTGAGCTGAATAGTTATGATAAATAAATACAGGGTGTGTTTGTTACACAGGTGTCCTGCTTCTTTTTATTCAGTATCATTGATGGTTGACAATACCAGCTTAGAGGTGTATTATCGCTATCAGGTGGACTGAAGTTGCACTACAGACAGTTATGGGCCACACTCGGGAGCCCTGCTTAAAAAAAAAAAAAAAAAAAAAATTAATTACAAAAAAAATCGGTATACCGGTTCGATCCGGTTTAGACGGCAATATCGAACCGGTTTTAAAATTTTCAAACCGACCCAGCCCTAGTGTCATCTATAGTGGTTATTTGCTTAAAAATACACAATTTGATTAGGAAATGATTGTCTTTATTTAAATGTGCTTTGATAATAAATAAAAAAGTAACTCAATTTGTAACTTGTTACTTGACAAAGTAACTGGTAAAACATTACTGAAATCCTATTGGTAATAAGTTATATTACTGAGTTACTGCTAAAAGTAATACTTTTGTAATGAGTTACCCCAACACTGGTTCCATGTGTCAGGGTCACTGACATGCAGTGACTGTTTTCTGAAGGTCAGAGCAGAGGGAGAATCTCCTCCTTGATAAGCTATGTATGTGTCTCTGCATATTGCATCTGTCCATATGATGTGCATTTATGTAATAACTCAATAATTATGTGTATGCAATTATCTTATTGAATATGAAATGCAAATTAATGGAACTTAAATTGTTCCATATCACCACCCGACGACCCTGAGCCTGACGCTGGTGGTGAGGTGAAGATCTGGCTTAGACCTGTATGTGTGTACAATAGTATACTAATTATTTGAATAAAGCAAGTTTAAAAGCCGTTCTGCTGTTGATATCACATTCCCAACATGCTGCATTCAAACTGCAGGATGCTGCCAAGCCTGCTGGAACGCCCCCTACGTTTCTGAAGTGTAGCAAGCCCAATGTGCCCTCCCCCTCTCCTGAGGTATGAACACACACACTCACTCACACCAGGGTAGGAAATTAACTTTTTTAAACGAGGACTATTTTTGCCCTTGTGAAAAATATTTCGGGGGTATTTTGGATAATTTCCAGGGCAATTTCATTAAATGTTTGGAAATACCAGTTACACCTATGTACTGTAGCATGACAGACCAATCAATGACTCTCATCCATGCATGTTTTATTTCTAAAAGTTCATAAACAATCACAGTTAAGATCCCCATTTCCTATCTCAACAACACTGTTGATTGTCTGGCATGTTATTAATGTTATTAGGGACTCTCCCTGTATAAATAAAGGTAAAAAAAAAATGTTATTAATGTACTTGGCAAAAACGTGAGTTAACTTGCTAGACAGCTAGCTTTCGCTGTCTGTCGCAGGTAAATAACTCTAGTAGGAGGAGAGGGCAGGGGTTGTGCAGTCACGCTTTGCAAATACAGAATAACGTTAAAATACAGAAAGTATTCAACTCTTTATTTTATGGGGGAATTTAAAAGCCCCGTCACAATTCCAAGG
This sequence comes from Poromitra crassiceps, assembly GCF_964638095.1. Taxonomy (NCBI): domain Eukaryota; kingdom Metazoa; phylum Chordata; class Actinopteri; order Beryciformes; family Melamphaidae; genus Poromitra; species Poromitra crassiceps. Next base: position 751,741 of record NW_028152244.1, read on the forward strand.
GCAATTTTGCCCCGAGCCTCCGCTTATTTCCTACCCTGACTCACACACACACACACACACACACACACACACACTACTCAATAAACAACCTTGTTCTTATGGCTAGCTCTTCCCACCAGCACGTGAACTCAGAGACTTTTCATATCAATTTGCAGTTTCAACTAATTTATCATTAGCTGTAAAAGGGAAAAAAGGGCAGGATTTTGACTGCATTGCCAAAGCTAGTTTCAAGTCTCTGCAAGTTGATGTTATTACTGCAAGGAAACAAATGGCTGCCTGGGAGGGAAAACACATTCAAACATATGAAAAAGTAACTGATATTTCTCTATTGTGCAAACAAATACAGTCTGACTGTAAGGCTGTGACTTTTGGACCCAGGCGCAGAGATGACAGACACATGAAGCAGTTTTAAGTCTTTTACTTTGAGACTTTGCAAGCACAAAAATAAACAAGGAATTCTTTGTGAAAATGTAAACAGAAAATAGTCTAAACTGTGTCGGCAGTCCGACGGATAAACTAATAGTTTCCAGGAGCGAGGAGCAGGAGCAGTCCAATGATTCTTTTCACAGCAACAGACGGGAGCGAGGAGAGCACAGCAGCAGTAGTTTTAGGATCAGCAACGGGGTCTGAAAGCAGAGATGATTATATAGTATGACAACCAGGTGCAGGAAATTACAGTGGAATTGGCAGGATTATGTCACTGTTAGTTCATAGGCTGCTTTCTCCCGCTGCCGCCAGTAGCGCGGGAAGGCTGCCTAGCACCATGGACAGCATCGGCTTGGCCTCCGTGCGCTCTGGTCCGGCGTGCTCTGGCCGGTTCAGCACCACGGACAGCTCCTTCACCACAGCCCGTAGCAGAACCACTAGGCTGGATTCTCGAGGGTGTGTCAGTACCCCCCTCCCTAGGGGCGCCACCTGGCGACCCCATGGCTTGGCCCCGTCGTTGGAAGTCCCGAATAAGCGTGCGGTCCACGATGTGTCGAGCCGGCACCCAGCATCGTTCCTCCGGACCGTAGCCCTCCCAATCGACCAAGTACTGCATGCTGCGGCGTACACGCCGTGAGTCCATGATCCTCCGAACCGTGTACACAGGTCCTCCGTCGACCCAGCGAGGAGGGGGGGGGGGGGGGGGGGGGGGGGACAGGGGAGGACAAAGGACTGTATGCCACAGGTTTTAATAGGGACACATGAAAGACAGGATGGATTTTCATGGAGGCAGGCAGTACTAACCGGTAAGACACTGGGCCGACCTGCGACGCCACTTCAAACGGGCCCACGAAGCGCGGGGCCAATTTCTTGTTCTCCACCATTAGTGGAAGGTCTCTGGAGGACAGCCAGACTTTATACCCTGGCCGAAAAGGGATTGACGGCCGTCGCCGCCGATTCGCCTGCTGTGAATACCTGGTCCTTGCTCGTAGCAGAGCTGCTCTGGCTGTTCTCCAGGTCTGTGCACATCATGTCATAAAGCATGTCGCCGCCCGAACCCCCACCTCAGGTTCTTGATCTGGAAACAGGGGCGGCTGATAGCCCAGCTGGCACTCAAACGGGGTCATGCCTGTGGAGGAGGACTTCAGAGAGTTATGTGCATATTCTGCCCATATGAGTTGCGAACTCCACGACGAGGGATCAGAAGCGACCAGGCAGCGTAATGTAGTTTCTAACTCCTGATTCACCCTCTCAGTCTGCCCATTTGACTGAGGGTGGAAGCCTGAGGAGAGGCTGGCAGTGGCACCAAGGAGTGTGCAGAAGGCTCTCCAGAACTGAGAGGAGAACTGGGGACCCCGGTCAGATACTACATCACATGGGAACACCATTAATAACACTGCAGTCTCCCTCGCTGAGGGGAGCTTGGCCAGGACGATGAACCGTGCCGCTTTAGAAAAACGGTCCACCACTACCAAAATGGCCGTCTTTCCCCCCGAGCGAGGGAGACCAGTTACAAAGTCAAGGGAAATGTGAGACCAGGGACGTCGTGGAATGAGCAACGGGCATAGCAAACCTGCTGGACGCTGACGTGGAATCTTGTGCTGTGCACAGGTGACACAGGCTGCCACAAAGGAAAGTACGTCACCAAGGATGGTGGGCCACCAAAACCTCCGGGTGATAGAGTCCAGAGTGCGCCTCCCCCCTGGATGCCCCACCAGCCGAGACGAGTGCCCCCTACTCCAACACACGGGTCTGCACCCCCGGAGGGACATACAGACGGCTGCGTGGACAGTCCTCCGGCCCTGGATCGGCGTGCTGCGCAGTCCTCACCTCCGTCTCAATCCCCCACATGACTGGAGCGACGATCCGAGATGGTGCCAGGATGGGCTCAGGCTCAGCACACTTATCTGCAGAATCATACTGGCGGGACAGTGCGTCTGCCTTGGTGTTTTTACTTCCAGGCCGATATGACAAGATGAAGTCAAAACGATTAAAGAAGAGAGCCCACCTGGCTTGGCGAGAGTTCAAGCGTCTGGCACTTCGGATATAGGCCAGGTTCTTGTGGTCGGTCCACACCACAAACGGATGCTCAGTGCCTTCCAGCCAGTGCCTCCACTGCTCCAATGCCTCCTTGACCGCCAGGAGCTCCCGGTTGCCCACGTCATAATTTCTTTCTGCTGGATCAAGCCTTCTTGAAAAAAAAGCACATGGATGCAGCTTGTTATCAACAGGGGAACGTTGTGACAGTATGGCGCCCAAACCCACCTCTGATGCATCCACCTCCACCACAAAAGGCAGGGCTGGGTCCGGGTGGATGAGGACGGGACCTGTGGTGAAAAGGTGTTTGAGTTTGGCGAACGCCTCTGCTGCTTGGGAAGTCCAGCTCAATCGGGCGGGCACTTTTTTAGTGAGAACATTCATGGGGGCTGCGATGGAACTGAAGCCTCGGATAAACCTGCGATAGAAGTTTGCAAACCCCATAAACCGTTGCACCTGTTTTATGGAGGCAGGCTGTGGCCACTCCAGAACTGCACGCACCTTTGCAGGATCCATGGATGTTCCTGAGGGGGAGAGGATGTAGCCCAGGAACGGCACTGTGGTCAGATGGAAGTCACATTTCTCTGGTTTTGCATACAGATGGTGTTGTAACAGCCTCTTTAGGACACGGCGCACATGTTGTACATGTTCCTGGCGGGTCTGAGAAAAAATAAGTATATCATCGAGATATGCATATGCAAATTTATGTCCCGGAGAACGTCATTGATAAAGGCTTGGAAAACAGCAGGTGCATTTGACAGTCCGAAAGGCATTACCAAGTATTCATAGTGACCAGTGGGCGTGATAAATCCTGTTTTCCACTCATCCCCCTCTCGGATACGTATTAGGTTGTAGGCATTCCTTAGTTCAATCTTGGTAAAGATGCAGGCCCCCCGCAAGTGTTCAAAGGCCGCTGCTAACAGGGGGAGAGGATACCGGTTTTTAACAGTGATGTCATTTAGATGCCTGTAATCTATGCAGGGACGGAGTGAGTCATCTTTTTTCCACACAAAGAAAAACCGGCTGAAGCAGGGGATGTGGAGGGCCGGATAAAGCCTAACTCCAGTGCTTCTTTTATATACTTCTCCATGGCTGCAGTCTCTGGGGCCGAAAGAGAATATAAATGTCCCTTGGGCGGGCTCGCTCCATCTAATAGTTTTATTCCACAGTCATAAGACCGGTGGGGAGGGAGAACAGTGGCTGGTCCTTTACTGAACACTTCTTTGAGGTCCAAATATTCAGAAGGCACATTAGTCAAAACTATGGGCTCGTTTTCTTTCACTACCCCACCCCGGGCTGCTTCTTCTGAGGACTTTAAACATGTAAATTGACACAATGGGCCCCATTCCTCCACACTGCCTACTGCCGAGTCTAAACGGGGATTATGCTGTGCCAACCACGGATAGCCTAGGACTAGGGGAAATGCAGGTGAATCAGTTAAATGGAACGATATTTCTTCCCGATGTTTTCCCTCTAAAACTAATGTGACTGGAACAGTGCGATGGTGTATCTTACACCCCCCAAGGGATGCCCGTCGAGAGCGGTAATGTCCAGAGCCTCCTCCAATAAGCACGTTGGAACTGCCTAGCCCACGTCTTGTCCAGGAAATTCCCTGCAGCACCAGAGTCAATGAACGCTTTTAGGGGGTGTGTGTTGGATCCCCAGGAGACAGTGGCAGGTATGATCACTCGAGATTGGAGAGAGGTGAGTATTGACACACGACCCGTCAGTAGCTCCCCTTCTACTGGCGGGCCCCGTCTTTTACTGGCCTCTTCGGACAGTGAGCAGTAAAGTGACCCACCTCTCCACAATATAGCCAACAACCCTCCTTCATGCGGCGAGCCCGCTCCTCCTGTGACAGCCTCGCCGCGCCAATTTGCATGGGCTCATCTGCAGGGAAGGTCGTGTGGGGGAAACTAAACTCCTCTCGCGCCGCCGCTCCCGAATCCAGTTGTCTACCCGGATGGCCAGTTTGATGAGTTCCTCTAGGTCATCCTGCTGCTCCCGAACGGCCAGCTCATCTTTAATCTCCTCGGAAAGGCCTTGCTGGTATGCGGTGAGAAGAGAAGAACATAATAGCACGTATGCTCAACAATAGTAAAAAACTGAATATAGCAATTACACAACTAAGAATTGCATTAAAAGTACAGAATTACATTAAAGTGCTAGATAAAAGTGCATTTAGCAGCCATTTTAGCAGCAATTTAAAAACCATTGTTCACTCAAGAGTGTACAGAATTAAAAAGTCTGACAGCCGCTGGGAGGAAAGAACTCCGAAAACGCTCCCTCACACACTGGATGAACTAGTCTGTTGGTGGTGAGGGAGCTCTCCAGGGCTGTCACAGTGTCATGCAGAGGATGGGAGTTGTTCTCCATCAGAGAGGCCAGCTTTGCTCTCATCCGCTGCACACCCACCACCTCCACTGAGTCCAGGCGGCAGCCTAGGACAGAGCTGGCCTTTCGGATCAGCTTATCCAGCCTCTTCCTGTCCGTGGCTGAGATGCTGCTGCCCCAACAGGCCACACCATAGAAGAGGGCAGAGGCCACCACTGTGTCATAGAAAGACCTCAGCAGTGCCCCCTGCACCCCAAATGTCCTCAGCCTCCTCAGTAGGTACAGCCTACTCTGTCCTTTCTTATAAAGTGCCGGAGTATTGTCTGACCAGTCCAGTTTATTGTTCAGGTGAACACCCAGGTACTTGTAGGATGTTACCCTCTCAATGTCTTTTCCCTGGATGTTCACCAGAGTTGGGGGTGGGGGACCACGCCTGCGGAAATCCACCAGCAGCTCCTTGGTCTTCCCGGCGTTGAGCTGGAGGTGGTTCCGCAGGCACCAGTCCACAAAGTCCTGTATCAGTCCTCTATACTCTGCGTCGTCGTCTCCAGTGATGAGACCGACGATCGCAGAGTCGTCAGAAAACTTCTGCAGGTGACAGGAGGGGGTGATGTGTGTGAAGTCTGCAGTGTATGCAGTGAAAAAGAACGGGGCCAGGACCGTTCCCTGCGGGGCCCCTGTACTGCAGACCACCGTGTCTGACACACAGTCCCGTGCCCTCACATATTGTGGTTGGTTTGTAAGGTAGTCCAGCGTCCATGCTGACAGGAGAGGATCCACACCCATGATTTCCAGCTTGTTCCTCAGAAGCGCAGGCTGTATGGTGTTAAATGCGCTGGAAAAATCAAAAAACATAATCTTAACACTGTTGCCAGGCTTTTCCAGGTGAGAGAGGGCCCTGTGCTGAAGGAAGATGACAGCGTCGTCCACCCCGACCCCAGGCTGGTAGGCGAACTGTAACGGGTCCATTGATGGGCTCACCAGAGGGTGGAGATGACTCAGGACCAGCCTCTCCAGTGTCTTCATCAGATGGGATGTTAGCGCCACAGGCCTGTAGCTGTTTAGGTCCTTGGGATGCGGGGTCTTGGGAACAGGAACCACGCATGATTTTTTCCACAGCTGTGGCACCTTCCCTAGCTTCAGGCTCAGATTGTAAGTGCACGTGATGATCCCACACAGTTGGTCTGCGCAGGACTTCAGGAGCCTGGAGCTGATCTCATCTGGACCCACCGCCTTCTTTACCTTGATCCTCTTCAGCTGTTTGCTGACCTGGAGTGTTGTGAGGGACAGGCTGGAGCAGGGGGGCTGAGTGCTGGGGGGAGGGGACAGGAGGGGGAGGGCCGGTGGTGACTGAGCCAGGGGGGGAGCAGACGTCTGATCAAATCTGTTGAAGAAAGAGTTCAGCTCGTTCACCCACTTTTGGTCCCCAGCAGCTTGAGAGCTGTGTTCATTATGGCCAGAGATGGTCTTCAGTCCTCTCCAGACACCACTGATGTTACACCTCCGCAGATCATCCTCCATCTTCCTCCTGTATTTGTCCTTCCCCTCCCTGATCTTCTTCCGCAGCTCCTTCTGCACAGCCTTCATCTCCTCCCTGTTTCCAGACCTAAAGGCCCTCTTTTTCTCCTTTAAGAGAGCCTTTATGTCTGGATTAATCCAAGGCTTGTTGTTTGAGAAACACTGTACAGTTCTTGTAGGTACAGTGTTCTCAACACAGAAGTTAATGTAGTCTGTGATGCAGTTGGTGAGACTGTCGATGTCCTCCCCATGAGACTCACAAAATATCTCCCATATGGTTAGGTCGAAGCAGACCTGCACGGTCTCCTCCACCTCCCTGGACCACCTCCTCACAGTCCGGGTGACAGCTGGTTGCCTCTGTACAAGAGGTTTATACACAGGCAGTAGATGCACCAGGTTGTGATCAGAACTTCCGAGTGGGGGGGAGGGCTGATGAACTATAAGCCTCCTTAGTGTTGGCATAAAATAAGTCCAGTATTTTATTATCTCTGGTGTGGCATGTCACATATTGGGTGAAGGTGGGCAGAGTGGAGGATGGTGGGGCATGGTTAAAATCCCCAGAAATTAACAAGAGGGCCTGTGGGTGTTGTATCTGCAGTGTGCTTGTCACTGAGTGGAGTTTATCACAGGCTGCACTAGCATTGGCAGAGGGGGGGATGTACACCGCTATCACAATAGTGTGTGAAAATTCCCGCGGGAGATAGTGGGGCCTCATACCAACTGCCAGCAGTTCAATATCCTTATTGCAGAATTGTTCTTTAATGGTGATATGACCAGGATTGCACCACGTGTCATTGACAAACATTGCCACGCCCCCTCCTCTCTTCTTACCACTATCTGCTGTTGTAGAAAAGGGCCCATAATGGCCCACCGTCAGGCCTGTTCTTGGGGCAGTCGATGCCCACCAGCCGGCGCGCCAACGACGTAATGATGATGACATCATCAGCGATGACAATGATGTCATAGCATGGAGTTCACCTGTGAGGTCATCGGCGAGGTCAGACATAACACTGATGATGTCATAGCTCCCTCAAACGTTGTGACATCACCAATGACGTGATGTCATACACCAAAACCGGGGATATAAACAAGGTGTTCTGTGACGCTATTTTGATTCCGCGAGATTCCTTACTTCCATACTTCTTCAGGTATTCTTACTCCCTACTATCCTTCATAATGTCAACCATTAGCACAACCAATTCCGAACTCAAGCTGAATCCTGGCTATCTTACAACCAGCCAGGCCCTGGTGACCGACTGCCTTACACCCAGACAGGTCACCAGTGGTAATTCAACCGCGTCCGAGGACCGACATCTCGGTCCCTATCTCCATCCCTGTGATTCTGACCGATCACAGCTCGTGAGCCCTCATCTAAGATCCAGCACACTTCACGAGGCAAGCCCCAAAGCTTCGCCCCCAGCAAGCTCACAAGCTTCGCTACAAGTTGATTGCGATTCTGACCGATCACTCTTGGTCACTGGCTGCCTTACACCCAGCCAGGCCAGGCCCAGGCCACTTCACGCATCACCCGAGGAAAGCCCACAAGCTTCGCTACAATTTGGTCCTTCGAGCCGGATCAGAGGACTTGCGATGCTCAGAGATGGAGCAGGAGTCAGGTGAGCTCGCTCTGGTCACGGCACCTCGCCGACCAGAGGAGCAATCCCTTCCCCACCAGATCGAATCTGGATACAGCAGAGTATCCAGCGGGAGTAGTACTCAGGGGTCCCCCCTACACTCCCACCAGACGATCCAACCGGGGCAGGAACTCATCCGCAGCCACCACCGACTCCCTGCTCAGGCATCCCAGGCAAGGGCCGATCTCCTAGCTCGAGAAAAGGCTAAGTTCGACGCTACGATCGCGCGCCAAAGGGAGACCAACCGGGACATCACTGAATACTTCAAGGAATCCCAACGCACTGGCAGGCCCCATCAAGCTGGCCACCAGTCAAGTCGGGACAGGTCAGGTCATGGAGGTTTGACCTATGACGACAGAGACGCCTATGTATCCTGCAGCGCTAGCAGTCACCGCTCCCACCATAGTGCATCGCGACACTCTAGCGCCAGCTCACGGTCAACCGTACGCGCCCACGCGTATTCCTCAGCCCAAGCGGCAGCTTACGAGGAATACAAGGCACTATTGGTGACCGAGAGCCTCCGCCGCCAACACGCGGAGGAGGAGAAAGCTCATGAGGAGTACGACCGGCTGACAAAGCAAGCCAGAGAGGCTCAGCGGGCCCAAAAACGGGTCCAAGAAGAGCAAGAACAGGCCCAAGAAGAGGCCCTCCAAGCTAGAGAGCGGATCACCCGCCACCTGGAGAGAAGCCGACGCCTGCGGCAAGCTGAGCTGGCGCTGGACGAGGCCCGGGTTCGTGCCCGGCTGCAAGTCGAGCAGGAGCACGTAGCGGCCCGGCCTCGCGCCCGTCCAATTGCCGGGGACCCGGCAGTTCCACCTGTGCCTCTCGCCCCCCAAGACCAGAGACAGGCGTGCGTACCGGCCTCAGGGTTAGCAACCCGGAGGGCGCCACCCACTTCACCGGTGCCCGCACCCCGGCTCAACATTTCACCTGTGCCTCTCACCTCACCCCAGGGTCAGGTCAGCACGGCGGCTCCAGAGCCAACGACCCAAACTACGGAACCCACTGCTCCAGTGCCAATGCCACCAACACTCCCACCTAGGACAGAGATCGCCGACCCTGAGCATGCAATAGAGTGCAACGGGGCGGCCGAGCCAGCCACTGGGATACCCCACACTCAGGTATGCACGGCGAACGTTGGGACCAACAGCACAGGGCACAGCCAGCCGGACGGCGTCAATCATTCCCACAAGATAGCTGGACACGACAGCTGGGACCCCCCCAGAGGGCGGGACCAGCCATCCCAACTACCTATTCCCAGAATTCACCTCCTGGCCCTGCCCGGGCTCATGGAGACAACTCCAGCCAAGGCCTCCAGGGAGGCCAAGAAGTCCGAGCAAGTGGAGCAAGTGGACATGCCTTTGCGGACGGCGAGGCAGGAGCCCCAGATGCTTCACGGGGCGGCCGTCTCCCTCATCGTCTCGCCGGCAATTCGCCCAGAGCAGACCTATTGCACCAAGAGAGCCTTTACGGAACTGAACCTTGATCTAGGCGAGCAACCTTACCCCGTCACCGCCCTGCAGCAGGAATCCCGCCCGAGGAATTTGCCCCTCCATCAGTTCGGGAGGATCCATCTTGTCCTGCTCATACATATGGAAATGGGAACCAGGCTGGGATGATCCAGTCCTACCTGAGACACTGCTGCAGGCCTGGGAAGAGTGGGAGGATGACCCACCGCAATCACAGGTAGCTGTTGTGGTCGACGTTGCGCGGGGAAGGCCCCTTCCCGCACTCACCACCAGCAGTCGCGGTTGCGGATCCCCCTTCCCTCTTCTCAGCCCAGATCGCTGGCCAAAGACACCCCGACTCCACACGACCGCGGATAAGAGCGAGGAGTTGAAGCCAAGTTATGGTGGTCTCAGGTCGGCTCCCCCCATGCCGGAGGAGTGTACGACCTTCGGTGCCCTCAGTGAGGATGCCACCCCGGCGCTCCACGGGGCGGCCAACGAGACACTAGGGGCAGAGGCCTCCCTCCAACGAGGGCAGACAAATGGCTTCCTCACCGACCCTATGCCGCTGAGGTTCCTCAACTGGAAACTCAAGCCACCAGAACCAGAGGCTCCTCACTACCGCAGTAGCTGGATAGACCCCCGGCTCCTGAGCTGGTTCCGCACCGACCTTACGCCGCTGAGGTTCCTCAACTGGAAACTCAAGCCACCAGAACCAGAGGCTCCTCACTACCGCAGTAGCTGGGTAGACTCCCGGCTCCTGAGCGGCTCCCGCGCTGACCTCACGCCGCTGAGTTTCCTCAACTGGAAACTCAAGCCCCCAGAGGCCACTGCAGCTCACTACAGCAGTTGCTGGGTAGACCCCCAGCTCCCACACACATCCTGGCCAACGAGGACAGTCACCAAATCTTGGCTCTTGTGATGTACGGGACTGGACAACGGCGTGCGGACCCGTGCCTACACCCGGCCGGTGGCCAGGCGGACCACAGCCCCCCTCACTCCCAGAATAATCAACCAAGCCTATACCAGGTGGGACTAGAGGGCCATTCCGGCCATTTCTGGAAGAATACAGATTCCCCACAGGAATCTGGGAGCGGCTGTAGAAAAGGGCCCATAATGGCCCACCGTCAGGCCTGTTCTTGGGGCAGTCGATGCCCACCAGCCGGCGCGCCAACGATGTAATGATGATGACATCATCAGCGATGACAATGATGTCATAGCATGGAGTTCACCTGTGAGGTCATCGGCGAGGTCAGACATAACACCGATGATGTCATAGCTCCCTCGAACGTTGTGACATCACCAATGACGTGATGTCATACACCAAAATGCGGGGATATAAACAAGGTGTTCTGTGACGCTATTTTGATTCCGCGAGATTCCTTCTTCCATACTTCTTCAGGTATTCTTACTCCTACTATCCTTCATAATGTCAACCATTAGCACAACCAATTCCGAACTCGAGCTGAATCCTGGCTATCTTACAACCAGCCAGGCCCTGGTGACCGACTGCCTTACACCCAGACAGGTCACCAGTGGTAATTCAACCGCGTCCGAGGACCGACATCTCGGTCCCTATCTCCATCCCTGTGATTCTGACCGATCACAGCTCGTGAGCCCTCATCTAAGATCCAGCACACTTCACGAGGCAAGCCCCAAAGCTTCGCCCCCAGCAAGCTCACAAGCTTCGCTACAAGTTGATTGCGATTCTGACCGATCACTCTTGGTCACTGGCTGCCTTACACCCAGTCAGGCCAGGCCCAGGCCACTTCACGCATCACCCGAGGCAAGCCCACAAGCTTCGCTATAGCTGTCCTGTCTGCCCTGATCAGCTGGAAACCATCCAGCGTAGCGGTTGTGTTTGGAATCTGCGCAGTAAGCCATGACTCCGAGAAAATCAGAATACTGCTCTCCCGATAAGTCCTCTCATGCCGGGTTAGCGCTGCTAGCTCGTCCATTTTGGGGGGGAGTGATCTGACATTCCCCATAACAATTGTCGGGAGGACAGGTCTATAGCATTTCCTCCTGAGTCGGCGCTGCACTCCGGCCCGAGTCCCCCGTCTCCTCCTCCTAAGCTCACGGGGAACATTGGGTCTCTCCTCGGATAACGTTAGCAGTGCTGTGTTGTTGAGCGCTAGTAGCTGCTCTCTGCTATAAACAACGCTGTTTTCATGTTCCCCGCACGCAATCGCAACCAATAAAAATATTAAAAAAGCCACCTCAAGCACAGCGACCTTGATCTCCATAATACACACTTTAACGAGAGGAAAGACAGAGAAAACAAACAGAGAGAAAACTTAAGCAACGAGAGCTGCTGCAGCAGGCTGCCACTCGTGCGGCGCCATGACAGAACTGTCAGGTGCAGGTGCAGGAAATTACAGTGGAATTGGCAGGATTATGTCACTGTTACAGTATGTATTTCATAGGCTGCTTTCTCCCGCTGCCGCCAGTAGCGCGGGAAGGCTGCCTAGCACCATGGACAGCGTCGGCTTGGCCTCTGTGCGCTCTGGTCCGGCGCGATCTGGCCGGTTCAGCACCACGGACAGCTCCTTCACCACAGCCCGTAGCAGAACCACTAGGCTGGATTCTCGAGGGTGTGTCAATAGAATACTACGGCCCTGGGTCCGACTCACTAAATGTGCATATTATAGCATGTATTGGCCTTGGCGGAGGTTTGCGCTCTCTGACCAACAGTAGATAAGCTGTAAAAACCCACACACACCAAGCCGTTGTCCGCCATGTCTGGTCCGATGAGCGTCTGTGGCCATAGTCTTTGCGGTGTGTCCCGCTCCGTTAGCTCTCTGGCTTGTCGGTGGCTTTGTCGGGCCGATTCTACATGTTGAATCATTGTCGGGTCGTTGGTGAGATAAATCACTCTGATTGGCTGGTCAGTTGGTAGTGATTGAAGCAGTGCAGGAGAAGACAGAACACACACAAAACGCTCTGCTCATTTTCCACCATCTCATCTGATCATTTTCACAACGTGGCCTTCAGGAAAGCCGCTTTAGCCATATAACATTTCACTCGGACCAAAATAAAAAAAATAATTTTTTTTTTTTAAATCCGTTTTATTTTTGAGTTTCCGTCAGAGTGAATGAATGAATGAATGAATGAATGATTTTATTTTGAGTGTTTAACAAAAAAAACAACCGAAAAGGATAGGTGAGAAGCCATAGGCTTATGGTAACCTACCCACTTACAACAACACATTATTGCTCAATCAATCAAGATAGAAGACAAGTAACAGTGTCAATTCTATTACAATTAATGCTAAGTGACTAATAAAAGATAACAAATTGTAACCGATTGTTGCTAAGAAATGAACAATGACTTAATGTAAAGAAAGCAAATTGTGATAAAGAATATAAGATAAGTAAAAAATGAGACATGGTCAATAGCTTAAGTAATACAATCTAAGTAAACAATTCATATAGAGCAAAGAACAATACCTACAACTCATCCACCGGATGTTAGCCCTATGTAATGAGGTCATACATATTAAGTTCTTTTTGAATTGATATATATTCCTGCTTTTCTTTAATCCCTCCGGAAGTTTATTCCATAGTTTCACACCATTGACTGAAACACACATGCTCTTTAGAGTAGTACGTGCCCTGGGCTGTTGGAAATTTGGTTCCCCCCTGTATTCATACCTCCCTTCTCTATCCCTGAACATTTTCTGTAAATTACTGGGGAGAAAATTATTTCTTGCTTTATAAACTATCTGTGTAGTTTTAAGTTCGACTAAGTCCGGGAATTTTAATGCTTTTAAATAGAAAAACAGTTTATTAGTGTGATGAGTGTAGCCAACATTATTTACAATTCTTATAGCCTTTTTTTGCATGACAGAAATGGGTTTTAGGTTGCTTTTATAAGTGTTTCCCCAGGTTTCAACACAATAAGTCAGATACGGCAATAAGAGAGTGCAGTAAAGAGTGTATAATGATCTTAAATTTAACAAGTGTCTTGTTTTCCTTAGGATACCAAGGCTTCGCGCCATTTTCGACCTCACATGGTTTATGTGGGGTTTCCAACTGAGCCTGTGGTCGATAATAACTCCCAAAAATGTATATTCATTGACTCTTTCAAGCCCAACATTATCCATTTTTAACTCAACTTGGGTGTTTGGGTGTACCTGTTTGTTGCCAAACAGAATAAATTTTGATTTACTAATATTTAATGAGAGCTTGTTAAGATCGAACCACAATTTCAGCTAACCTAATTCTGCAGTGATGTCCTTCAACAATTGCTGAAGGTTCATTCCTGAACAGAAGATGTTGGTATCATCCGCAAAAATAACAAATTTAAGTATGTCTGATACCATAATTATATCATTAATATATAATATAAATAATTTTGGGCCAAGTATGGATCCTTGCGGCACACCACACAAAATATCAGAGCATAATGATCTATACTCACCCATCTGTACAAATTGTTTTCTGTTTTCTATATAACTCCTTATCCAACTAAGTCCTACCCCTCTAATCCCATATCTTTCCAGTTTGTGAAATAGTATGTCATGATTTATGGTGTCGAATGCTTTCTTAAGATCGATGAAGACTCCTACTGCATACTGTTCATTGTCTATCTTATTTGTTAGTTCTTCAGTTACTTCTATAAGTGCCATTGAGGTGGATCTGTTAGTTCTGAACCCATACTGGCTATCTATTAATAAATGGTGCTTATCAATGAAACTGTCCAGTCTTGCAACAAAGAGTTTCTCAAGGATTTTGGAAAATTGTGAGAGTAATGAAATAGGCCTATAATTTGTATATAAATGTTTCTCACCTGCTTTGAAAATTGGGATTACTTTGGCTGTCTTCATTTCATTCGGGAAGGTACCCAAATTAAATGATAGGTTGCAAATGTGAGTTAAGGGGTCAACAATTTCCTTAATAAGTTTTTTTAACAGTGTCATGTCTATGCCATTCTCATCCGTAGATGTTTTATTCTTGAAATTATTAACTATATCAATTATTTCAGTTCTAGATACATCATGCAAAAAAATTGTAGATGGGTTCTTATCAATGTTGCGTGAAATGTTCTATGATCTCTCCTGATTCCAAATAGCTGAATCTCTTGGTTTGACCGCAAGTAAAACTATTTTTATAGGCATTTTACGAAATGTAGATGGGAAAATGAATGGCCGATCCCTTGGTTCGTATGCTGAATGTGGAAGAGGGCCTGGCTTTGGCACTCTGACCGTGAGGATTGGGGCCACACGTGGAAAATGTATTTGTTCTTCAGAATTCTGCTGTGTGCCTCCATGAGCTCAGTCTATACCATTTTCTGAATTTGCATGGTTCTTCATAGCAATCTGATCAAGCCACTTAATAGTTCAATAATAAAGCCAATTAATAAAACTGTTACGAAAATAGTTACTGACATGTTCATTAACTTTCATTTCAGGTGCAGGCATCCTATATAATACAATCGCCTAGGAGGACGCGGCCGCGGGCGGTGTCAGTCACGATTTGCTTCTGGCCCGGCTGGCGATACCACGCCGCCCCCGCCCACACAGACTCAGCATAGCGCCACCTACTGGCAAATACAAAAAGCAGTTTATCTCGAGACCCGTTTCTTTCCGATCGACTTCAAACTTGGGGAGTGCGCTTAGGGGAACCTGATGGAGTGCACTTCCGCCACCTATTGGCAGATAGAAGAAGTTGTTTATCTCGAGAACCGATCGACTTCAAACTTGGGGAATGCGCTTAGAGGGACCTACCTGGTGGAGTTTCAGAGAACAGATGCACTTTATTTTTAAGTTGTGTGACAGAGAACAGATCTGCATCATCTTGCGAAACTATGCACAGGATGATGATCAGAGATGGGAAGTAATGGAAGTATTTGTACTTAAAGCCCCCCTCCAGTCAGTTTTTCCTACCTGTTTCACGTTGGTGTTCTATGAAAACATGCATGCACACGTCACCATTTGTGCCAAAGAGCGTAGATACCAATTAGTTTGTTCCACTCATGTTCCACTGCAACATGACTGCAGGCACTGTTGTAAAAAAAGAAGCAGAAAAGCATGTACTCTTGTCTTCAGTATACTCTTTGTCTGTGATAAAACGGAAGTGAGGCAATACTGTTTCCGGTCATATCTCTGTGAAAAACATTATTTTAGAAGCCAAAATATCGCTTATTGTCAACAAAGCGGCCAACAGATATCAAAACTGATGGACTTTATTAAAAGTTATTATTGTGGTGTTTTGAGCCTGGTGAACACATACAGTAGTTAGCAAATGTAGTGGCTAACAGCTAGCTAACAGGAGAGGGTATTTACTGTAAATTATTGTATTTACTGTCTGTCATACATCACTCCTCAGACATTATAATGTCTGACGTCATCACCCGTTTTTACCAAAAGCTTATTTTTAGGACTTTGAGCCCAAAATAATGTTATTTGTCATCAAGATACACTGACAAACACTGTGGCTAATCAGCAGAGCAGGTCAGGACCCAGCAACACATGAAATATCTTAAAAATTACAAAATACACTGGAGGGGGCCTTTAACTCATTGAGTGCCAATGACGTCGAACGACGTCAATTCAAATAGTAACGTAGAGTGCCAATGACGTCTAAAGACGGCAAATGCGTTTTTTGACGGTGGGACGTGGATCAAAGCCTCATGCATCTCCTGTAAAAATATTGGAGCTATTGAAGGTGTATAACCTATTTTACGGACCCATTAGGTGGCGACAGTTGGCTAACGTTAGCTGCGAACAGCAGTCAATCCGCTCCCACAACTGAGCCCCTCTGTCTCTGCTGCATAGTTTCTCCACACGATTAGCCGCCAGAAAAGCAGCACCCGACGCCGAAGGGCCAAACCATTCTCAGCAGTCCGGTTTGGCTTTTCCGTGTCGCGCTGGGAGCCGGCGCACAAAAACGGAGCGCTCCGAAAATAGACGCTGGGTTAGGCGTGTTAGGCTGTGTGTTAGTGTGGGGATGAGTTTCTCCCAGCTCCGCCGGCATGCAGGCTGTGTGTTGGTGTGGGGGTGAGTTTCTCCCAGCTCTGGCATGCAAGCTGTGTGTTGGTGTGGGGATCCCAGCTCCATGCAGAGATTCGTCGCCTGACGCAGGTAGCAGAGATTTGAGCAGAGCCACCAGAGACACGGAGGAGGAGTTTGCAGTGGAGGGGGGTGGGGCACGCAGGGCACCACACAACTACACCACGTCACTACATCAGAAAATATTAGCTTCAGAGTCAGTGATGTGCTTGAAATGCTTCATTTCACAAAAGGCTCATTATCTCAGCTTCTAATTTGAAACGTCTGTTTTTGGTGAAAACAACCTATCTTCTCCGGCTGATAACTAAAGAACGGAAAATGATATCAATAAACTTTTTTTTGCTGATGATACAATAGAGTCTCATCGTTCTTTGTGCGTGTTCGGTGTTTACATGTAATATCACGCAATATTCTGTGGGCCTCGAGAAATCACTGAAAACGCTCTGAAAGGGCTGGCACTGGGAGCATCCGTTTTCCAAAAGTGGCTGGCACTCAATGAGTTAAGTACTGTTTGTAGTGTATTAGTAGTAGGACCTGTATTGGATTTTCAGGTATCTGTACACAAATATCTGTACTTTCTACTTCTTACATTTTCAAAACCGGCTATAGTTACCTTAGTTTTAAAGCACGACAGACAACAACAATGCAACGTTTGTCTGTCTCTCTTATCTCGTGCTCTCCCAGCTTTCACACTACTCTCCTCATGCAGTCGAGCTCGCAACACCACTTCTCTCTCTTCTCTCACTAGTCAATAATAATAAGCTGAACAGTGACAGAAAACAGCCACCAGGGGGCAGCACGTGACCACCACTTGAGGAAGTTGAGTTTGTCTCTCCTCACAACACAACTCAAGTTCAACATGAACAGATGTAGTAAAAAATGTATGAATGCTAAATTAATGCTGTTCTGAAAAGGGTATACAACAATAAAAATGTTGTCTATTATGGATAAAGCACATTCTAAATGAACGTGATTTGCTTGCAGAATTTCTAAAGAAAAATAAACATTTTAAACTTGAAGTGAAACCTCTACCTTCTGTAATGTGACAGATGAATCATTAGAACACAGATTTCGAGATCAGATATCACAGTGTCTAGTGTGCTACAGATCTACTGCCCTGGGCTCTGAAATCTGCCTTGCAGGGCAGAGTTTGAGCTCAGAGCAGTCGATCTACACTGCTCTGAGCTCGATCTGTAGATCGACTGGCGTCAACTCACTAGGGTCGGGTTGGGATTGAATTTTCAGGCCACTCAAACTAAAAATGTTCCTGCATTTGGGATGATTTCTCACTGAGGATGTCATGATGATGTCACAATGTCAACAATTACATCACAATGTGACATCAGTGACTGCATAAGTCCTCTCTGAGGGGCCCTTTACACGAGGACAGTTTCTGAAAGAAACGACACAATAGCGTTTCCTTCACACCTTTTCCTTCACACCTTCTCCCTGTTTACATGAGCGCTGTTGAATTTTTAAAACGCCGTAATATACATGCCAGGTCACTAGGTGGCAGTGTGATCACCTTATTCTTTGCCCATACAAGGATGCTTATTGCATGACGTAATTTCGCTTTAAACGCGGAAGTAGAGTACACTTTCCGCAGTCATTTAGACTTGCCAAAAAGCTTTTTTCAAGCTAAAAAACCCCCCCAAATTGTTAAAGTTTTAATATTTGTCGGGTGAGAATGTAACATATATGTGACCAGTTTATCAGAATAACGCCTATTGGAAATCTTTAACGAGCAGCGAGGACCGGGAGCGCTGACTGTGATCTGTCACCCTACTGCTACTGGCAGTGAGAAAACACTGTCGACTGCTTTTGTAACTATAACGTTAAATGCCGACCGGGTACAGCCATCGGCTCCTCGCAGCAGTAACGCTATGAACATGTAACTGAAGTTGGCCGCAGTGCAGCTTAATTCTGAGTGTTGCCAAACTTCATTCATACTGACGTTGTATTTGGTTGCCAACTCGCGCACGGCATCGCGTGTGTCGCCTGTGCAGGCACGTCAGAGTTTCTGAAATGTGCCGTTCCAAAGTGATTACATGGAGCGCTCAGCGGGGAGCGTCACCAAGAATTTCACTCTGGAGGGTGGTTTTAAAATGTGTCGTTTCCTAAGCGCGAATTCGCCGTCGCCGTCTTAACGGGAGGCACTAACGATACAATAATTCCCCGTTTCCATAGGAAACCGTCCTCGTGTAAAGTGCCCCTGAATCTTATCTCTGCAACGGGTTGGCCAATGCATCTGAAACTGCACATGGCCATTGAGCACTGGAATAGGCAAATTCCCCAAATTGAAGCTGTTTTTGGCATTTTGCCATTTGTTGGTATGTCTGCACGGAGTTGTGGTATGCGCATCCCCGGGTATGGACTAGTATATATATATTGTAGTGATCCTGAGAGAGTGAGTGGATAAAGCCAGCACGTTGGTCCTTGGCCAACGGGATTGTCCCTTTGGCTGAGATCACGGCTTCAAAACCAGCCTCGCCTGTGTCATGACATTGGTGTCAGAAGTGGGATGATGGAATGGTTGCGCGGTCATCGGAGGTGTGGTCGCCCTGGGCCGGCAGGCTTCCCACAGGAGGAGGCAGTGTAGCGATCCTGAGAGAGTGAGTGGGCAAAGCTAGCACGTTGGTCCTTGGCCAACGGGATTTGTCCCTTTGGCCGACTGGTTAACGTGTTGGGCTTGTAAATCCAGAGATTGCAGGTTCTAAACCAGCCTTGCCTGTGTCGTATATATGGATTAGAAAATGCTTCAAAAGGCATACAAGTGATTCACGTTTGTCAAGATGATCATGCTAACACAAAGGCCGCAGTTTCATAAACTTTTGTTAACCACAGACCTTATTTGATGCATTTAAGTGAAATCCCCATTCTTAACACATTGAGTGCCAAGGACGTCTCTGGACGTCCTAAAAAAAATGTAACGAGGAGTGCCAAGGACGTCTGTGGACGTCCTAAAATCATAATTCATATTATTCCATAATTCTGCTGTTTAAGGTCGTACCTAGCCAGTGAGCATGAATCCCTTCAAGGGATCACACGGCGCCACCTTAAACATCGACAGGGAAGCTGCGCCACCCACCTCAGATCCTTTACTTTGTGCATGAGACAGCAGGGAAAGACGTGATCAAAGAGGAAACCGATGCATGCTTCAGCCAGAGCCTATAGATTGCTCTGTCTGCAGCGGAGAGTGGGCTCGGCTGCATCCGCGCTCACAACTGAGCTCTTATGCTTCTATCTATCTCCACACGCTTCCCTGCCAGAAAGCCAGCATCCGAAGCCGAACGGCCAAGCCTTTTCGTTCAGTCGCGTTTTGCATTTCCTTGATGCGCGCTGGGATCCGTCCGGGGCAAAAACGGAGTCGAGAAAACAAACTCTGTGCGTGTGGGGAGGAGCCCACAGCTCAGAGGTGGAGAAGGGGGGGGGGGGGGGGGAGAGGGGGGGGGGGGGGCACGCAGGCTCCACAGAAACCACACGACGCCACCACATCAGAAAACACCAGCCAGAGTCAGTGAATGTGCTCGAAATTAGAGTGCAAAAGGTATTCATAAAAGTGACTATATCTTGGAAAGTAAAAAAAAACGACAGAAAACCCTTGAAAGTGCACTTTATCAGAGGCTGTCATTTCATAATGGAACTGTCTAGAAACAAAATTTCTTCTTTGGAAGAAGCAGGAGTGTTCAATGTTTCATTAAAGTCCAGCCCCGTCAATATAGCCCTAATAGAAAAAATTCTATAGCTGTTTTCAACTGAATGGAAGTGAATCTGGCACAGACTGCAGACAATTTTACTGAAGCGCTGTGGCACTCAATGTGTTAAAGGTCCCAATTTGTGCAGCTGTAACCTCTTAAAAACGTGTGTCTCTGGTCCATAAAACATGATTCTGGATTAATTTGTCGAAAATATAGCAACCCCGTTCGTTCTGACGGAGTTCTCACTTCCTCATATCGTCGCTTCCCAAGAATGGTCTGTTTCTATAATATATTCAGAACTAACAGTTCCCATTGGCCGCTGAGGGAGGGCCCGCCCCAGGCTCCCAGCGGCCAATCAGATTAGCGTCCGTGGACCAGCACGCTAGGTTGTGTCCACAACTAACGTTAGCAACAGTGGCCATTACAGCCAGTCTCTTTTTGAGTCCTATCCGGAAGTTGCCATACTCTCAAATGGCCAGTGGGGGGCGCAGTTTGTGTAACATCATCCCGGAAACGTCCATGTAACTCTATGTGAAACGAGCCAACTTCTCTCTCGATCTCTGTCTTAAATAAACACTTTACAAATGAGTTTATGGTCTGAATCAACAATTTCAAGTTTTTTTCAAGCTCTCATCTAGTCCGCTTTCTAAATTATGGTCCCATTTCGAGGGGAAAAGACGATAAAGAAGACTAACTTTGTGGGCGTGGTTACCAGCAAACTTTAAAAAAAAAACTCCCAACAACAGCGTTGCCAGACGTACGATAATTATCGTATGATCTCGTCGTTGTATCCTGTTGTATCAGTCTTGGGATTTGGGAGCAGTCGCGAAATCTTTAGCCACATAAACAATTTCATATTTTATCTATCTTTGCCATCTTTGCGTACTTTTAAATAGCCGTTTTCATAGTTTAACTATTTTTACATTTTTGAAGGACCTGCTTTGACCTGTGTTTTGTGGAAGAAAAAAAGTGAAAATGGCCTGCACAGCTTTTGGATGTTCAAAAAGATACTCCTCTGAGTCGTCTGTGAAGCTTTACAGGTGAGTAAACGTTACATGTGTTTCGCTAGCCAAAATTATAATCCCAGTTATTACCACGTAGCTGTTAAACGTGAATTACAGATGCAAGCTAGCTAGCATGGTAGCTAATGTAGTGCATGCTAACGATGCTAACGCTACCTGGTACCTGTAGGTACCTGTGTTATGGTTAGCAGTGTTCAACATAACGATAACGTTAGGATATCCAAAGCCTGATAACGTTTAAGTTGAAAAGATAATATTGGACGTTTGAATTGACCAATATTCGTTCGCTTTGTGTTTCTGGCTTCTGGCATATGATGTGACGTGACCTAACGTTAATATCTCGGGATAGTATAACGCACTGCGTGAATGTAACGCTATATAAGTTAACCATCCATGAAAACGTCATGCATACTTTTAGTATTTGTTTGTGCTTAACGTTATCAGTCAACCAACCGACCAATTTTATATTTATATAGCGCCAAACCATAACGAGAGTTATCTCAAGCCGCTTTCCAAATGGAGCTGGTAGTATAACAGGCTCATTATTCTAATGCTCGACCAATTCACACCAGCGTTATGTGCTATCATAGCCTACTGATGTTTCGCTCTGATCTGTCTTGTGAATTCTTGTTCTGTTGTCTTTATGGCACGATCTTACTGTCTTGTCTGTAAATGTTTTTGGCTTTGTATGTTTTATTGATTTTTTTAAAACATTTACCCAAAATGACTACAGTTTAAAACATGCACATTTAATGAAATGCTGATTCATGTGTGCTGTCCTTATGAATAGAAATGAATAACAAAAACATACATTATTCTGGAGTCAGAATGCAAGTAATAAATCCTCCCCCCCCCCCTCTCTCTCTCTCCCTAACAAGATTTCCTTTCGGTGACAAGTGCAGACTGAAGCAATGGGTGATAAACATGAGGAGAAAGGACTGGACCCCGTCCATATATTCACGTCTGTGCTGTGGACACTTCGAGGAGGATCAGTTCTTCACAGACAACAAGGTCGAGTACACATCACTCACTAACTTTTCTAAATCAAATCTACAAATCATTGTAGGAATTTAGCAAGGGCAAAAATGCCCCCAAGAAATCTCAGAAAACCATCATCCAGGGGCAAAAATTGCACCCGCTAATTTGATTTTCATTCAATTAATTTAATTTCCATCTCGAACACACACACTCAGCACCTGCAAGCTGGTTGCCAGAAGACAATGATGAAGAAGAACACACTCACACAAACAGTGCTGTTGTTTACACTATGCTTCAAGTGCCCCCCCAAAAATGTGTTAATGCCCCCAGTTTTTAGACAGTGGGGGCAAAAGTTGCCCCCAAAATATTTTTTACATTTCATAAACTGCTACAAATACTTAGTGGTGAAAATTGCTCAAATAAAAATTGCTCAAATAAACCTAACATGGCACAACTTAATTAACAATTCAGGGTCTGAATGTGTGACAACATTTAATCTGATTTTATCAGTCATCCTTCGTGAGGTGTGTGATGATGATGCCACCATTTCATAACCACTGCCAAAATTTGGTGCACATGTAAGTGTCATTAAGGACCACTTGGACGATTTTCTATCCAGGTTGGGCACACAAACTAGCATCACTGGGGGAAAATGCTATGATATGTATCATAATCTACCTACCGATGTCATCTGGATTTTCTAGGGACAGAGGAAGCTGAAGAGGACTGCTGTGCCTACAATTTTCAACTTCCCAGACCATTTGAAGAAAAAGCCAGCACCTACCAGGGGCCCACGGAAGCAGGTAAGTATGGAGGTAAGTGACAGTTTGGTTCCAACTTCTGTCCCTTCATGTTCTTCACAAAGCTATGTTGTTCAGCCTTATGGGGAGCCTGCACCTGTTGCACCTTTTTCTGTCTTGGATGATCATGACTATGCCAAAGTGATGCAGGACACTGCTGAGGAGACCATTGTTGTTGACAGTGTCCCTCATGATGGCATAGTTATGACTGATGTCCATGCTGAGATTGTTGCGGATGACACTGTGACGTGTAGCACAGGTGGAGACCCACAGATCGTTATGCATGATCATCAGTGCTACATGATTGCAGAGTCTCCAAAAACACTCAAGCGGAAATATGAGCGTGTACAGGAGAAGCTAGTTGTAGCTCGCAAAAAACTTAGGATGACGAGTCAGCAGACAAGGAGATTGAAAGTAAAACTCGCGTCCTTAAAAGATCTGACAAAGATTCTTCAGAAAGAGATGCTGATCTCAAGTGAATGTGCTTCTCTTCTGGATTCTCTGGATGATGTTCCCAGAGAAATTTTGGCCAGAATCCAAAAGAACAAGAAGACAGCAGCTTTTTCTGAAGAACTAAAACAGTTTGCGACTACACTACACTTCTACTCTCCAAAGGCTTATGATTATGTCAGATTGAAGTTCAATTTTGCGTTGCCACATCCTCAAACCATTCGCAATTGGTACAGCAGCGTCTCGGCAGACCCTGGATTTACCGTCGCATCTTTCAACGCTCTGCAAAGCCATGTCGCTGAGGAGAGGAAAGAGGGGAAGGAAACCATCTGCTCTTTGATGTTGGATGAAATGTACATCCACCAGCAAATTGAGTTTGGGGGGGACCAGATCCATGGCTACGTCGATGTCGGTGCTGGTGAAATTGAAAACACCATCGCCACGCAGGCATTAGTCATCATGGTTGTAGCCATCAATGGGTCTTGGAAGATCCCCATTGGATACTTCCTCATCAGCAGCTTGACTGGAGCAGAGAGGGCAAACATCGTCCGGGAGAGCCTTCGTCGCCTCCATGCTGTCGGAGTCCGGGTTGTCTCGCTGACATGTGATGGACCAGCACAAAACTTTGCCATGATCCATGAGCTTGGTGCCAAACTTAACATCACAACCATGAGTCCTCATTTTCTCCATCCAGAGGATCAAACTCAAAAAGTGCATGTGCTCTTGGATCCATGTCACATGTTAAAACTCATGCGGAATGTGTTCTCGACAGCTGAAGTGTTACAGACAGAAGATGGGAAACCGATCAGATGGCAGTACATTGAAGAACTCCACAAACTGCAACAAAAGGAAGGTCTGCGGCTTGGCAACAAGCTTCGTATGGCACACATCGAGTGGCGACAACAAAAAATGAAGGTCCACCTTGCAGCCCAGCTGTTCAGCAGCAGTGTGGCTGATGCCCTGCAGTACTGTGAGCAAGGGCTCAACTATCCCCAGTTCAGAGGCTGCGCGGCTACAGTTGAGTTCTTGCAAACAATTGATGCAGCTTTTGATGTCCTTAATAGCCGCAATCCATTTGGGAAAGGATTCAAAGCACCAATGAAGCCATTCACAATCCATCGTGCCAGGGCTATTTTGGAACGGGCAGAGTCATGTCTCCGTGGGCTCAAGGTGAAAAACAAGAGCAACAACTGGGTCTACACGCCACTCAGAAGAAGACCCCTATCTTGGGCTTCATTGCTTGTTGTAGAAGTGTGCTTAACATCTACGAAGATCTTGTGGAGGGACCAAGTGCACCGTGCAGGTACCTTCTGACATACAAGCTGAGTCAGGATCACCTGGAGCTGTTCTTCTCGGCGATCAGATCACGTGGGGGTTTTAACAACAACCCCAATGCAAGGCAGTTCCGCGCGGCCTACAAGCGACTCCTTGTGAGGCACCAGGTGAAGAGGGGCACAGGCAACTGTCTTCTTCGTGACAACACCGACATCCTGGATTCCACACCGGCAAATGTCAACATTGCACGCAGGATGGATGTGGCGCCCGTGGAAGTGCTTTTGCCTGAAGAAGACAGCATCGCTGACCTCCCAGATGTAGACAACCTCTCAGAATACAAGGAGGCAGCCATCAGCTACATCACAGGCTTTGTGGTGAAAAAGATGAAGCAGAAGGTTACCTGCATGCCTTGTTCCCAGGCACTGACATCAGCTGACTCCACACATCCTTTTCTGACTCTGAAGAACAGAGGTGGTCTACAGAAACCATCAGCCGGAGTCATTGCAGTTTGCCAGGCCACTGAGAAGTGCTTTGAGAGGCTTTTGAAAATGAACGGGGGGAAAGCTCCAGCAGGACGGGGAACAACAGCAGCAATTGTTACTCAAGTCCTTGCAGGTACTATGGATAAAACCCTGTTCCCAAATTTGCACAACCACATGTTTGATATGTGCGTTGAAGCAAACCATGTCCATGTTCTGGTCAAGATGGCGTCTGCCTGGTTCTGTAAAATTCGGCTCAATCATTTGGCAAGAAGGCAGACGGAACAAATTAAGGAAGGAAAAATTGTCCGCAGGCGGCTCACCAAATTAATCCATTTTTATGGTGATTAGAGCTCGACATTCACGTGACTTTCTGTGACATTTGCTGCCCTGCAAGTGAGTTCCCCGTTCATTTTCTCCAGCCTCTGTTAATATACTTTCTTTGAGTCAGATTCTACGGGGCCAAAGTATTCAGTATTTTAACACTAAAGCCAGACACTGCCCACCCCTTCTGATCTTCACATTAAAGGGATATTTCAGATTTTGTTGTTGTGGAGTTGTATGAGGAACTTGCTGACAGTCAGTGTACTACATGCAGTAGAATGCAGCCGGCCGCCCTGTGCTGTCTACAGCAACAAACAGGTCTACTTCCCTGATGTGGCCTGTCGCCATCTCTCCCAACTGGGATGGCGCCGGCTGAATTCTATTGCATGTAGTACACTGACTGCCGGCAGCAAGCTCCTCATACAACCCCCCAACAAAAAATCTGGAATATCCCTTTATACACTCAGCTATTGAGGAGGATGTGGCAAAATTTCATTCAGTTTCATTGTTATTTCTTGGAGCCTACATCTAAGGGGCACAAGTAGTTAATGTTCCGTTTGTAGCATGTGAAAATAATACCACCTTCAGGTTATTGTACATAGTCCCCATGTGTTGTTTACTTTTTATGAAGACCAAAACAAAAGGCATTAAAGTACTAAAACAAAAAAAAACAAAAAAAACGCGGTTATTTTTGAAAGGTTTGAAGAGTGTGGTTAAAGAGATAGCTCCGTTTGAAGTGGGGTCCTGTGAGGTACTTGCATAAAGTCAGTCTACTGGGTAAAGCACTCTGGACACATCGCGCACCAAGATAGGACAACTGCTGTCTGCTGAGTGTGAGGGGGGCCATGAGCAAAAACCTAAAAAACATGGCCATGGCTCCCTTCACACTCAGCAGACAGCTCTCTGTGCCTGCCACAGCTGGAGTGCAGTTCTCCTATCTCTGTGTGCGATGCGTCCAAAGTGCTTTACCCAGTACACTGACTGTATGCAAGCACCTCATAGGACCCCACTTCAAACAAACCCAAATATACAAAGTTTTTGCTCCCTTTGTTTATGTTGTGTGTTATAAATATTTATGTGTGTAGTTGTTGTATGTTGTAAATATGTATGTGTGTGTATCAGGACCACAACGGAAATAAGTTTAATGCGTTTGTGATATCCTGATCAATTATTTTATACTGTATGCTTGTTGGTGTACTGTATTCATTTTATTTGTCAAATAAAGTCATTCATTCATTTGTTTATGTACTTATTATGTATTATGTACTTGCCTGTAATGTTGAGCTGTAATCTTGCCTGTTCTCTTTACTGTATATATGCCTATGTGTAATGCCTATGTGTAATGCCTATGTGTATGCCTATGTGTAATGTAATGTACTCTTGCCTGTAATGTTATCTTGCCTGTAATGTTGAGCTGTAATATTGCCTGTTCTCTTTACTGTATATATGCCTATGTGTTTGGTGTATATAATGTATATATTTACATGTGTTAACAGATCTATGTATTTATTTTACGCTATGTATGTATTTTTCTTTATTTATTTACGTTATGCATTTGATCATCTCCATTACATTGCTGTTGTTTTACATGTTCAATAGCATGTGACAAATCCCTTTAATCCATGATTTATCCATTTCATTTATTTATAGTTTTTTACATGTCCTGTTGTATGTTTTCTGTAATGTCTTCTGTGCGTGAAAAGTGCGTTGTGTTGTTGTTTTAAGTTTTTATTTTGCCATTTCTGTCCAGTCTCGTGTTCCTGCTCTTGGCCTGCACCTTGTCGTTGGTGAGCAGGCTTAAAACCAAGACAGGCCGTCGATAACTACTTGAAATGTGTTAAACCAACCTTTGTGTGTTTTTCAGGATTACTTGACTGCGCTATCATCAGCTCTGGGTTTTGCTAACTTGAACACTTGAGTTGTCCTCCAAGCAACAGAAGGAAGACCATGTATTGGAGCGGCGTATTTGGTGCCAGTCATCTCGTTGTGGAGAAGGGAGACTGCACAGACAACTGGAGCTCTAGTGAAGGTTAATTCAGGAATACAATATTTTGCATGCTTATACTGTAGGTCTGTAGTTAGTTGGGACTTATCATCCCACCCTGTCATCCCATCTCTCACGCTCACGCATGCTCATTCATCGTTTAGCTGGTCACATCCAGATCAATCTAGTAAGAGTGGTGCCTAGGGGAGGTCCAAAATGCATGACTCAGTAGCCAATTAACAGCCAGGAAGGGGGCTCGCGCTACGTTTGAATGCATACAATGAAGTTGATAATATACTATTTGATTATTTAACCGTCTTACCCTTTCAATTGTACATCACAAAAGGTCAATTTTGCCTTGAACTCGACAGCGCTGGTTAATCCAGAATGGACATGTCTCAACTCTTCTATTACTGTATATTGCTCTGGTCACATCTATCCAAACACAGTGACCCACCACCATTGTTAGATAATCTTGCTGTTGTCTTTTTAAATATGATTCTCTTTCCATTTTAGTCTTCAACTTGATGCTGCTGCACGCACTCCTCTACGTCATCGTCTCTGCAAAATCTTCGCTGATTCATCAGCTGCAGCAGTCGTACCAGAGCCACTAGGCATCACCACCAAGTATCTGGACTCCACGGGTGATTCATCTTGCAACGGCTCAGGGCTGCATGGTGACCGTCCATTACAATTTCTACCTGTAGTCTCAAGGCCCAAGCGCACTGAAAGTCCTCCTATTGTTTTAAATGGCTGAACCGAATGCACACCAAAAGTGGGGCAACTTAACCTACTCTGCACCTTTGTTATGCCAAAGTTATTGACTGATTCAATTGTAACTGTCTAAGAAAGAAAAAGTTGCTACAGTAGGCTAGTGCGGCATTGTTTTGAACATAGAAATGCAGCAATCGGTTTATAATTCTGTTCATAGTATTCAGATTTTAAATTTTGTGCTTTTTACCTAATTTCAGCTGTTTGAATATGAGATCAGGTTATGAGGCTGTTTGTGTGGGGAGAAGCAAAATGTCAGTACAGCTCATACCATACATTGGATTTATTCAGTTATTGTAAGTAAAATATTTGTGATGTGAAACATGTAGCCATCAGACGTTAATCATTCACTTAAATGCATACACATAATCTATACTTTCATAAGCACATCTCTCCTTAACAATCAGTCTTAAACTCTGTACCCCATTCTCACGTCCAACAACAGGAATCCTAATCTCTCCCGAACTGTTCAGATGTCCTGCCATGTCAGTAATGTCAATGTCTCATCACACATGAAATCTCTGTACCAGTTTACTGCACTGTACAATGCCCGTTTCAGCAATAACGTATCTAGTATGTCAGCTTTCTGTGTGTTATTGCACCACATACAATACTGTATCAATGTCTTCCTTTGAAGAACTGTATCCATGCAGCCTCGATGCTTGTTACATCTCTCCCTCTCGTGAGACCTTAAATCATTAAATATATTCAAGTAAGCTGAACCTCTGACTCAACAACTTTTACATTACTTATTTGACATGTATGTGCCTTCCTCATTTTGGAGCCTATTTTTCTGTTGCTTAGAATTTGAAAGTTACCATGAACAACTGTATGTTCTCCATAAAAACAAACCTGGGGGAAGAGCTTCACAAATGCCTTTATTGCTCACTAAAATGACAGATTTAAACAGTTTTTTTAATACCCATGAACACTAGAAAGAGGTATAAAATAATGTAATTCAATAATTTATGTAGAGCTACAGAATTCAACTACAGATGTGGATCAAATGAAAGGTGTACTATTACTGTGACAAGGCATGTTTGCATAATGAAAAGAGTTTGATCTTGACACATGGATCAAGCTCTATTCTTACTGCTACGACACTGAGAACTAGCAGCCTTTACAGAAGCTCACAAACAACAATTATGTGTTTATGTTTGTTTATTTGCACATATATACAGTAAGTAAAAAAAATATATTATTGCACAAACTAGAAATCAGGGTTCCCACACCTTTGACTAACTTAAAAAAAAAATGTTTGTTCAAGATGGGCCCAGGTGGAGCCTGAAAAGGTGTTTTTTGTCTTTTCTGGGACTGCTCTTCCTCGTAGGCACAGGTTGAAAAGGGGGAGAAGGCTGTTCCACCTCAGACCACCCCAGCCGAACCAATGGATGTAGTTACATCCAACACCAAGGTGGTTCCCCACGGTCTCTTCAGCTCTCTGTTCCCCACGTCGGACGTAGCTGTCCCCAATGATCCAAAGGCCTGCATGGGGGGGGGGGGGGGGGGGGTTAGAGACAAGTAATGCTGTGGTGAGAAATGTATCATATTATAGATTATAAAGATGGCGAAATAAACATCACTCTCATTGGACGTTCTCCACACATTTATCAGAAAAAACTTTATTTCCTCAGTTTAGTAGTAAAAAAAACAGCTGCTGAACTCTTTTACTGAATACCATTATTTAGAAATGTAACTATTACTCACGTCTGTAGCATGTGGGTGCAGATGCCATCATGGAACCAATCTGGTCTCGGTCTGCTTCTTCTCCAGTGGCAAGCGAGACTAGCTTCTTCCTGAAAGAGAAATAATACTTCCAATAGATGTATTTGACGAATGATTTGACGCCTGTCTCTCTCTCACTCTCTCACACTCTCACACACACACACACACACACACACACACAGCGTTGAACTCTACAGTCTATGGTTGAACTGTACTTAATTCAAGACATACACATAACTGCGTTTGTTTACCCTCCACTAACGCTACGTCCTTGATGTGCAGCATGCAATAACGTTGAACATTAACATTATCCTAAATGATAGAGTGCACTCTCCGTGTTCCCACAATACAGTATATTGTTCCCACAGTATTCTGCGGTGTAACCAGGTATAACGTTAACGGGCTAATGTTAATCTGCAATCTGAATGGCTGTCTATGGTCAAAACAACAGTTGCTGTTACGTTAAGAACATGCTCTAGACGACTCAAATTTTGTTGAATCATATGGTAGAATCGCTATCACGTTGCAGAGAGAGATAGTTGATTTGTATCAGGGGTGGAGTCGGCAAATACAATTAATACAGAGGTGGATAAACTATCCAAGGTGAGTAGTAGTTTACCCACCTTGTTTCCCCTCATTGATTGATACGGTTGTTGATCAGAAAATAGTGGAGTAAACTCTGCCTCCTCTCAAATACAGGTAAACAGAACTGCTTTGTTTACCCTCCACTACGTCCCTGATGTGCGGGCGCTCCTCGCCAGTGTTGCCAGATGGCAAATGTTGAATTATCGTACCAGAGGGTCAAAATTATCGTTTTTGGAGTGAAATTATCGTCATACAACGTTAGCTAAACAAACGAGGAGCGCCCGGCTAGCAGGGTAAGGCTAATGATATTAATTATTTAAGAACTAAGATTA
The DNA here is from genome assembly GCF_964638095.1 of Poromitra crassiceps. Taxonomy (NCBI): domain Eukaryota; kingdom Metazoa; phylum Chordata; class Actinopteri; order Beryciformes; family Melamphaidae; genus Poromitra; species Poromitra crassiceps. Next base: position 782,573 of record NW_028152244.1, read on the forward strand.
CCTCGAAGTTGTGGAAGCTGACGTCAAGCCGGTCGGCAGGCAGGCAGCTGGTGACTCGAGTGCATTCATCTCGAGTGTGAAGAAAATTCAGAGAAAATTCAAAGCGGACGAAAAGATGGCTGACAGTTCAGGCAGATATTTTTCGTGAGACTCTATTCGGACACGCCCCCGATAGCCTGACGTAGCGTCTACATCACTACTTCCCCGCCCCCTCTCCCCCGACTCCCCGTATTTCCGTGTAAAGTTAATCCATTCAACCAATCAACGATGAGCAGGAAGGGGGAGATTCAAGCCTCATTTTCTGCTATCAAAACCCAATGGGTGACGTCACGCTGGCTTTATCCATTCAATGTACTATCAATGGTTAGCAATGAGCTATAGCTAACTTAACGGTTGCTACGCTAAAGAGGACATCTCAAAATGCCTACACTTACCGAATGCACCTCCGCAGTTGCTGGATCACGTACAGTTGGCGTCGCTCCAGCTAGAAGTGTTAATTTTGTGGCTATAGACAAAATGGTGCAGGTAGCTTGTGTGAGAAAGAGTAGTATGCTTAAGGACCCGCGTGACGTAACATGAAACCGTCTGGGAGAACAGACTGTAAGGGGCGTGGCTTGAAGGAGACAGCAGGAGAGAGCTGTATAGGGACAAATCCAACTCTGGCAGTTCTGAGGTTGTGAGCACTCATTACAGGGAGGGATGACAGCAGTATATATGCATTTAGAAGTAAAAACTGCTTTTGCACGGAATGGGACCTTTAACTTTTTTGATATGATTATTTTTTATATGATTATGATTGTACGATTAAGATTGTTGATAGGGGTGGAACTCCGTACAAGCCCTGTGGGCTTCGTCCCTCCTTGCACTGTTTTAATGTGTGCTAAATAAATAAACTAACTTAAAACCCCATAGACTTTTCCCCTGACGAGCCAACGAGCCAACGAGGCAGGTTAAGCCTACAAAAATACGTCATCCCTGCGGTACGCTATTCCAGCGCACCTGGGAAGCAAAACATGGCATGAAATACTCAAACTCCCAAGGTTCCTGTCGGCACAGGCCTCCCCTAAATTTGGCACAGAAAGACTGGATTGAAACAGTTGTTTCACAGGAACATCATTTTAACACCCCTGCTGCCTAAACTACCGACATCCGTAAGAGGAACATCATGGCCCCTATCGTTGCATCGGCCTAGTTTCTACGCCGAGCGCCTGGCGCAGTGGGCGTGGAGCAGCGCACTTGATATCTTGGTCTTGGCGCTACACTGATGGAAAGGATTTCTCTGTACCTCGTTCAACCTAATTAAAAACAGCCCACTCTCATCAGAAGGTGTGACATATGTTAATACCTTTCCAGTGTCCAATTATTCCAGATATATGAAAAATCAATACAACAAGCAATTCTGATATTTAGAACATTATTTTATATAGAGGATTTAGCATATTCAGTACAAAGCAGATCAAGTATTTATATTACCCCATCAGAGATCTCTGAGGTGGATTTTCCAGTGGTCTTTCCCTCACAGCAAAATATGTAGCAGGTCAAAAGAAGACCCCTGCAAACCGACCTCTCCCTTTTCTTTTGCCTGTGCTTTTAAAGTACATTTCCTTGGGGGCGTTTGTCTTCCGGTATGGTTCCTCCTCCATCTAGTGTCATCCTTCACTGCTGTGCTGGTATTGGTTGGTCATATGATCTCTCCCTTCTGTCACTCCTATTTGGCCGGCGTGTTTTTCTCCCCCTCTTGTCCACATCCTGTGACCTGGCTTCCACTGGAGGTCACACACTAACCCTCACTGAATACTGGTCACTTATTTTATTTCTTATCTACCAAAGCAACTGTTAATATATTTACTTTAAATTCCTATTTTGATTCTTATAATTTGGGTCAGCTAATTTAGCTATTTACCTATTAAAGTCCTAGTTTAGAACATTATGTTCTTTCATTCTCAAATACACTACTACCGCATGCGCTAGGACGTGTCATCAGTGATGTTATCTGGGGTCGTAAGGTGTTTCGGGTCTGTCAACATCATACACCCTCGCCCAGTAGACCCAGCCGAGGCCAATTAAGACCCCGACTCACGTCCCAGAAGCCGCTACGGATCAGCCTTACTACTCTATCTGCAACGTTGCCCGCGGGAGGGGTAAAAGAGAACCCAATCCGCTGCAATAGAGCTAGTGCTACGACGCAGTATTGGCCCTTCGGTGCATGGAGGATCTAGGCTCTGTGGGTTTCTCCCGGCCGTGCTCCTCCTTCGTCTCACCAGACCCCCCTCATGACAAAGGCAATCCAGAGGCTGAAGGGATGCCTCAAGGACGCCTCAAGAGGGCCTGTGCGCTGCACGTCATTTACCTGCGTCGAGCACCTCGCTCTAGCCTGGAGGACCCCAGGCCGCGCCGATCTTGCGCAGATTTTCAGGAGGCTAATCCGTAGCGTTTGTGGATTTCTCCCTCACGAGAAAGCCAAGATGGGGTGCTAATCCCATCCCGTACCGGGTTGCCGTCTCTCCGGCCGTCAACTGTCTCTCCAGCTCGTCACCAAACTATACTTGGTTGTCACCTAGTCTTTCCTAAGTGTCACTGGCCAGAGGCAAGCCAGGGTTCTACATTCTCAAATACACTACTACCGCATGCGCTAGGACGTGTCATGTAAGGTTATTGTTAGACTTGATAAACTTAAACTATATTCTGGATAAGATCAAATTCAGCTAAATCATGGGTTAATCCCAGTCTGAACTGGATTTAAACATCTTACAGTTCAGACTTACTGTCTCTCGGTCTGCAACCACCCTTATAAGGATGTAACCAGAATGAGAGCGTATTCTTCAATCAAAACAGAGAAAAACTCACCCTGTTTAACCCGGATGAGAAACTCTTTTCAATTACCACTTATCAACTAATTCGACTATACCTTTATTTTCCATTCTATAATTACAATAATATCAATAGGCTATCATTTATCTAAATATTATAGCACTCTCCTATCGTGCAGCAAGTGGGACAAATTGAAGTTATTCAAAACACAGAAATACAACATCAGACTGATCTAAACACACTCTATTCTCATATGACAACCAATATATATTCTACAAATCATCCAACATTCCCAGCCGGGCCGTCTTAGATTCAAATCATGGTTCCTCTCCTCTGCTCTGTGCTGGTTAGCACATCGAATGTATAGTCTAATCTTTATTCCATATCAGATATCAAAACCAGTCAGTCAATCAGTAAGATATATATGCACAATATGCATCAATATACATACAACACTGTGATGCTTCTCACAGAAACCCCTCATCCTGTGGGGGCTTTGTGGAATGTGTCTCCCACCTCCTCTGTTGATGCTCTGCAGCCATTTGTCTTAGAGAAAGCCATAAACTCTGTGTTGTTTTCCAGTCCCTATCCCAAAGTGACTAAGTGACTGAGCAGAGACATTAAAAGAATGTCCTTTTGTCAGCCGATCTCCGTGACCTCTGCCCCGACCATATCCTAAATGACCGTCCTTGTGCAGCTTATCCACCCGGCCATCCGAGACCCTGTGTAATGTTCTCCAGACCTTCCTTAAACAAGGCTTAAAACAACAGCTTGTCACACACAAAACATTGTTCAATTTCCACTAAACCCTCTACTGGTTAATCCCCAAGGCCAGCACGTCTCCCAATAGAAAAGGAGAGACGTTTATCTTTAAATTTAAAGGTTCTTCAGCAGCTCACCCGATGACCTACAAGTGTACTTCAGGAATCAAAGATATATTTGAATTAACAAATGACAAGATCATCTCTGTAATTGCATATTTTTCATATCAGCATGCAGGGCCGCCATGCTGGAGTATCCGCCTTCTGTTGAATCCAAACTGGGCCTATGGAGGAAATGTTTAATCAAAATACCATAGATTGGGGAGAGAAATCTATCAATCCCCCTTTTCACTCCTCCAATAGAGGTGTGAAACCACCTAACTTATTGATCTCGTCCCATGGCAGCAGTCGGCCAATTGCATTTTTTCCTGAAACATAGCATATTATATTAGCACTGTGATTTGAGTTATTTTAAACATATTCTTCAACTTGGCTCTTCATCTTGGCTCCTTATTGAATCTAACATAACCCCCAGTTGAAACCCCCCTAACGACAACATTCAGTTCATTTAGTAGCATAACTGTTCCCATATCTTTCCTGGAACCCACTTAGACAACATTAAACCTCAGCACAAACACAACTTAACCCCATTAGTGCATGTATTCATTTCCAAATTCGTCATAATAATGGTTGCCCCCTTGTCCCAATTTGCACCCAAATAAGTGCATAAGACTATTTGCTTAGATCGCACTATGCAAAAATGAAACCCACATACTCAAGATTGGACCTGTGCTGCAAACATTTGATTTCACAATGTGCCTGTATTTTAGACAAAATAATTTCTTCTATTTTTATTAGTACAACAAGTACGCACGTACGGCAGATAATGTTTGAGATACTCTGTGAGTATATATCCAATTGTTTACTTTATAATTTGTTTGCAATGCACCTCATAAACAAGATGACTCCTGAGTGAACATTCACAGCTTACAGAATGACAATGTACTGACCCTGTAGACTTGTGGCAATAAACAATGGGGCGGAGGGTAACCCCAGAAGGTGCTGTGTGTGGGGGAGGGGCGGGCTAGACCCCTGGCAGTCACTTGAGTAATTTTGGGGATGGCATAACCCCACTAGGTAAAACAGTGAGGGCCAACATTGTTCACAATCTCCAAACGCAAACTCAAGACTGTCTGTCCTCAGAGGGCATTGACTTATTTATAAATACTTTTAAAAACATCTCCAGCGTACTTTAAGTATAAATTTAACTATGTGTAGCTTTTCTCAAATGGAAAAAATGATAGTGTATCTTACCTGGGTCTGAGCTAGTTCTTCTATAGGGACGACAAAGAGAATTTTCAAGTTAATCAACAAACCCTTCATTTATGCAAAGTTGTCAACTAAACAAACTCATCATATAACTATTGTTCTTTTATGTGTTACTGCAAACTTCCTATTCAGTGAGTATTACTATATAATGATGTGCAGTATTCAGTGTTCCCCACTGCTGTACTTTCCCATTCCAATCTATTTTATTTTTCATAATTTATTATATCTGAGTCAGTGTGTTTTTTGCTGAGATTTAACCTTCCATCTGGGTCCATTCTATATTCTCCGCATTCATTCACCATGCATTCCACAATGTATGGGGACCCCCCCTTGGTCTAAATTAATCACACAACTATCAATATGGTCAGATCAATTGACACCTCAAACGAGTAATCATTAATGAACCCTCTCCGCCAATCGATCCACACTGAAACTCCAGTAGGCTACCCCTACCACAAATGATGTCATCAAGAATGTTCCAAAACTGAACAGACATCATTTCACATATCACAACCACACCGACAAAACACAGCACCATTTCGCCAATCTAAATATTATAATCAATGCTTTCATTCTCCATAGATACAATGAACGTTCACGCCCCATACTATCAGCATTGTATTCCCAACCATCCACATAAAAACCCACATTCCACAAACTTCATCACACATACCAACCCACTCAAATCCTATCTGTCTGTAATTATCACACTCAAATCAACTCAAATATTCATGAACTTATCCCTAGATAATCAGCCACTTAGAGCAGCCTCCTGGTGTAATGCCTTGCAGCCTATACTACCCGAGCAGCCCCCCTTGGATCAAACTGTACATTACCAAAGTAACGCAAGACACACTCAATCACAAACATACATACGGTACATACATGCTCTCCCCTTTTCGCGCACACACACACACACACTCTCCATTCTCCTATCAGCACAGGCATACAGACACACACATTCACCTCAAACAACACAGCGCCTCAAACCCCCCTCCCAAGAACAACAAACACAGCGTTTTTCCAAGCGGTCCACATCCAGACCTAGACGCCGTTCCATCCGGACCGAGCCCTATAACCAACAAATCATTAAATAGTTACATTTTCACGGAGCGTCTTCATTCTAACCGGCATAGGCTTTTCTAGCCTTTACGGTATTACAGGTTTATCTGTCAGGAAGCTCACAGACCAATGCATACACTGTATCTCACCACACGTGATGCTGCTCAGCCAATCTACAAGTGAATCGATTCTGCCTGCTACTGCTTTACAGAGTTAACACATAGACGGACGGAGGAGAGGCAAAACTCAGAGAAATGCGAAAAGTGTGATGCGATCCTGATCATCTGTCTACATGGAAGCGCCACACATGAGCAAACACACACACACACTCAAATCCAGACTGAGGGCACACACACATTCACTGCCCAACGACATGCGAAGTTTGCACTGCGAGCGACCAACAGATAAAGGACAAACAAACAGACAGACAGACAGACAGACAGACTAAAACTAAATAAAGGTTGTCGATGTCTGTTTTGATTTAACAGTCAATCGTTTACTATAATTACTACAATACTGCGGTGATGATATTCAGACTCGCTTTTGTGCATAGCGTGACTTATTTCATGCAATATTAATCCCGGCTCCATGGTCGTTTTACTGTAAGTGTGAGCTGACTTCACGACGGCCTACTGACGCCCGTGTTGCAGGACGGCCTAGCCGCAAATTTAGGGTGCAGGGCGTAGGCCAGACCGAGGGAAAAGATCCCACGTTTTGGCCAAAAAACATGTTATTCACGCAGTTTGATCAAATATCGATTCCTCAGAATTTGCTTGCCAAAGGCTCTTATTTTAAAATAACATTACCTCAGTGATCCCGCGCATGCAGCCAAATATAATCAATAATCTAATAGGCTATTTGGTAACGGCAAGCCTAATGCTCAGTGAAATAGCCAAACATCGCTTAATACTCGAATTGTTCTCCAATAAATTGAATAATTTGGAGGTCACATTCCATGACCAAATTTGCCATTTATTAACAATATTAGGCTATCTACAATTCTCCGCCTGCCAGACGGGGCGGCGTTTCCTCACAGACTTCTCCTGCCACATTCCAGAGCCCACTCAGACAGTAAAAGTGCCAGCAGAATTACACCCGCGGCCATTTGGCTGCACCCGGACCCTTGGTTAGAAGCTGCGCGCATCAACTTGTGGTGTATTTTTCCACAAACAGTTTTTTCATAAGCGTCAAAATATGGTTGATTCTATTTATATACTATACTCTTACATATTACCGTTTCACTGTGACAGGCGTCCCTGCACAGTGAATTTAAAAATCATTTACATTCATTCTCTTCTTCTCAAACTTACAGCAAAGTTATGGATCATAAAGCAGTATAACACAAAAATACAAAGGAATACTACCCCAAAATGACCTAATCTTGCATTAAATTCACCTTGTTGTTTGAATTTATAGCATAAACCTTTGTGTCTAATTTACATAGCAACATAAATTGGAAGAATCTAAAATTCAACTCAAAATATGGATATTGATATTACTAATATTAGACAATTCAGTGTTATTTCTTCCCCATTTTAAATAATCTTTTATGATCTTAGTTAGCTGATTTTTTCACAATTCATATTATACCAAAACCTTCAAGATATATTACAATAAAATGCAAAAACCTGAGCATTAATGCCCTCTGTACAAAGCGGAATTCTCCAGAACTCGCCGGTTCTGTATAAATAACACATTTTGCTATGGTCTTGGAAAATTAGTATTATCATAATAATAATGTACTATTCGCCTCACATGCATTCGGTCTGACAATGGTCTTGAGATTAATCACTTCTCTCACACGTGCTCGGTCATGGGCAATGGTCTTGGGGTTAATTACGACCCTCACACGCGCTCGGTCACTTTACAAATCTTTCCAAAATATCAAAACACGTGTCTGACCAGCTTTGTACAGGTTCCTAAATTTGATTGATAAATTACAGCATTTGTGGAATCCAGTTAGTCTAACAATAATTTAGAATAGCCAATGCAGATATTTTTATGAAAAAGGTAATCCGTAAACCCTATATTGATATTTTCCCGGGATGTTAAACCACTGTTTTCCTGAAATGCTTGATCAGAATGCTTACTTTTTTCTCTGGAATCACGTCGGGGTCACCATTTGATGGAAAGGATTTCTCTGTACCTCGTTCAACCTAATTAAAAACAGCCCACTCTCATCAGAAGGTGTGACATATGTTAATACCTTTCCAGTGTCCAATTATTCCAGATATATGAAAAATCAATACAACAAGCAATTCTGATATTTAGAACATTATTTTATATAGAGGATTTAGCATATTCAGTACAAAGCAGATCAAGTATTTATATTACCCCATCAGAGATCTCTGAGGTGGATTTTCCAGTGGTCTTTCCCTCACAGCAAAATATGTAGCAGGTCAAAAGAAGACCCCTGCAAACCGACCTCTCCCTTTTCTTTTGCCTGTGCTTTTAAAGTACATTTCCTTGGGGGCGTTTGTCTTCCGGTATGGTTCCTCCTCCATCTAGTGTCATCCTTCACTGCTGTGCTGGTATTGGTTGGTCATATGATCTCTCCCTTCTGTCACTCCTATTTGGCCGGCGTGTTTTTCTCCCCCTCTTGTCCACATCCTGTGACCTGGCTTCCACTGGAGGTCACACACTAACCCTCACTGAATACTGGTCACTTATTTTATTTCTTATCTACCAAAGCAACTGTTAATATATTTACTTTAAATTCCTATTTTGATTCTTATAATTTGGGTCAGCTAATTTAGCTATTTACCTATTAAAGTCCTAGTTTAGAACATTATGTAAGGTTATTGTTAGACTTGATAAACTTAAACTATATTCTGGATAAGATCAAATTCAGCTAAATCATGGGTTAATCCCAGTCTGAACTGGATTTAAACATCTTACAGTTCAGACTTACATGGCCCCTATCGTTGCATCGGCGCAGTTTCTAGGCCGAGCGGCAGGCGCAGATCAAAGCAGTGGGCGTGGAAAGGCGCACTTGATATCGTCGTGCTGGCGCTAGATGCAGCCCAAAGCATTACAACCACGCCTTTTAGGCGTAAAATTATGCACCGTCATGCTCATTGGATAAGTGCAATAAACGAATCGCACGCTTGCCTTTTTAGCTCCAATTCCAGTGATCCCGCAAAACCAGACGAAAGCCAAACGCTCTGCCCCCCCCCTCCCTTCATCCAGTCTGTCTGTCTGACTGCATTATAGGCTATTATTCCATATTATTATGCTTCTCAAACCAATCTAACTGCAGTTTCAATACTGCAAGCATGTAAATACGCTACACTATAGCAAGATCAAAGTGAAAATAATGTTCTATGCATCAGCTAGAAAAATATAGCCTATTAGATTGGTGAAAGTTTGTCCAGAAAGATATCATTTTCTCTCGCCTGCTGCAGGAAGGATGATGCACATAAATATACCCTACATTATGTCAAGTCATTGCATAAATGTGTTTTTATTGTAAAACTAAATGTGAAATAGGGCCAAGTTATTGGACGGACATCACAGTATAGCAGATGCCATTAGAAGCGCGTTCCGAAGCGCGTTCCGCTGTTACTTCTCTAAATCACGTTAACTCGACAAGGGGTATATATATGCCCAGGAGGACATATATGTTTCACATAGGGTGGTGTTTTCATTTCGAGGTTTTATTTGGTCCAATACTGAAATGTTGACAATGGCAGGCTGTGTTACCATTACACATTAATTTAGAACTACCTTTTATATCTATTTTGGCTCATTTGGTGGCTATTTAGTAGCGAAATGAAGAAACACAATGCATGCTGGGAACTCAGAGAGAGAGAGAGAGAAGGGTGACAGAGAAGAAGCAGTGAAGGCAAAGAATAGGCCTGCTTTTCAAAAGTGCAAAGCGCTAAATGTAGGCCAGCTCCCAAGATATGACTAGGCTGGTATTTAGCGCCGACACGCCCACTTTGGGACTGCGCCACGCCCATTCGGCCTAAAGCGCATTTGGCAGCCTAAAGCCTATTGCTATCTTGCCGAAACAGGCGCAAGGCACGTTTTTTTGCGGTTAAGGCCCGTAATAGCGCCGATGGCCTGTGGGAGAATAGAGCCCACTGTCTCTCGGTCTGTAACCACCCTTATAAGGATGTAACCAGAATGAGAGCGTATTCTTCAATCAAAACAGAGAAAAACTCACCCTGTTTAACCCGGATGAGAAACTCTTTTCAATTACCACTTATCAACTAATTCGACTATACCTTTATTTTCCATTCTATAATTACAATAATATCAATAGGCTATCATTTATCTAAATATTATAGCACTCTCCTATCGTGCAGCAAGTGGGACAAATTGAAGTTATTCAAAACACAGAAATACAACATCAGACTGATCTAAACACACTCTATTCTCATATGACAACCAATATATATTCTACAAATCATCCAACATTCCCAGCCGGGCCGTCTTAGATTCAAATCATGGTTCCTCTCCTCTGCTCTGTGCTGGTTAGCACATCGAATGTATAGTCTAATCTTTATTCCATATCAGATATCAAAACCAGTCAGTCAATCAGTACACAATATGCATCAATATACATACAACACTGTGATGCTTCTCACAGAAACCCCTCATCCTGTGGGGGCTTTGTGGAATGTGTCTCCCACCTCCTCTGTTGATGCTCTGCAGCCATTTGTCTTAGAGAAAGCCATAAACTCTGTGTTGTTTTCCAGTCCCTATCCCAAAGTGACTAAGTGACTGAGCAGAGACATTAAAAGAATGTCCTTTTGTCAGCCGATCTCCGTGACCTCTGCCCCGACCATATCCTAAATGACCGTCCTTGTGCAGCTTATCCACCCGGCCATCCGAGACCCTGTGTAATGTTCTCCAGACCTTCCTTAAACAAGGCTTAAAACAACAGCTTGTCACACACAAAACATTGTTCAATTTCCACTAAACCCTCTACTGGTTAATCCCCAAGGCCAGCACGTCTCCCAATAGAAAAGGAGAGACGTTTATCTTTAAATTTAAAGGTTCTTCAGCAGCTCACCCGATGACCTACAAGTGTACTTCAGGAATCAAAGATATATTTGAATTAACAAATGACAAGATCATCTCTGTAATTGCATATTTTTCATATCAGCATGCAGGGCCGCCATGCTGGAGTATCCGCCTTCTGTTGAATCCAAACTGGGCCTATGGAGGAAATGTTTAATCAAAATACCATAGATTGGGGAGAGAAATCTATCAACACGCAGCCTAAAGCATTACAACCACGCCTTTTAAGCGTAAAATTATGCTCATTGGATAAGTGCAATAAACGAATCGCATGCTTGCCTTTTAAGCTCCAATTCCAGTGGTCCAGCAAAACCAGACAAAAGCCAAGCGCTCTGCCCCCCCCCTCCCTTCATCCAGTCTGTCTGTCTCCATATATAGGCTATTATTCCATATTATTATGCTTCTCAAACCAATCTAACTGCAGTTTAAATACTGCAAGCATGTAAATACGCTACACTATAGCAAGATCAAAGTGATAAGAATGTTCTAAAGGCATCAGCTAGAAAAATATAGCCTATCCCTATATGATGAGATTAATTTTATATTGGTGAAAGTTTGTCCAGAAAGATATCGTTTTCTCTCCCCTGCTGCAGGTAGAATGATGCACATAAATATACCCTACATTATGTAAAGTCATTGCATAAATGTGTTTTTATTGTAAAACTAAATGTGAAGTAGGGCCAAGTTATTGGAGCGAACATCACAGTATAGCACATGACAGTAGAAGCGCGTTCCGCAGCGCGTTCCGCTGTCACTTATCTAAATCACGTTAAATCCACAAGAGATATATATAGGCCCAGGAGGACATATATGTTTCACATAGGGTGGTGTATTCATTTCGATGTTTCATTTGGTCCAATATTGAAATGTGTACAATTGCAGGTTGTGTTACCATTACACATTAATTTAGATCAACCTTTTATATCTATTTCGCCTCATTTGGTTGCTATTTAGTAACGAAATGGAGAAGCACAATGCATGCTGGGACATGCCAGGCAACTTACAACTTATTTTTCCTATATGGGAAGTGTGTTGTGCCTGTCTAAGCGAGGGAGTCAGAGAGAGAGAGAGAAGGGTGACAGAGAAGAGGCAGAAGAGCACTGGCGCACTGAATAGGCCTGGTTTCAGAGAGAGACAGAGAAGGGTGACAGGGGAGAGGCAGAAGAGCGCTCCTTGCAACTGGCGCACTGAATAGGCCTGGTTTTCAAAAGCGCAAAGCGCAAAATTTACGCCAGGTGGGAAGATATCATTACGCCGAGATTTAAGGCCGACACGCCCATTCCGGCCCATTCTGGGACTGCGCCACGCCCATTCAGCCTAAAGCGCATTTGGCAGCGTAAAGCCATATTGATATCTTCCCGAGGCAGGCGCAAGGCACGTTTTTTTTTGCGTTTAACGCCCGTTTTAGCGCCGAAGGCCTGTGGGAGAATAGGGCCCCATATCTTCAAATCGGTGATATACGACGTCAGAAATGAGTCCCAGAGCCAGAGGTGATGGACGAGGGAACAAATGGGGCTAAGGAGAGCTCATCGAGACACTGCATGAAATATTCCCCATCACGGGGGAAAAGCTCCGTTCATTTCCACACACCAGCATCATTTTCCTTGAATTAAACATAGCTAAAAGCTGTTGTGTGGTGGGCTGCGCAGACAACAAATGTAAAAAATCGCCAGTTAGTTTTTTTGTACTCCTGAGCAAACCAAGGAAGAAGCCATTGAGAATTGGCGAGAAGAAAAATGTGGATCTAGCTGTCAAGAAGTAAGTTGGAGTGTTCATCATGATCTTTTTGTGCAACATGCAACCATGCACGTGCACATACGACAACGCCAGGATTGGAGGGGGGCTTTCTGTTTTCCCCTGTGGCATGGCTTCTGAATGATGACGCGTTACGCAGTGTCTCTATTGTCAGAGAGGCGACTTGCCTTCATTTGTGTGCCGGTGGATCGCCTAACAAGGTTCATGTAATGTGATGCTTGTATTTGGGGGGGTGGTTTGTTGTGTAACTACTGTATGTTGTTTAACTAATGTTGTCTATATGTGTGTTTTAGAGAGCTTGTTGAGCATGTGTGTACAGGGGGTGTTGGGGAAATCCGAGCAGGGGTCGTGGCGTGCCTGACCAATTTGGTGCCCCCCCCCCCCCCCCCCCCCCAACAGTTCTATCGCAGCCAATTCCACCACAAATATTTATTCATACACTCACACAGAAACTGCATAGCTTTATGTCTTTAGAAACTCCACAAAATAAAAACAGTAATAGGGAACAAACCAGTGCAGCCATAAAAAGAATAATGCACAAAAAACTATATTACAGAGACCTCAAATAAAAACAGTTTAAAGAAACAACTGACATAAAATGAATTAAAATATCAATAAGGTATTGCACAAAATACAATATTACAGAAACCAGTGCAGACATAACAAATTACAAATATAGTAAAAAAAAAGAGTATTGCACAAAAAATTTGATTACAGACACCTCAGCGCAATATGCATAATGTAGCATTGTTGGCACACATGGGCCAAATATAGTTCAATTTTAGATTGGACAAAACACCACAAAATAAATAATAGTCAGATAATAGAATATAGATTCTGCATTGTCAGGCTGTGTTGAGGTAGGAGATGCACTTGATGCTGAGGTAGAGGGGACAGGATGAGGTGTACTTGATTCTGCATTGCCAGGCTGTGCTGAGGTAGGAGATGCACTTGATGCTGTGGTTTGTACCCTCAGGCTCAACTAAAACATCAAATGACACAAAATATTTGCTCACACAATTGTAGGGTGTTGTGTTTTTGATCAGGGTGGTTAATCTGCATGCTGGACTGCCGTTGTTGAGTGTTTGAGGGAAGGACTTTCACTGATGGGAAGCGCTCGTCTTAAGGATTAACTGTGGCTGCTACATATAGCTGAGGCAGGGTTATTCCAGGTATCAGACAGATGAGAGCTGCTTGAGGAAGGGTAACCCCCATAGCAGTGCCAGGATGTTAATAATACACATATCACTCAGAGTCTAGCGTCAAGTCACCGCGCACTGCAGTCTCAGAATCGCCCTTCTCCCCACTCACTGGGAAGCAGCTGTCAGGTAGAGAGCAACCTCGGGTGACCAGGCTCTTCTCGAGGAGAAGAGTCTGGTTTGCATTATACTCAATTTACACCTCTCGGCTGTTTCCGGCCTAGACCGGAAACAAGCACCGGAAACAGAATAAAAAAAATAAAACAAGGCTCCAAACAGCTTCAGTGAAGGGAAGTAAAAAAAATATTAGTTATTGCATATTGCATTGCTAACCCTAACCCATATCAAAAGGAGATTGATTGAGATTGAATTTTACTGTTTCCCCACTTTCCCAGAGTCGGAAACAAATAAATGCCTTCAGACATTTTTTAGTCTGAAGTATGTCAAACAGCAATATCGTCAGGCTATCTTCTGTCAATTGTTGAGTGTCTATCCACCTTATTTCTAGCTGCCATGATGCCTATGGGTGCTTCTTCTGGTGTAATAGACGGTTTTAACTTGCCAAAAAAAGACGTCTATGAGGGTTTTACAGCAGAGCCATTCTGCTCTACAGCCGTAAGGGTTAATATGTCACTTTTATAAGTTTAGAACATGTAGACGGTCAAAGTAACCATTTAGAGAACTCTTGTGTGCTCAGTTGATCAAATAACGATAAATAACGGCTATATAGAAATCTGGTTTTCATTTTCAGCTTTATTCATTAAATGTCGTTCGGGTGCTGGGATAACGTAATGCATTATGGGTAGTCGGCTACTGTGGCTAATGCTAGCGGCTAGCATTAGTTACTTTACATGGCAGTAAAACGCCACTGAATGACCAAATTGATTTAACTTTTAACCATTTCGAGTGTTTCCATACGGACCCCCAGCGTTGGTTAGTTGTTTATAACGTGACTATATTTATAACTTTTATAACATACTCCGGTTTCCGGTTTATAATTCGGGTCTGCAGCCAAAGAGTATAACAAAGGAAATGGCAAGCTGCAACAATCAAGTCATGTTAAACCGGACCTTGTACCATAATTATTTTACAGTGGGACATTCAAAAATAAGGTGGATAATTGTGATCACATATTAGGCATATAATAATTTTTTATTTAAGCAATCAAACTGTGTGTGTGTGTGTGTGTGGGGGGGGGGGGGGGGTGCTTTTGTCCCCAAGCTTTGTCTGAGGGGGAGGCCCACAGTCTCAGACTTTAAAAACCCCTGCTATAACGTACACCTAGGAGTTGATTATCCCTTAGACTCTGCAGACTGACTATATATATAGATGTATATTTAAGCAATATAGCATGAGAGCCAGTGTGTTGTGGCATATTTATAAAACGGCTCTCTCAAATCAAGCAATCTGATTGGTTCACAGCCATTGTATAATTCCAGTAACCGAGTTCAATAACCCATGGCCATGGGTTATTGGTTGCCATGGCAACTCTCTTACTAAAAGGCAGCTCTGCGCTCGAGCTTTCCAGAAAGCTCTCAGCTTCTCAGCAAGCGCCAGGATTGGCCAATGTCAACTTCAGTCTCCAGAACGATCCAATCAAATCACCCGCACGTCTATCTTCTTGCTAGAGGTCCCGCCTTACAGTAGTGTCAAAACAAAAAGCTACTCGCTTGCAGCCAGACGCATGATGGCGCAACTCTCTTAGGCTTTGGTTACCTCAAAAACAAAATGGCGGAGACAACTTTCAGATCCTTGTGAATCGATCTTCGCTTATAACTTTACTAATACTTCGCAGAAAATGATGTTTTGTACAGCTGGCAGCGGTATGGAGAATGCTCACAGCCTTGGGAATAACGGGGAAGGAGAGAAAGACAGCAGCTCGCAGAATGGGGGAGGCAGCAGAGAGAGCCTCTTGCTGGCTATGGAGCAGGAAAGAGGAGCTGAGCTGGAAGCCAGGAGGAGGAGATGGGCAGTGATTTGGCCACCACTGCCGACCCACCAGCGGGAGGGTGTCGCGGTTCAGGGTCGAAACACCCAATGACCGCTGGACACCGTCTGACGACATCAAGTCCTCCTGGCCAAGGCTCCATTCACCTAACGTTTAAGTTTGAAGTTTGAAGTTTAAGTTTAAGTTTAAGTTTAAGTTATCCTTTATTTATCCCCTTGGGGAAATTCATCCTCTGCATTTGACCCATCCTCTACTAGGAACCTTCCTAGAACTAGGAGCAGTGGGCAGCCACTGTGCAGCGCCCGGGGACCAACTCCAGTTCTTTTGCCAGTACCTTGGTCAGGAGCACTGACAGGAGTATTAACCCTAACATACATGTCTTTCTTGATGGTGGGAGGTGAATGAAGAAGAAGCATCTCCGGATGTAAATGCAAAGAAAGAAAAATGGATGTGCCTGTGTATGTGGCACTGTTTATTTACATATAGCCTTTATGCAGTGATTAGCCTAATTTGTCTCTAAAATATAGCACATTTTAAATCTTTTGTGTAACTTGTGAATATAAACTCTTGATTTACCATCTAAATGTGTGTGCTGCATATAGCCTTGTGTAACTGGACTCATCAGTCTCAACATACAGTGTGACATAGGGCTAAATACACAGTCAGTCTTCAGCTCATTGAAGCACTTACATGCATAATGTTGGGTTGGGGATTTGGCTCTCAATGGAAAAGCAGTGGGCCCTCCTTGTCTAATAGTAGAGCCTAATTCACACCCTATCATATTATTATTATTTCTTATATTAGTGGTTCTCAACCTTTTTACACAAGTACCTGAGAAATTACCACCATATGGATGTATGAGAGGGAGGGGCCCCCGCGTACCACCAGTGGTACCTGTACCACAGGTTGAGAAGAGAACCACTGTCTATTTATGTAGAAAAATTTAGCCCCCGCTGTAAATATTTAAGCCCCCCCTTAGCCCCCCAGCCACAATTGGCTGGAGCCGCCACTGCTTGAATATGAGAATTACGGTAATAAATGTGAGTCTATTTAAATACTCATCCTCATTCTCACGACACTCATATGGTGTATACACATTCATGACAACAAATTATTTGTCATTATTGATAAAATGTATGGCACCAATCAACACCAAGCCTGATCACATTAATCAACTAGTCAAGCTTTTTTTTTCCACAAAATGGCCACACCACCAGGAATCCTTCCTCTTACTATAGCCATGGAGAGGTCAGTGGTAGATTCCCCAGCCCCATGAAAATCATCATTAATACAGTTTAACTTTTCCAAGTCCTGTTTTAGGCACGACTGAGCCCCCAGCAGTAAGAGTGGGGTTTGCCCTGACGACTCCCGCTCTGCGAGGCTCATATACATTTCGCAGAATATACATTTCGCCAACTTCATTGCATTCACCAGACACTTTGAAGGAGCCGAATCTGCTGTGTGCAGTGTAAATTTTCTGGCAAAGAACTTCACGGCCAAGTTTTTCTTTAAGGTACAGTGATAAAGTTACAGCGTCTAGGTCAGGCGAGAACTGAGTGACAAAGACACTCACCAGCTTAGTTTTGACAGTTTTGATGCCCGTCACAACACCCACAATTGGGTGTTGTGACGGGCATCCTCTTCCATCCAGAGGCAGCGGTCCGTGGTCCCATCTGATTCCCAGCGATCCCAGAACCATGCTGGCGTCGGTCCCTCTTCACAACCTTACTCCATGTAGGGGAGAAAGGATAGGATGTTGTCGCTGTCACGGGCGCAACCAGGTCGGAACCTGATGAATGGGCTCACCCCCCGATTTTCGGGGACAGTCCCCGTTTTTGGGGACCTGTCCCCGGCTGGAGCTGTCCCCGAAAATGTTCCCGATTTTCTACTGGTGTCTGCAGCCGAAATAACTAGCTCTAGCGGGCTCATTCTTAAATCTAGTGAAGATACTTATGGCCAACCACTCAGGGGGGAGAGGGGGGGACAAAATAAATGAAACTGGAATCATCCCCCTTTTTTATTTCATAACATTGGATAGTTTAATGATATATTGATTGACGGACTGGAAATGTCCCCGATTTTCATTTGAGAAATCTGGTCACCTTAGTGTATTAGCGGGATGCTAACAAAATCACTAACACGGCCAGAGAGTTCTCGGGTCTGCAGGCTCTTTAGAAGAGGGTTCCTGGATCCACTCACTGTTAGAAATGTCATGCTTCTCTGAAAAGGTGCACAATTTTTATAAGCACATTGTACATTGGACTCTGGGAAATGGTGGCCATCTTGGATTTGAGGTCAAATCTTTGAGGTCAAAATTAAAACTTCCGTTTTAATTCAGATAAGTGCCACCTGCAGAAGTTCTCCGATGACTCCTCCATTGTCGGATATATCACAGACGACAATGAGGAGGACTATAGAGCCCTTGTTGAGAACTTTGTGGGGTGGAGCGACACCAACCACCTCCAGCTCAATATAGGGAAGACCAAGGAGATGGTGGTGGACTTTCGGCGGAGTAAAGGGAGGTCCCCAACTCCCATCACCATCCACGGGGAAGAGGTGGAGATGGTGGTCTCCTATAAGTACCTGGGAGTGCACTTGAATAACAAACTGGACTGGTCTGACAACACTGAGGCCCTGTTCAAGAAGGGGCAAAGCAGGCTGTACTTTCTGAGGAGGCTGAGGTCTTTTAATGTTTGTAACAAACTGCTACAGCTATTTTATCAATCTGTTGTGTCTAGTGTCCTTTTCTTTGCCGTTGCATGTTGGGGGGGTAGTACCAGCATGAGGGACACTGGGAAGCTGAACAAGCTGGTGAGGAAAGCCAGCTCTGTAGTTGGAGCTGAGCTGAGCAGTCTGGAGGCGGTTGCAGAGACAAGGCTGAGGAGGAAACTGCACGCTATGCTGGACAACCCCTCCCATCCCCTACATGCTGTGCTAATGGGGATGAAGTAGCCACAGACTCATTCCCCCCCGACACTCCACAAAGCACTTTGGCCAGTCCTTCGTGCCAGCGGCCATCAGGCTCCATAACAAGAAGTGAGACCTGTTTTAGTCACTTTATGCATTTTTGCACTCGCTCATTTGCGTATGCATTTTTGCACATGGCCCTGCACTTTACAAAACGGACTTTGCACATAGACTAACTTATTTTTTTAAATTGTATTGTTTTTATCTGTTTTTATTTATCTCTATTTATCTGTCTGCTCTGTATTTTTTAACCCCTGCTGCTGTTGCTGTTTTTAGACGCCTGAATCTCCCCTCAGGGATAAATAAAGGTTTCATTCATTCATTCATCTGACTTCCCTCCCAATCTTAAAATAAACATTATGGTATTCACTCACTATGTGAGAAAGGTTGTGCTTTTTTGAAAAAGTGCACAATTGTTATAAGCACATTTGTACATTAGACGTGGGAAAATGGTGGCCATCTTGTAATTCTGGTCAAATCTGACTTCCCTCCCAATCTTAAAATAAATATTATGGTATTCCCTAACTATGTGTGAAATTTCACATTTTTCTCAAAAAGTGCACGATTTATTGTGCTTATCTGCTCTACTACTAGAGTTGTGTTATTTAACGTGCCTAATGGTAACATAATCCATTGAAAAACCTTTTGTATAATTTGTTCGGGGGTTAGGGGCCCTATCGTCGTAAAAGCAGTATTTTTGTGCTTGCGCTTGTTTAACGCCAAGTGCAGTGCAAATTGGGGGCGTGCACAAGCGCATTGCTATTCTCCCTGCTGCGTTAAATACCTCTACGCCCATTATAATTATACTGGGCGTGCATGGTGCCCCATGCCAAACCAGGCGTGTCCCCGCAAAATGCTTGCTTTCTGCTATCGTCAGCATGCCGCAAATCCTTTGCGTTAAACGCTCTAAAAAGCACCTCTAAAACAGCTCTTAGCGCAAAATACGTGCTTGTGCGCACCATCATTCTCCACGCAGCGTAGCGCAGGGGAATTCCTTTTGATAGGTCATTACACACGGGTGTGCCATTGAAATACAAATGCCAGGACATCCAATTCTGCTGCTAAAATTGGGTAACAGCAGATTATTCAGTGAGGCAATCAACTATTATTCACTGAAAAACTGTTATCACATCGCAAAGAGGGGTTAATGTTAAATTAATTGAGAAAACTTGGAAATTGTAGCCTACTGGCAATATTATTGTGAATCAAAACAGGTATATAAAGTGATGGTTGTTGTGAGATATCCAAATTAAGCATGGAGAGAATTACAGCATGCCTCGCGCAAACTGTATTAAAGGGAATGTGAGACGGGAATCTGATAGGTTTGACTGATGTAACGCCCAGACATTGCCAGGCCACACCTGTGAATAATTCTGGTGGTTAAGACCGCCTAAATCGCATTTGCGCCATGCGCAGATGACATTTTGCGGGGCACGGAGAATAGCAGATGACTTGGCACGCCTCCAATTTGCGACTGCACTCGGTGTTATGCCGAGTTCTGCATCCCTGCCGAGAATTGCATCCCCACCTTTGGGTCTGTTTTTTTTTTACATACTTTATTTTTCGCATTTCAGTTACCAAATTAAACACAATACAGATATAAAACACAAGACAAGTGGAAAAATAACCCCCTCCCCCCCCCTCCAAGGCTTCGAAAGAAAGAAAAAAGAGAAAAAAGACAGACTAGACAGGGACATCACATTTCAGTTCAACCACATGATTTCAAGTGTTATGGAGCTGTATACAAGTCTGTAAATACCATTAGGTAGGCAGTAGGCTACCCTCAATGAAAAGAAGACTCCTCGATAAAGTCTAAAGGGACTCCAGGTTAAAGTGAAGTTTTCGCGTGCTCTGCTTACTTTATATCTGAGCTTTTCTAGGCGCAAAAAAGAGAGTACCTCAACCACAAATGGCTTTCTTTGACTTCCAATTAAAGAGAATGCGGGCTATTAATGAGTAAAGGCCAGAGCATTTGCCTGTAAAGTTGTGATGTTGCAGTTAGGGGGTGGTATATCAAAAATGGCTGTGTCGAAATCTGGGGCTTCTTGGGGCTGTTTTAACTTAAAAACAGGGAGGTCACATCTACCCAGACAATGATATCATTTTTAAACAGTTATGTTTCTGTATAAATCATTACAATATGCTCCCGTGAGGTGGGGATGCGTTTGGCGGCAGGGGTGCAAAACTGGGCGTAACACCTGGAATGCAAATTGACACTTGCGCGAGGCGGACTGCTATCGTCCCTGCAGGGAAGATAGCATAAGGCACGAATTAAGGTGAGCAAACCGGTGCGTAAGCGCAAAAAAAAGATAGCGCCTGTACCAAGATAGGGCCCTAGGTGGTGTTTTCTTTCATAGAATGACAGAGTAATTGAAAATTTTTGAATTTTATAATTTGTAATAAATTACTCAATTTGGAGACAAGATGATCAATCTAGTTGTTGTTGTCACTTGTCAACTTGTTGTTGGTGGTGGTCTTTTTCAGTCTAGTTGTGTTTTCATTAGTTATACTGTGCACAATGGTGATGATGCACAGGGTAACTGTAATATCCAAAGGCTGCATTGTGTGGCAGTAGCCTCCTGCTCCAGCCTCCTGTTATTATATAAGTTGTATTTTCCAGCCAGATTCCATTGGAACTCATTTGGCACACTTTTGGATACTTTGGGTATCCAAATGGATACAATTAGTGCCCAGTGCAATTTTCATTAAAACCTCCGTGGAAGCTATTTCCTCTGTTCAAATGTTTAGCTTTTTGCTACAGTTGTAGTCAAGGATTGGCTGAATCTGCTCAGGGGCATCTTTTTGCATAGGATCATTGTAGGCATGGTGTTATCCACTGTCTAATCTAAAAAATAAAAATAAATAGGCGAGGATAACAAAGAAAAATCACATTTCTCCTTTCGTTTATTACAATTTACTCAGGCATAGTAACAGCCACAATGTTTCTGACAATGTTCTGCAAATGAACCTTATAGTTGTGGAGCATTTTTATTTTTATTTTTTTACTTTTTTTTTTAAGGTTTTTGTTGTAGCACAGATTGTTTGCATCATATTCCAACATTTCTCACATGAGTGACAGTTTTACAAATGCAAACACACAAAATTAAAATAAAAAACAAAAACAAAAACAAAAAACAACAAACATTCAGGTCATCATGATGGGTGTTACAGATCAATTCTTAGTTTTTTAAAAGTTAGCTTTGTGTTAAGTTATGTTGTTCGGTTACTTGTTCCAATCAGCTTCAGAGAGAGAGAGAAGTATAGAGAGAAAAATAGAGAGAAAAATAAATAAAATGGAATGAGACATATACATGTATAATATATAATACATTCGATGTGAAAATACCAGTGGGCAACAGAATTAGGGAATGTATGAGGCCAGTCCTGAAATTCCATCAATTCGAAAGTCCGCAGGGGGGCGCACGTCAGGTCTGGAAGTGACGACACGTACAATGTAAAAATGAGCTGACTTCTCTCTCGTTCTGTGTCTTAAATAAACATTTTCCGAATGAGCTTATGGTCTGAATAAACAATTTCAAGTCTTTTTCATGCTCTCCTGGGCTCCGTTTTCTAAATTATGGTCCCATTTCGAGTAAAAGAGCCGATAAAAATTGTAACTTTGGGGGCGGGATTTTCCTTGATTGACACCAGCCACAGGAAACCAGATGATCCCAACCAGTTGCCAAGGCAGGCTAGCTAGCTAGCTAGCAACGTAGCCAGAGATTAAAAGTAAAATACCAATAACAGCGTTACCTTTATGATCTTTTAATGATTTTAGTAGACACACGTAACAGTATAGATCCCCGTTATGAGGTCTGTTGATCAAAAGAACACCTAAACGCTATATCGAAATCGGGTTTTAGTGGACGGGCAGCGACCATACAAGTTGGGGCTTCAGAGCTGATCTGCGGCTAACTAGCTAGCAACGTAGCCAGAGATTAAAAGTAAAGGTCTGTTGATCAAAAGAACACCTAACGCTATATCGTTATGTAATGTGACTTGTGACATTATCACATTTCAATAAATATAACGTTTTTGCACATTTGAATGCTGCTGGTCGTTTGTTTAATGCTGTATATATTGGACATTTAAAGCTGATACACAATTGTGTTGAGGTAATTCCGCAAAGCTCAGTTAAAAATATAACGTGTAACACCAATGGAAGGATGGGTAGCATTAGCTAACGTCATCCAGGCTATAAACGTAAGGCTATTATAAAGTTATGAAACGCTGATTCAGACGTTACAATAATATGACATAATATGAGCCAGTTAGCCTAGCTAGAGAGAGTAATTTCAGACCACCAGATATCACCATATTTCATTTCAATAAATATAAAGCATTCGTTGATTGAAGCAGACTCAGACTGCTGGTCGGTTAAGTTTCTCCGTCGTCCTGTCCTCTGGTCCAATCTTCGGTTTGTGTTCACTCGACATCAACAATCTTATACATGATAATATACAACAAGGCTATCTTTGTTGACAATGTTTATTGACAAAAGCATTAAAACAAGCAAATATAACAATATTCTCCGGTCACTGGCAGATACTAGCTACAATTGTTCAAAGCAAATCTCTCATGTCAGCATTTGGCTTGTGTGTTATTGCAATTTCCTATGTTGAAACAACTGATCAGCAGTAACGTGTAGTTTAGCGTTAATCTCAGGAGAACAGAATATTATAGCTTTGATCTTCACAAATCATGATCCTCTGTTGTGTGTGTCTCATCTGGTACTGGACGGCGGCTACCCCTGGAAGAAACGAATTATACACTGTTAATCACTGTATAACGTTAACGTTTGCTTACCCAACACTACGTGCGATTGGTAAATACTGTAAATGCAGAGTTGGATAAACTATCCAGAGGAGTTGAACCCCCTTGTTCCCCCTCATCTAACGTTAGCTAGATAAATAACGCTATAGCTGGTAGATCATATGAGTATGCTTTGAGTCTGCCTCATCTCAAAGAGGTAACCTAGGTAAACAGAACTGCATTTGTTTTCTGTCTACGTCCGAATCTGTGCAGCATGCAATATTGTTTAACATTGTATAACGTTAACTTATGCTACTCTAGTCTAACATCCTCCTGTAATGACAAATGGACATGTAGCTAGCGTTAATGTCATGCTATGCAATTAGCGTTACGTTAGAAAATAAGATTACCTCGATTTTGTGGAAGATGCAAGCGGCAGGCTGGTGACGCCGCGCGAGGTCTGGAGGAAATAATACTCTGATTTTTCTTCGGGCTACTGTATTCACTGTGAGAGCAATGGAGCAAGGCTAGCAATAGCAACTAACGTTAGCAACATTTGTTAGCCAAGCTAACGGCTAGCAGGGAAAACAAGATGAACAAGATGGATGCCGTGGCGGAGGAAACCCTCCCCCGAGTCCACGCTCACGCCCTTTCCTGTTTTTCCGGCTCCAGGTTTGAACAGATTTCCCACAATGCAACAGGAAAATCCATTCATCCAATGAAACGAAATCAAACAATATCGGGAAGTGAGCTTCATTTTGCCGTGTCAAAAACATATAGCTAAGGTGGTCCACTATATTTACTGTCTATGGTGTCATCTGATAAGAACGCCACCTCTGGACAGATCATACCCATCCTCCAGAAACTAGAAGAGCACTTCACTGTGAAGCATGATGACACAATGTTTGTGACAGCCATCAAAGAGAAGGTGTGGGGGGACCTTTCCGTGCGCTACCAGAATGACAACATTCAAGCCTTTCTGCATGAGGCCACAGCGATGGACCCCAGGTTTAAAGGCAGGCCAGTGAGTGAAGCCACCTGGGACAGGCTGAGGAAGGCAACTGTTGAGGCCAATGGGACAGGAGCAGCAACACCACCAGGGCTGCCAGAGGAGCTGGAGCAGAGAGCTGCAGAGCAGCAGCCACATGAGGAGGAGGAGGGTTTTATTTTATTTTATTTATTTTTTTATTTTATTTTACCTTTATTTATACAGGGAGAGTCCCTTGAGAGCAAGCTCTCATCTACAAGGGAGCCCTGGTGTACAAAGAACATATACAGCAGTTACAAAATTACAGGTTAACACAGCAGACAATAACAAGCATCAAGAGCATAATTAAATAATTTCAAATAAAACATGAACACACCTTGCGAGGAATGCTTTCTAAAAGTGCTTTAAAAGAAGCAAGCGGGATCAAATTATCCATTTTTAAGTTTTCCTGGAGCACATTCCATCTGTTGGGGGCGAACCAAGAAAAAGCGGTCTTTCCTTGTTCGGTTCGCACCCGTGGGACAGACAGTCTGATATAGGACCGCGATCGTGTTTGATAACCTCCACTGTTACAAGAAAGGAGTGCGGATAAGTAAGGTGGAAGTTTCCCAATTAATGCTTTATAAATAAATATCAGACAGTGCTGATCTCTACGCTCCAACAGGGAGGACCAACCCACATTTTCGTACAGAATACAATGATGTGTACTGAAAGCATCACCTGTAACAAAACGCAGAGCGCTATGATATACAGCATCAAGAGGCTTTAAGACGGATGGAGAGGCATACATGTAAATCACATCACCATAATCAAAAACTGACATTATCAAAGATTGGACAACAGTTTTTCTGGCCAATAGTGAAAAACAAGACTTGTTTCTATACAAAAAGCCGATTTTTCTCCTCAAATTCTTTGTGAGATGTTCTACATGTACATGAAAAGAAAGTTTGGTGTCCAACCAAATACCAAGATACTTATAAGAATGGACTAATTGAATTTGGTCGCCTTGAAGCGTACGGATACACAAATTATCATTTCTGTTTAAAGATCTTGAGAACAACATCCACTTTGTCTTAGTGGAGTTCAAAACTAATTTAAGATCGAACAGGGACCGTTGCAACGAATCAAAAGCGGCCTGCAAAGATAAGACGGCCTGTGCCGGGGTGGGTCCAAAACAATATAAGATTGTGTCGTCCGCGTAATAATGGACATTGCAGAGATCAGAAGGAAGAAAAATGTTATTTATATAAAGAGTGAACAGGATAGGCCCGGAAATGGAACCTTGGGGCACGCCCTTCCCGACGTCCAATGAAATGGATTTGATATTTTCCGCCATTACAGACTGTTTCCTTCCAGTCAGATAGTTAGTAAACCATCTGACTGAGGGGTCGTCTAATCCGATGGCGGACAACTGAGCAATCAGGATGTTGTGATCTACTGTATCGAAGGCCTTGGAGAGGTCTACAAAGAGAGCCGCACAGTGCTGGCGGCTATCCAGGCCATTCAGAATGTTATTCAAAACAAGGGATGTGGCAGTGACCGTGCTATGGCCGGGTCTAAAACCAGGGTGAAGGAGGAGAGGAAATGGTCATGGAGGAGACAGACTCTCCTGAAATGTACACACCAAGGAGTGCCCTGGAGGAGCTGTTCTCCGAGGAGAACAGGCAGCTGTGGAAGACTATCCAGAAGAACACCTTGTCCATCAGCGAGCGTGTTGACCTCGAGTTCAAGCTGTACAAAGGCCTGGCTCCAAATCCTTATGAAGGAAGATCCTGTGATGTGGTGGTGGGAGAAGAGAGCTACTCTGCCCCTTCTTACAACACATGCAACAAGCTACCTCTGTGCTCAAGCCTCCTCCACCCCTAGCGAGAGGGTATTTTCAGCCGCAGTAAGCGAGGAGAGGTCCAGACTTCTGCCAGAGAAGGTAGACATGTTGATTTTTCTTCAGAAGAACTGTTAGGACTTTTGCAGCCTAGCTAGCTGCATGGCCCCACCTGTGTTGCACTGTATTTATTTTTCATTAAACAATTGTTTATTTTATTTGTTTTACATTTGCATCATCACAACTGAGTGATTATATAGTTAAAAAACATTGCACTTTCTTTTTTGCTGGCTGCAAATTTTTTATTTTGACATTTCAATCACAATCCCAAACAGTCTTAAGTGTTTTGTTAAAAGAAAAAAACAGTGATGTACTGTATGCTGTTGCTGCAGTTTGCTACTCGTGTGAGGAAATAAAGCAATTTCTATTCCTAATTTGTCTCTCCCCCCCCCCTTTCTCCTCTTAAAAATAACAAAAAGAACCGACAACAACCAGTCCCATTTGTTTCTGGGTTTTTTCTCTTAAAAATAACAAAAAGTACCGATAAGAGTACCGTTAAAGTACCGGATCGATAAGAGTACTAGTATCGTTAATTCCTTAACGATACCCATCCCTAGTAGTCGGTCACTATGTCGACAGGCTGACCGTTGGCAATACTGCTCTGGGGAACAGGGGGGGAGCGTCTAAAATCAATACAAACCTCTTTCGTTTTGGAAACGTTGAGTTGTAGAGAAGCGTTTTCGCACCAAGAAACAAAGTCGTCGATGACTTGGCCGTGTCCTACATCATCATCGTCAAGCAGACTGACAATGACAGAATCGTCAGCATACTTGACGATGAATCTGTTGGCGAAACGGCTGCGACAGTCGTTGATGTGTAGAATATACAAGAAAGCAAACAAAACACAGCCTTGGGGCGAGCCGGTAGAGGATGTTAAGATACTGGACAGTATCCCATTGACCCTTACCTGCGGAGATCTATTAGTTAAAAAATCTAGAATGCAGCCAACAAGTCACTTATCCAAACCAAAAGAGCTGGTTAATTTCTCGACCAGAATGTGCGGCTGGATGGTGTTAAATGCTGATAAGAAATCAGCAAAGAGCAGTCTAACGTGATTCTTACTGCCCTCTAGATGCTTGAATATGAGATTCAGTAAGGTGGCTGTAGCATCCTGCATTAGCATGGTAGGCAAACTGAAATGGATCAAGCAGAGAGTCAGTTTTTGTTACTAGCTCATCCTTCACTAGCCTCTCAAACTGTTTCATAACCAGGGAGGTTAGGGCCACTGGCCGGAAGTCATTGAGGGATTTTGGATTGGTACACTTGGCAACAGGGACCACAATCGATTGTTTCCAAAGGGATGGCACCCTCTGCTGGCGGAGTGACAGATTAAAAATATGGCTGAAAATGGGACCTAATTGTTCAGCACATACCTTTAAAATACGCCCACTTAAATAATCTGGGCCAGGGCTTTTTTTGGGTTTGCACCCTTTGAGACATCTTATTACATTGTGCTCGTCGAAGGAGGAGTTCAAAGGGGGGGCCGGAAGGAGACTGTCTCTCATCACAGAGTGTTTCTCACTAAAATCATGAGTCTCAAATTGACCATAAAAGTCATTAAAACCCTGGGCCAGATGAGCATCAGACTGAAAACCATTTAGCTGGATATTCTTCTTTCTACCTACCTTGAGCCCAGTGATAGATTTCATACTGTCCCAGGCGGAACCTAGACTATTCGTTCAGGGCTGAGACTATTTTCTCTGTGTGCTTCCTTTACCTACCCATATCTCACGTCTAATCTCTTTCTGCAGGCTGCGCATGTCAGAGAGGTTTCCTTCTCTGAAGGCCTTTCTCTTACAGCTAAGGAGCATTTTGAGGGACTTAGACACCCAGAGCTTACTGTTAGGAAAAATCTTAATCTTTTTATCTGGAATCACGATGCTTTCACAATAGTGGGACCAGCTACTAACAACAATAGTCAATTCATCAATGTATGTGGGGGATTCCTTAAACATCTCCCAGTCAGTGGAGTCAAGACAACCTTGAAGAGTTAAGCAGGCAAAGTCATTCCAGTCTTTAACAGTGATAGTCTGCACCTCACCACGTTTTAATGCTGTACGGTAGACAGGAATTAGATGGATGCAGTTGTGATCGGACAGACCTAAGGGAGGGAGGGGGATGGATTTGTATGCACCTCTGATCGAGCCATAACATAAGTCCAGTGTTTTATTGTGTCTAGTTGGGCAAGTGACATACTGATGAAAGTCTCTGAGTGTTTTCTTCAGTGTGCAGTGATTCATGTCACCTAGAATGATATTAGGAGCATCTGGAGAAATGGTTTGGAGTCTCTGTACGACTTGATAGATAGTCTCACAGGCTTTGCTCTCGTTCGCCTTCGGATGAATGTAAATGAGTGTCACAAACAGCTGGGGAAAGTCGCCAGGCAGATATAAGGTGCACGGAGTGACACAGAGAGCAGCTCGACATCGGCAGTACAGAGTTTCTCCCGGACAATGACAGATTTGCACCAGCGCTTATTAATATATAGACATACCCCGCCTCCAGAGGACTTGCCTGTTGCCACTGGGTCTCTATCCAGCCGGAAAGGAGACCCGAAGCCTTCTGTCTCTAGGTCCATGTCCGAGTCCCTGTCAGACAACCAAGTCTCGGTGAAGGCTAAAATACAGGCATCACGGAAGTCGTGATTATATCGGGCCTGTGCCTGAAGTTCGTCAGTTTTGTTACGCAGGGATTGAATGTTCGATAGGATGATCACTCCCCTTAAAAGCCACAGCGTCACTGCCATCACACACCAGCTTCTTTCTTGCTGAGAGCAAGCAGAGAAACAGAGAGAAAAGAGAGAGGGGGAGAGAGAGAGAGTGAGAGAGGGGGGGGGGACGAGAGGGAGGGCCACCACGCAATTACACAGTGATGTCCCAAAGCGTGTACTGTAATTAGACGTTTCGTTCATATAGGCTATAACATAGGCCTACACATCTAAAAAGATTTGTTTCTTTAATAGGGTAGATGGGTGAGATTTTAATTCTAGCCTATTTCAATAGCCTATACCAGAATTGTCCACTCGGGTTAAGCTATTGTTGCATGGTGCAATTGCAGGGAGAGAGGTTACTGTATACTATCAATGGTTACTGTATAGCCTACTGGCCGGTGTTGTGTCAGAAAGTGATTTGCTGCCAGAAATATCCGTGGGACCACGCACAGCACTGCCTCACTGTAAGGGGGAAAATGACCATAGTGTTGTCGATCACAGTTTTTACATAAAACACATGAAGTAGGCTACGACTCCAATAGCCTACTCGCCACGGGGAAACCGTCACGAAAGATGCCTCTACCCACCCTGTGCACCGACCCACCAGGCCTGCCTACCCGGCCCAGCTCACACCTTCTCCGGGGAAACCCCCCTCCAGGACACGGCACACTAGCCGCACACTAGCCGCGGTACACACAGACCCCCGCCCCGCCAGACCCTCGTTGCCCTGGTAATCCAATTCAAAACACAAATTGCTTTTTCGCACAAAACCATGACAAACGAATTGATTGTTAAATCAGGGTGCTTTTTTTCTGCAGTGTAGGTTAGTTGAAAATCATCCGCGCGCGAGCCGTGCGTAATGGGCCTATCCAAGCGAGGATTTCCCGCACTACGCCGGAGAATAGCTGTCTGCGCTCAGGCGTATGCCTGGCATAGAGTGTTTTTTGTGCTAAGACCAGCTATTTGGTGGCGTTAAAATTGAGAGCTCCCAAGGCAACACATTGCGCTGGAATGCCTATTTTGGCACGGTCAACGCCCAAACCTCTCTTTGCGCTCGGAACAAACCGACAGTATCTTCGCCAGAGCGCTAAATGACACTTGCGCGAGACATATGATAGGCTAGAGGCCCACGGACACGCCTGGGCAATGCCTACACCTGTGTCATCCCACCGCAAAACTGGATGGTGGAGGCAGACGATAGCTTAAGACGCTGGGAAGATAGCAATAAGAGTGCAAACGATTGCGCCGTACGAAGATAGGGCCCTTAGACTGCTAAGTGGAAACAATTACTTTCCTTAACTTGTACATTGAGTTGTGTATTAGTGTTCATGCAGGATGTAGCGCGCCTCAACCTCTGCAGCCCTGCAGGCTGGTCTGGTCCTTCTCAGAAAAGGCAACTTCAGATACTTAGATATTTGGATGTAATCCAAAAGGTACTGGAGCACACAGATCAAGTGTATAATGAAGTTTTTTATTAACGTTTCGACACTACTGTGTCTTCATCAGAGTCCCTACTACAACTATTTTACCTTGTAAGGAAGGCACATATGGCCTTTTCATAAAAAATGCTGATGGACATGTCTCCTTGTTTATGATATTCTCAACATTTGGCTATTAAGTGCAATTAGTGAGCTCACCAACAGTAACCTAATTCATATTAAGTGTGTGCAATGCATTGTGCAACAACAACATTTACAGCACTGTCAAATTGTACATATTGCAATATTTATTACTATTTTAAATAATGATCATTAATAAACTCTTCAACTGTGTAGTAAACAATTTTCACAAAAGCAGCACTCCACGTATTTGCAGTTAAACTGAGAATAACATATTGCAATAAACTCTTAATCTATTCGATTCTGGCAAAGATCATATCTGACCAAATTAACACACGCTCATATTTGAGTTTTCAGAGACAAAATATCACCAAGTTAGGGGTCCATGGCTCTAATGGGGACTAAATTAGAGGTCCCTGATCTGAAAAAGATTGATCACTGCTGTATAGTAATCACAATTATAGAGAATGAATAACACAGTGTAGGAGAATGACTGTTTTGATAATAGTGTCACTGTTATCTCCCTACATGCATCCCTGCAATGCAGTCTTAGAATTCAGGACAAAATCACATGACAAAATTCTCAGATTTGAGTTTTTCAGAGACAGATTTCACAAAGTTAAGGGCCCATGGGTCTAATGTGGACTAAATTAAAGGTCCCTGATATGAAACAGGTTGATAATCACACATACAATAAAAAGCAAGCAACTAACTTAGTCTAGCTAACGTTACTATGAATTCAGTGCACACAAAATAAGTCTAAAGCAATGATTGTCCATATATTGGGTTTGATGGAGCTAGCTGGCGGGCTAACGCCAATGCCAGCAGACAGAGCCAAATTAACAGTGGTTTGGTTGGGTTTGAGCCAACGGCAACATTAGAAACAGAACCAAATTAACAGTGTTGGAAGTTGATGTGTAAATAACACAACTTGTTGTAATCAAACGTGGTTCTCTCACACTGACCATGCATTAAGAGAAGGAACACTGACCGACCACGTGACTGACCACGTGACTGACCACACACTAAGTGGTCGGGGCCATGGTCAGTGTCAGAGCCATGTAGATAGAAGAGTCCCGACATCTCCATTCACTCCAATGGACCAGTTTTTTTACTCTCAAGAGTTCCAGGAAGTAAGGTCCTGGATTAAGCAGCACTGTCGAGTTGCAGCAAAATAGACAGTTTGTGTTGTACTCTGAAAGAGTTTTTCATCCCTTTAATCAAATTGTACATTATCAGCTTTATTTTAGCATGCAAAAGTAGCGCAAGACCCATTCCTGGCTGTTCATTGGCTAAT
Source organism: Poromitra crassiceps (assembly GCF_964638095.1). NCBI lineage: Eukaryota > Metazoa > Chordata > Actinopteri > Beryciformes > Melamphaidae > Poromitra > Poromitra crassiceps. Next base: position 814,621 of record NW_028152244.1, read on the forward strand.
GAGTCTCGCATTTTGGTCCTCCACTGACACCACTCTCTCTCTAAAGCAGTGGTTCTCAAATGGGGGTCCGTGGCACTTTGCCAGGGGGTCCGCGAAAAGTTTTCAAGTAAAAAAAAAGTTTTTTTTTTTTTTTTTTTTTTATAATTAAAAAGAAAATGCTACATGTTACTTATTCCTTCTCAAACTACTTCCTACATGGTGCTAGTCTATCAAAATATCTTGGCTGTCATTTATTGTGTTGCATAGTGGTTTTCTGGACTGTTGACAAATTGTGATATTGTAAGTCGCTTTGGACAAAACAAAAGCGTCTGCTAAATGACGTAATGTAAATGTAATGTAATAAAATATATATATATATTATTATTTTTTGCAAAATCTTCATAGTTCAACGAAAATAGTTTATGCTTTAAATCTAAAATGGTTCATGGATTACATTCTAATAACAAACCTATCAAATTAAAAGTCAAGCACGTTACCGTGGAAACAATTAAGCTTAGCCCAAAATCACAAATCAGAATGAGGGGGTCCGCGGTATATTTTCTATCTTGTAAGGGGTCCTTGGCTGAAAAACATTTGAGAACCTCTGCTCTAAAGGACACTAGTCAGTGTATGACTGTACACTGACCATGCATTAAAACCAGAAGGAACACTGACCAACCACACCAACTGGTCCGGACCATTAGCTTTAGCACCCCTAGTGATAGAGACCAGTGGTCCATGGTACAGTGACGGACCACACCAACTGGTCCGGACCATTCGCCTTCACGCCCCCTAGTTGGTCTGTACAGACCACTGAAATGGCTACAACTCCCTCTCCTAATGAGGGAGGAGATGCCATTTTAATTCATATTAAACTAGTTAATTGATAATTTAACTTTTTTGTGGAAAAACCATATCACACAGATTATTAAGGTGTTGATATACATCTTAAAACATGTTTGGATCTTTCAAGTTTAATAGTCTTTGCATCATATTAAACAGAAACAGGTGGTATAGAAATACTTTATACTTTTATACGTTTGAGTACATTTCAGAGCCTGTACATTGTACACTTCTTTAACTTGTACTTGAGTAAATAAGTTGAATCAGTATTTCTACTTTTACCAGTCTTTTTTTTAGACAAGCTGAAATCCTATAGAACCATGCGTGAGATGAACTCAACACACGTCTATTTGGAGACTACAAGAAGACTACTCTGCAACCGGTTGCAGTGAGGCTATGCATAAGCATAAACATAACACTTATTTGCTGGCTAACCATAAAGTAACAGCCCACCTGCACTTGCATAATAAAGCCACAAGGTGGCAAACAAGACCACTCTATTAAGAAACAATATATTTTCATTGTGTTAATGGTTCATTTATTCAAGGCTGTGTTAAGTTGCATTACAAAATTGCCTTTCCTGTATTGTTTTTACATCAATTATTATTATTTTTGTCCATGGCCAAATGGTTAGTGAATGTTTTTTGTCAGTCAGTCAGTCTGTCTATCTAGCAACTCACTAGATTAACTGTTTGTTGTTGTTGTTTTTTGCTGGTGGTGAGCAGTGTTGGGGGTAACTCATTACAAATGTAACATATTACAGTACATGTAATATATTACTTTTATAAGTAACTCAGTAATATAACTTATTACTTATAGGATTTCAGTAATAGTATACCAGTTACTTGGTCAAGTAACTAAAGTTACAAATTGAGTTACTTTTTTTTAATCAAAGCACATATTTAAATAAAGATACAATCATTTCCTAATCAAACGGTGTGTTTTTATGCAAAACCCCCCCACTATAGATGACAATAACAAAGGAAAATAATATAATTTAGAATTTAGAATTGTTTACACTGACTTGAAGACGGTTTAAATTCTTTTTCGGGATGGTCTGGGGCAGCGATGTCATTCTGCTGCTGCTGTTATTTTGGTAAAAGTAATGCAAAAGTAGTGTAATAAGTAACGAGTTACTCTACACAGAAAGTAATATTGTAAAGTAACTTATTACTTTCAAACAAAAGTAACTAGTAATATGTAGTATATTACATTTTTAAAGTAACTTGCCCAACACTGGTGGTGAGTGAAGCAAATCCAACTTTACCAGCATCTGGCTGGTGGCTGCTAGCCTGCTAAGGTTGTTGTGTCCTGTTTTCATAGCATTCATCAGAACATTATCAGGGAAATATGATGGCCATCCCCATGTCATACATCCCCTGAACGCCCTGTGGGCCCTATCTTCGTACAGGCGATATCCCCTATTAGCGCTTGCGCATCCGTTTGCGCTTGCCTTAACGCAGGCAAGATAACAATCCGCCTTGCGCATTTGTCCAGGTGGTATGCTGAGTTTTGCACCCCTGCCCAGCAGCAAAAAAAGCATCCCCACCTCGCGGGAGCATCATTGCAAGGCCGTAACCACCGATTCAACATCGGGGAAGATGGCTGCCGAAAAATCTGGCGGCTAATGTCGCCGCCAAAAAAAATGTTGCCGACTTTGTCGCCAGATTAGAGGAATATTAACATTAAGATTTGACTGTTGTGATGTCATTATTCACCGTTTCTCACTCACCTCCATGTCACCTCTCCCTCCCTGCCCGGGTTGTAGCAGGTTCATTTTTAAAGCTAGAGCGAAGCTACTGATATCATATGAAACTAGAAGATCTAAGGCATCCATTGATACCAACCAGGACATGCTAGCTTGTCAGCAAGGGCAGTAAATACCGCTCCAAACTTAGACACAGTTTTGGAAAGGGAAAAACGGACATGGCCATATTCAAAGGGGTCCCTTGACCTGTCACCTCAAGATATCTGAATAATAATGGGTTCTATTGGTACCCCAGTTTCCCTTTACAGACATGCCCACTTTATGCTAATCCATTGTATTCTTCCCAAAAAATGCATGCATTATAAGGCCTTGGCCACACTGATCCGTGGTGTCTGTCCTTGTGCGTTCATTTCTCTGTTCACTTCCATTAATTTTCAATGACAGCTGTCCGACTGTCCGTGGAGCACTCAGAAGCGTACGTATCCAGAAAATGTGCATACGTTTTGATGGACAGAAAGTTGAAGAGGGATGAACTTTTTCTGGATGGACGTATCGGATGGTCGGATGGTCGGATAGTCACTGTCCGTTTAGCCAATCAGAGTCGAGGTCTCGAGAGGAGGCGTTCCGAGATTTGTTTCAACTTTTCAAAGAAGATGGCGGCCGAGGCGGTGAAGGAGGCTAATTAATAACATACTCGCTTGATTTTACACAGCAGAGCCGAAATTGTAACATAGCAACGTTGGTCCAGAAACGTTGCTATTTTACAATTTTTTGGGAGATCGGGTTGCAGTCAAAGAGGAGTGCACAGACACTCCCCCAGCCACAGCCACACACAGACCCTCACGTGACGTTACGTTAGTCTACCAGTCATACTCATGTCATGACATGTAGCTTTCCGACACATCTGCCTGTTAAAACAATGCATCGGACAGACATCTGTCCGTTCAATAATTCTGTCCATTTTCTGACGGATCAGTGTGGCCAAGGCCTAAATGTGTTATTTTTGCCTATTCTGAATATTTCTGCATATAGGACCCCTAAACAATGTTGGAATTGCAGAAATTGAGTGTGACTGGAAAGCTGAGAGTCTTGTAAATTAAATTAGCCCAATTGTATTCATGTGTGATGATGTTAGTCCACATCATCTACATTGTGTCTTGTGTCTGGTATGTGTGTGTTGAGGCTCTACTTTAGCAATACAGTCATGTAAATCGGTGGTATTTATTGCAGGCCCGGTGCCACGAGGGGGCAAAAGGGGGCTTTGCACCCTCAGTTCAATTTTCTGCCCCCTCACTTAAAAAGAAAAAAAAAATAGAATAGTTCATCTATAAAGGCCAATTAGGCAATGTTTGTACCTGACATGTTTCGACTGCTGTTTCTGCAGTCTTCATCAAATTTGATCAGTTTAAGTTGATGTAGGCTACCCCCTATAAACATAGATCTGGTGTTTCAGAATTGGCAGGGAAGCGCTATTTGCTGTGCTTTGGTTGTCACAAGGTGTCAGAGATGTAGCTATTTATTAAATTTGAACCTCACTGCATGTTGTAGTGATCATGACGTGATTAAAATACACACGCACGCACGCACGCACGCACGCACACACACACACACACACACACACACACACACACACACACACACACACACACACAGAGAGAGAGAGAAATTAGCTGCACCCAAGCACACAGCATGCCATGAGCAGAAAGATGGAGACAATGCATCTGATCACTTTATTTCTTTAATTTAATGAACCTGGCACTGACTGGCTATTATTTTGTTTATTTTTTTGTCGATTTTTGCAGCAATTGTTCATTCTATGACTTTTCATATAGACATATATGTTCAGAGTGCTCCAGACAGGTCCCGCATTTCACGTTATTTGAATACTTGAATACTTTATTGAAACAATGGCACAAGAAATACAGCGTAAGACCAGATTCATTGAAACAAAGGGAATAAAACACAACAAAGCCCGAGGGCTTATTTCCATTGTGGTCCTTGAAGTGAAGCAAATGGAGTGAATGTATGTGTGCATGTATGAGCGCGTGTGTGCGCGAGGAACATTGAACACACTAGACATTACATGCGTTACACATATAAATAAATACAAAAAAAAAACATCTATATGTATATAAATACACGCGTACACACTTCCACCCATGTACACGTACCTAAATACTAGGGATGGGTACCGAACTCGGTACTTTTACAGGCACCGACCGAAATACGTCGGTACTGCCCCGTACCAGTTCACATATAAACGAACGGTACCAAATTTCGGTACTTGAACGCAACTGAGTAATAGAAAGAGAGTGGGTAAAATAGAAATTCCGACGGAACCTTAAGGCAACACGGGAGAGCGCGTTACGTCAATACGTCACTCTACCTGAAGATCCTGAAAGCAAAACAGGGCCAGCCGAAAGCTGTGGCTACACTTTACCAAGATAGACTCAGACAACACTGGTTGCAACATTTGTGATGTGAATTGCAAAGCTGACTAGGGAAACACCTCAAACTTGAGGAAGCATGGTCAAACACAAGATGTATTTAGCTAAATGCTGAAGACTGTAACGTGTTAGATAACCTGAGTGAATGAAGCAGACACCGCACGGCAGCTAACGTTAGCCACCTCCTCAGCTCGTCAGCTGTAACGTTAGCTGAAGTCTTGCAGGAGGATGATGACGGAACTTGAGAGAGGCATCGACTTCTACAACATCAGGTAACGTTATTTAATTTGCTAGCGTTAGCTGGATAAGTTGTTTCACTGCCGTTGTGGTTGTTAGATAACAGGGCTTTTCACTGTCTTCTTGGCTGAGTTAGCTTTATAGCTTAGCGTTGTTAACGTTCTATAATAATTATCATCAGCTCGTATCACCGACCGTGAGACGTGTTATTTAACGTTGCACTCTTGCTTTCATTGCTAGGTAACCATGTGCCAGTGACAGCCGCACAGGAGGACACGATTCACCCTCTTCTCAGCGGTGGATATGGTTCAGGTAAATTATTATTTTGCATAATGACGAGTGATAATGGGTGTGTTATTCATAGTGTAGCCTAAGCTATGTTACTAACAATCAATTGTCATTTCTATTAAGATGTGCATAGCACTGACACTTCTTTCTATTGATAACACAAATAATGCTTGATGAATCACGATGCCTTTTTTTATTTTCAGATACCACTCAATAAACAGAAGAAACTTTCAGCACTTGGGGAGCTCTTTGAAGATGAAGACCAGGCCCTGCTGGAAGCTGTGTTGGACATCAAGTACTATTTCCCCAACCCCACTAAACTAACCTTGCTGCTACAACTCTTGGTTTGGGAGGGGAGAGGTAGGGAGGTATTGTAGGGAGGAGTTTTATTTTGTCTGGTGCTAAATAAATAATGTGCTAAATACAGAACAATGTTGAAATTGAGAAGTTTGGATTTTTTTTTTTTTTACAACTGTAATTTTTTTGTTAATAGAGTGTGTAAAGTACCGAAAATGGTACCGTTTTGGGTACCGTACCGAATTCCAGGTACCGGTACCGTACCGGTATCGGTTCAAATGTGAACGGTACCCATCCCTACTAAATACACATACAAATATACATGTAAAAACAATACAACATTTTACACTTCTGCAATAATCATTTCGAATCAATTACTGCAGAAAGGGCCAACCTTAGGGGCCGCTCTGTAGCCACTGTTTTAAGGTGGACTTATACGTGAGTTTGGACCTGAGATCTTTAATATTTTCAGGGAGACTGTTCCACAGGATCGCTGCTGATTATAAAAAAGTAAATTTACCTATTAAGGTTTTAAATTTAAAAGGAACAACGTTATTTGAGCTTCCCCTGGTGGAATGACTGTGAACCTCGCTAACCCTCCGGAAATAGCCAGAGAGGTACACAGGGGCTTTCAAATTAATGATCCTGTGGACCATACACGGCTTGATATGAGAAACCCTCTCCTCCACTCTCAACCACCCGAGGCTGAGGAAGTGAGAGCGGAGGAGAGAGCTTCTGGGGTGTAGGCCCTGGACAACCCTCACCAGTTTATTTTGGGCCGTCTGAAGTCTGGTTTTAAGTTTGGCTGCAGTGGCTGTGAACCACGAGGAGCAGGCGTAGTCGAAGTGGCATTGAATTAGAGCATTTGCCAGTATCAACAGCGTAGCACTGTTTATGACTGGGGAGATGCGAGCTAAAAATTTGGTCTTTTGATTGACCTTAGAAATAACTTTTAGAGCCATCTTTTTGCCTGAGAGCTTGTTGTCCAGGATACATCCCAAGTAGGTAATCTCCTCCTTTGAGGGTACCGACACGTCACCCACCATAATTGAAAATCCCGGGGATTTTTTAAGATTAAATTTGGACGCAAATAAAATTGACTCTGTTTTTCCTAAGTGGAGAGACAATCTGTTGTCCGAGAGCCAAACACCAACATTCGAAAGTTCCATGCTGAGTTTTTTTTCTACCTCCCCCTTGTCCGCGTCGGAGAACAGGAGGGCGGAGTCATCAGCGAACAGGAACAGAGGGCAGTCACAGGCAGATTGCATATCATTTATGTACACCAAAAATAATAATGGACCCAAAATGCTCCCCTGGGGGACCCCGCAGCTAATGGGGAGGGGGCGGGACAGTGTCCCATTTATGTCTACCACCTGCCGTCTATTGTCCAGGTAGGACCGAACCCAGTCGAGGGACGTGCTGTTGAAACCCAGAGCCCTGAGTTTACCGAGTAAGATGTTATGGTTAACTGTGTCGAATGCTTTTTGCAGGTCCAGCATAACCATACCACAATACTTACCGGTATCCACTTCCTTTCGGATGTGATCTGTTAGGTAGAGCAAACAGGTGTCGGTTGAGTATGATTTTCTAAAACCAGACTGGAAATCAAACAGGAGCCTATGAGACGTGAGATAACTGTTGATTTGTTCAAATATGACTCTTTCCATTATTTTGGATATGGAAGAGAGAATTGAGACGGGGCGGTAGTTACCATGTTCTAATTTGCTACCTTTTTTGTGCAGAGGGATAACTCTGGCGTGTTTGAACTCCTGAGGGAACTGACCAGATTTGATAGACAGATTTATAATGTGTGTGATAACGGGTGAAATGATATCTGCAGCGTCTCGTATGAACCTGCTTGGGATGTTGTCAACACCTGTAGTTTTGGAAGGTTTAAGGGCCCTGAGCTTCAACAGCACGTCCTCATCGGACACAGCCCTGAGCTGAAAGCCATCCGCCTGGACTCCCAGACCTCTGTAAAAACAGTCCACATGATTCTGGCCATACCGCCCAGAGAGGGAGGGGAGCTTATTTACAAGAGTGTCTGCAATAGTAGTAAAATATTCATTAAAAATACCCGCAACCTTGGATTTGTCCGAGGTGAGGGTGCCCTCCTGCATAAGGTTCAAGTTGAGAGTTTTTGTTTTTAGCTTGTTGTTGTACCCCAACTGCTTAAGAGATTTCCAGAGCTTTTGAGGATCATCTTTGTTCTCTGTAATAACTTCATTGTTCTCTGATTAAATCAGAGAACCTGGCCTTTTTGATCAATCTAAAGACTTTATTCCTCAGTTGTTTAAAGATGCCAAAGGATAATTCATCCTTTTTCTTCATGCAGACTATTATTTCTAGCCTTAATGGCTTCAATAATGTCTGCATTGAACCAGGGCTCTGTTCTGGTTTTGAATCTAACCGATTTGACAGGGGCCAACCCTGTCCAACTTATGCAAAGCTCAGCTCTATTAATGCCTTAATCTGCTGCTGTAAAATAAATGTTTTATTTGATTTTGAATAGTAGTCTTTCTTGTGTTGTTATTGCGCTTTTCAGAGGTTATTATGGTTAAAAAGTCCAGAAATAGGCATAGCGGGTATATAACCTATGTTTTACAATATAAAAATATCATATAAAAAAAAAAAAAAAAAAAAATCGGAAAAAAAAAATCAGCCCCCTCCCCAGTTATAACAGCCTCCTAAGTCATTTCATCCTGGCGGCGGCCCTGATTTATTGCCATAGTAAATTTCACTTTGTATGTGTGTGTGTGTGGGGGGGGGGTGTGTTAGTCAGCAACTAACAAATCAACACAAGGTAGCAGTTTACATATCAATAAGAATAGAACAATAGCCATCAAGAAAAGCACAGCAGCTCACAGTATGAATGAACTGCCCCTAATCAGACACACAGACTGGTGCGCATTTTCCAACATAAGTAACAAGACCAACATCAGGACATCCAAACAAGTTCTGACAGAGAGCAATGTCATTGGACCACATTGGACAAATACATTTGCATAATTTTCTCCCAGGATGCCGCTTGTTCCTTCCAAACTTTTTACATGAAAGTAACTAACCAAATTAAATGAGTGGTGGGTGGAAATAATAATTAGCCTATTCTTATTTAAACATGCAGTTTTGAAACATTCAATAAAGACAAATTAAAAATAGACTATGACTCCACACCCTAAGTGATACACACATGTGAGTGGTATATATACCCATTACATCCATTTCCGTGTTAGTAGAATGATTAGTTCCTTGCTCTGCTCTCCCCTATAGGAGCAGCTGGCTCTGCGTAAGTAAATCTCTGTTTTCTTTTTTGTTTAACATCAATTTATTGGGGGGGGGACACATTTTATCAGGCTTAAATATTGGGGGGGATTTGTCGTTCTCAATGTATATTGCCGTTACGGCCCTGCATCACTGTAATTATTTATACAGAAATGTAACTGTTTAAAAATGGGAGCGTACCTATGTTCCCCGGGTCCTATATTCCCCGGGTCCTAGGTTCCCCGTTTTTGTGGGACCGGGGAACATAGAACCCTTCCTAACCTCCCCCAGACCCTAACCCAAAACCTAACCTCTCCCACCCCTCACGCCTAAACCTAAGGTCGGCATTGCGGGTGGTCGGCATAGTGGATAGACACCCCAAATGTTACGGAGAGTGTTAAAAACGGGGAACATAGGACCAGGGGAACATAGGACCCAGGGAACATAGGGATGACCCCTTAAAAATGATATAATTGTCTGGTAGACGTGACCCCCCTGATTTCTAAGTTAAAACAGCCCCGAAATATGTTCGGGATGCAATTCTCGGCGGGGATGCGGAAACGTTCACGGCACGTGTCGCAGGGGCAAATTAGAGGCGTGCCAAAATCATCTGCGCCCCAAAATGCCTGCGCAAACGGGATTTGGGCAGTCTTAACTACCAGAATTATTCACGGGTGTGGCCAGGCAATGCTGGGCATTACGTCAATCAAAGCCAATCAGATTCCAGTCTCGCAATGGTTGTTTGCGGGAGGCATGCAATATGCTGTAATTATCTCCATGCGTAATAGAATGTAGTCACTCTTGCGAGGACAGAGAGAGATGGAGAGAGGTTATTGACAGATAGTCTGTGGTGACAATGACCCTCCGGGTTATGAAGGTAAATAGCCTATGTCCATTGTCCAACAAGTTTTCTCAATTAATTTCCCTCTTTTAGTCCATGGGCCAAACCCCAAAATTTCACATATCGGTACCACTCAAGTGGGCAAATTCTAATCATGATTTTTGAACAGGTATATATCCATAGATGATGTTTTAGTATGATAGCCTTTGCAGAATGGTAGCTTTGTCACAGTTATCAGCCCATGAAGTTAGCCAGCCCTTACAATAAATTGGATTCTAGGCGCTGATGCATACCCTATTCTATGCAGATTTTCAGTACCTTTACTCATGTTCTGTGAGAACTTGTTTGACAACATTTTAAAGGGCCTTCTTAGCTTTCATTTGAGCTCAGTTGTGAGTCTGTCTGACAAATAAAGAGGTCACATGGGCTCTTCAAAGTGTCAGTGACATTCATTTTTCCACAATTTTCGCCTAAACTATAGTCTTTATTTCAGCACTGTGGCATCTAGGAACATCACAGACACAAACAACAAACACTGGAATACTCACAGGACTATAAGGATTCAGAAAAGGTATAATGTGCCCATACTATCCCATCGTGAGGAGTGAATTTGGCCGTTAAGGTAGAAGAATGACTTCTCAAGGGAAATGAGCCAGAGCCCTAAATGTAACATATCGGTACCAGCCAGGTGGGCAAATTTTACTTGATGACTGGTAGCTTATTAGTGCTTATCCCCTCTTAAATTATGGACTGCTGTCGTTCAAAACCAGGAAAGTGCCCTCCCTGGAAATCATCTTTCTTTCATTATCCGTTGCCTAGGGTGTGTCTGGACTACTGTTAATATTACATAGATATAGGCAAACTATCCTATGATATTGTACATACTATACTATACTAGATATACTATGCTTGTCTACTAAAGTGGCACATTTCTCAGTCAAAAACAGAGTAAATTGACACGTTTCTCAGTCAAAAATAGTTTTATTTGTGTTACATTATATGAACAGCTACATTCAAAATGTTTCCAGTCTTTCAGGACAATATTAGGACAATCTACCCTTCCTGAGACACCATGCCACCCACGAGGGCAACACCATCATCGTCATTCACATCTGAGTCTGCTGGTTGGCACATGTTTGTAGTTTGCACAGGTTTGTGCACTTCAGACCATTATTGAACCTGTGCACTCTGGTGGTTTGCACAACCTCACACACTTGCAGGAGAGCAACTGCAAAACGGTCTGGTGCTGGGGAACCACGCATCCACTGGATTTCAAGCTGCCCCTCATCGTCTGTGGTCCACCCATGGTCCTTGGGGCTTGGTACAGATGGCTGGGTTTGAAGAGACCGTCTAGAGATTGCAGTCTGATCGTTTGCATGAATGGAATGCATTAATAGCCAATCCTCAAATGGTGGAAGCTGGCTGGACTCGACCTCCCCACGTCTGGTGCAGAAAAGTTGGTATCGGAGGAGGTTGACATCTGTAAGGTGTGTAGAGGGTACATATACATGTGGCACATGATTTCCAGCAGCTTCTTGAAGAGCTCATTAGAGACATCCCAAGCACGGCCGAGCTCAAGGAAGGCTTCTTGATATGTCCTGTCTGTTCAGGGTGCCCACTTTTCCGTGTCCTGCAAATGCGCTGAGAGTGTTGCAGCCAGTGAACGTGTGCATGCCAATCAAGGCACCAGCAATACTATCGCCGCGTGATTTGCATAGTTTGGTGATGTCCAGGAACATTGTCTTGTTCTGTGTTCCACATTTTTGGTACATTGGGCATGGGATGTCCTTGCTCCAACCCAGAGTCAGTAGCAGGACATCTGTGTCTGCCATGATGATCACTGCCTTAAAGCCAGACTCTGCTACATGGAGAGCATGCATTAGCATGCAGGTGTCAGCTTCTTCCTGAGAGGATTTGAGCTGTGTTACCTCCTCCCATTGGTTCTTGTTGATTTTGAAGCAGACTACTTCACAGGTAACATATATATATATAATACATATATTTTATTAGTTAGCCTGGCTTAGCCAGTGACTCATAGGAATAGACTATGTGACAACCAGGAAAGACTAGTGACTACTGGAGAGTCAGTTGACAGCCGGAACAGGGACGGCACCCGGGTAGCAGTATGGGTTAGCTCCCCAGCCTGCGTCTTCCGTGAGGAAGAAGCCCAACAACCCACGAGAGGCCTTTTAGGAGGGCCATTCAAGCCGCAAGTGGAGACTGCAGTGCCACCAAGTACTGGTACTGCATGGTATCCACCAAGATACCATCACCTCGGAATGAGATGTTTGGAGCGGGGGAGTCTGGTGCAGCGCACAGCTCCTAGACCTGGTGAGACGAGGGAGGAGCCCGGCCGGGTGGCAACCCACAGAGCCCGGTTCCTCTACTTACCAGAACCCCCCCCCCCCCCCCCCCCCCCGGTCCCGGCAGAGTAGTTCCGGAGCAGCGGATTGAGTGGCCCTGACCGCGTGACCAGACCCTTCCTGGATGGCTGACCGTGGGTAGCTACTGGGACGTAAGTTGGGGCTTGGCCAGCCCCGGCTGGGTCACCTGGGCGAGGGTGTATGATGTTGAGAGACCCGAAACATCCTATGACCCCAGGGTACATCACTGAGGATACGTCCCAGTTATGCATCCATGCAATGTTTTTTCTTTATTTATAAGGCCTTGTCTTGTAGTTTCTATCTGTGTTTGGGTCCTTTCCATTCCTCAAACAAGAATTTGATCAGACTGGCTTTGCTGGCAGTGCTGTAGAGCAGTTTCCTCCACTGCTGGATGTTGTGGCTGGAATCATGCAGGTTGGCTACATCTGGCGGGGCAACAGTTGCAGTTGACAAGCTGACAAACTCATATTGGTCTGGACTGAGTGGATTCACAAAAGAGTTTTCCATGATATCAACAATGGAGTGTACTTTAAAGACCATAGGTGGACCACAGATGATGAGGGGCAGCTTGAAATCCAGTGGGTGCACGGTTCCCCAGCACCAGGTGCCGTCTTGCAGTTGCTCTCCTGCAAGTGTGTGAGGTCGTGCAAACCACCAGAGTGCACATGTCTCAATAATAGTCTGAAATGCACAAACCTGTGCAAACTACAAACATGTGCCAACCAACACAGTGAAGAAGAGCTTGCTGCACAGCTGATAGACTCAGATGTGAATGACGAAGATGGTGTTGCCCTCGTGGATGACATGGTCTCAGGAAGGGTAGATTGTCATAATATTGTGTTGAAAGACTGGAAACATTTTGAATGTAGCTGTACATATACCGTAATACAAATAAAACAATTTCTGACTGAAAAGCATGCCAATTTACCCTCTTTTTGACTGGGAAATGTGCCAATTTAGTAGACAATTAAGTATAGCATATATATCTATCTAGTATAGTATGGTATGTATAGTATCATAGGATAGCATGCCTATATCTAGACATGTAATATTAACAGTCAGTAGTCCAGACACCCCAGGGAGAGGATATAATGAAAGAAAGATGATTTCCCATAATTCCCATAAGTCCATAATTTAAGAGGGGTGGTTAAGCACTAATACGCTACCATGGTCATCAAGGTCTATCATATAAAACGATAATCTAGGGATGATTAGAAATTAAAAAAAATCACAAGTAGAATTTCTCCACCCGGATGGTACCGATATCTTACATTTTGGGTTCTGGCCCATTTCCCTCGAGAAGGCATTCTTCTACCAAATTCAAAGGGCCAAATTCACCCCTCACGATGGGATAGTATGGGTTCATTATACCTTTTCTGAATCCTTATAGTCCTATATGAGTATTCCCGTGTTTGTTGTTTGTGTCTCTGATGTTCCTAGATGTCACAGTGCTGAAATAAAGACTATAATTTAGGCGAAAACTGTGGAAAAATGAATGTCACTGACACTTTGAAGAGCCCATGTGAGCTCTTTATTTGTCAGACAGACACACAACTGAGCTCAAATGAAAGCTAAGAAGCACCTAGAATCGAATTTATTCTAAGGGCTGGCTAACTTCATGAGCCGATAACTGTGACAAAGCTGCCATTCTGCAAAGGCTATCATACTAAAATATCATCTATGGATATATACCTGTTCAAAAATCATGATTAGAATTTGTCGAATTGAGTGGTACCGATATGTGAAATGTTTGTGTTTGGCCCATGGACTAAATAGGGGAAAATAAGAAAATGTCCAATAAATATGAAAAGCTACTCCTGTGGAAAGGCTATCATATATTAATTTACTTATATTGACCCTATAAACAATTTAGTATAGGTAAAGTTTTGCCCACCCATATGGTACCGATATCTGGTCTGGCCCATGGACTATTTGCGATGTGATAAAAGTTTCTCAGTGAGTTATAGTTGATTGCCTCACTGAATTATCTGCTAATACGCAATTTTAGCAGCATAATTTGTCCTGGCGTGGCAAGGTTGTGCATAATGAAATATCCAAAAGCAGCGAGGTCCTTCCAAAGCTCTTAGCGCAAAGTAATTGCGCGCTGCTGACGATAGGATCAGGGGCGGTTTTAGCATCAGAGCTTTGGGTGGGCTGAGCCCACCCAAAGGTCATGGAGCACTGAACCCCTAGGGGGGTCCGGGGGCTTGCCCCCCTGGAAGAAAATTTTGTACAGTTTCAAGTAAAAATGGATCAAACTGGCACACTTTGAGATCAAAACGAAGAGACTAGATCTATGAAGAACTACACACATCAATATGTGACCTGCTCTGACCAAATCAGTCGCTTGTCGCGCTGGCTGTTTGTCTAGAAAACGCGATTTTATCAGAAAATATTTATTTCTGCTGTTTTGGGGTTTCATCAGATTATAGTAAAATAAAGCCTTGGCTTTCATTCTCTGTAAAGATTATTGTGAAATTCGACCGCTAAATATACTTTTGAAGCTCTTGAAGGTAGTGACAAAACTGAAAGTAAACTGCGCTGACAGCCTGCTCTGCTGCTCTCTGCGTTCTCTGCACGTGCAGGCTGCAGCCCTCCTCACGTTGCCAGTTAAACGGGTTTGTAAGTACCTGCAAATGGTAGGCTATATTATAGACTACTCTAGGATTTAAAACGCTGTTTCTAAAGTTTGTCAGGGTTGTATTGTGGAGTTGTGTTATTGGTTTGTTATTTTAGACTAGTTTAGGCTGTTTATGTAACGTTTTAACCTCTTAAAAATCTGCCTCTTCGGGGGTTATGATAACGAACATGGCAACCCGTCTCTGCCGTCTCTCTCTCTCTCTCTCTTTTGCACGAGGGGAGAGAGAGAGAGGGAGAGAGCAGCTGCGTAATTTCTGCATCCAGTGAAAGTCTGTCTGTCCGCCTGTCTGTCAGATTGATAGACTAATACTAGTCAGTAATCTGCGTGATAATGTTGCTTGACTTTTAAATTCAATTCACAGATGGCATTAGACTGAGCTAATTTCAGATTATTTGCCTCATAGCCTAGCAGTTACTTTCAGCTGTCTGCCTCTCTGTCTCTACTCCAGAGCAGAAACGGGTCCGCTATAGATTCTTTGTTGCTGTTATTTGTAATAATTATTACAACAATTACAATTATTACTACATTAATGTACAATTATTAGCCTGCATGAATGTAGCCCTAATTACAAAAAATAATGTGGGTGGGGCGTCAGAGGATCTTCTGTCAGTTGGGTGTTACAGAACAGTTGGTATTGATGATAATAATAATAATAATAATAATAATAATAATAATAATAATAATTGATATGACTTATATACCGCTTTTCTATGTAGCCTACTCAAATATGCACATGTTGTGCTCGTTATTTGGGTGAATTTAGTTAGGTAAAATAAAATATTAATAATCCGAAAATTATTAATATTTCATAAAATTATTAAAATATTAAAATATGTAATCCTGGATAAGGATTAACCTAGGGGCACCACCTGCAGTTGCAGGACCTAATCTGAATCACCTTTAGTCTCTCTGAAGTGTGGAGTTTCTCATCTTTAAGCCGAGGTTCACCACAATACCACAAAATCACTCTGAAACAGTTGAATTCTATTAAAAGTTGACACTATTTATTATATATAAAATAAAGAAGAGGTATTGGCAATACAGTCAGTGAATTTCAGTTATAACCAAGTTACATTCTAAAACTCTTCACTGTATTGGGGACAAAGCGTGAGGTTAGGAGGATTTATCTGCATGAAAGTGTAAGGCACCGGATGAACACTAGAGGGAGGCAGAGTGTGTGTGTGTGTGTGTGTGTGTGTGTGTGCGAGTGGTCTCTACTCAAAATGGCCGACCCGGAAGGACCGACTTGACCCAAAATGGATGACTAAGGGATGTGTTGTTCGACCCCAAGATGGACGACACAGGAGTGGGTGTGCTTGACACAAAATGGAGGATAAGGGAGTGTGTGCGCGGCACCAAATGGAGGTTAGCCGACTAGTAGCTATGTGTGTGTATTTATAGGGGAAAGGTTCGTGCCAGCGCTTACGCACGTGCCCGTGGGGGAGAAAATACGCTGTCTAGATAAAAACGGGGCCGCGAGGCGCCTGCTTCACCACGGTTAGTTTTAACCGGCTTTGAACTGGCGAAGTAAGCCCCTCTCGGCTCGTTGGCTATCTTAGATCCCCTCCGGGGATCGGTGAAGAATTAAATGGCTAGCTTTTAAACACTCGGGTTCAGTAATGCAGGTATATGCACAATTACAGTCAGACACAAACAGTCACAGATTCATTTACAGTATCATATCAGTCAATCATGTATATCTATGGATATATATCATCTAACTCTAAACAATTCTAAGCCCGGACTTGAGTGATCAATTCAGTCTTACTTGGCTTGCGCGCTCTTGCACACGCGTGTGCAGCGGTTTGTTTTGGTCGGTCTCGCAAGATTCCTCCGGCACGGAGGGGGGGGTTGCTCGTGCGTCCGCAGGCAGGAGGGCAGAAGTGGAGGAGTGAGCGCAGGCAGTCGAACTCAGCTGGCCACGCTGGGTTCTTTGGATCTGCTGTCGTCTCGGTGGGGAAAGGAGGGCCTCACAGCTCGCTTCTTCGGGTTGAAGTCACTCGCCTGGTCGCGGTGACGCGGATCGGGTCAGGATATCAAAGCTAGTTTAGCTCTGATGCAGATATCGTCAGGCCTGGTTGCGGCCTGCAGTTCAGCTGCGATGAAAGGGGGGAGGGGTGGGTTGTCTTGAGTTAACCACACGTCCTGTTGTAGCTTAGAACTTCTCAGAGGAGGACCTGTCTGCAGCTAGGCTGCGTAGGAACTGAAGTTTTCAGGCTTCAAACCTGTATATGTTTTGGGGTGCAGGGCGTGTCTTTGCTGTGGTTTAGGCACACCGATTGGTTCACCTTATCTGGCTGCTGTGGGACAAAGGAGTCGGCTCGGTCCCCTGTGGTTTTTATCACGGGTGTGGTATTCAAATTGGCCAAATGGCCAGGTATGTGGGGGTTGTGTGCTCCCACTGTCTCCACATAGACCAGCCAGTATTCAAACAACATGTCTTTCATTCAATGTCAGTGTTCGTTCAACATGTCTTTCATTTAATATCACTGTTAATTCAATATCAATGTTCCTTCAATATGTCTGGCCCAACACACATCACAGCCTGTGTGTGGAATGCATTGCATTTGTCTACAAAACGTTTTGACACTCTTGTTGCACAGATAAAATCCACAAATGTAATCAGCCAATGAGGGGGATCGCTTGCAATGGGATGTCCCGCCTCCTCAATAACCCCTCCAAAATAAGAGCACCGGGCTTGTGCCTGTCTGTCTGGCCGGCTGCTCCCTCATGCAGGAGATATGAAGTGGAGAGAAAGATGATGGTGCCTGGACTGCAGAAACTGGGTGTTATGTTAGTGCTTGGAATGACCACTAACACGTATGCATTCAACAGGGAACGTCCATCTGTATTTTCTGCTTGTTTACACTCTTCTTCGTTTCTGATTTCCCACTCTACACTCTACTCCTTTACTAGCAGCGCCCTCTAGCGTCAGCCGGCTGTAACCAACATATATCCGATTCCGAACACAGCACTGGGACGAATGGAGGTCATGGTGAAGGATATACAGTGGTAGACGGATCTATAAGCGTGTTTTACCACGATGCGGCAGTAATTCTGTCTAACGGTAGAATGTGGTATCATAGTGGGCCACTAGAGGGCAGTAGCGCACAACTACCTACAAGCGGCGAGACCAAGCAGGGCCTCTGCTGGTCTCGCCACACTGGTCTAAGCAGAGGCAGAACGCAGCAGAGAAGACGCCATAAGCTCCGGGAAGTTTTTTTTACAATTTAAAGTTTTATTTCATCACTAAATTAATTTCTGATGACTTTTGATGCCTACAAGCAGGGTAGTAGGTTTCAATAAGTGCTACTTTACGAACATTTATGGTGAAAAATGGCAAAAAGCTCCAGAGCACAATTGGCTGCAGTTGAGCTTTTTATTTGTGTATTATCCTGCGCTGGTATTGCGCAATACCCTCTATAATAATACAGATATTTATAATAAAACAGATTTATATATGTTTTGTTTTGCCAGGGTTTTTTTGTTTTCTCCACAGGGTTAGGGTTGCAACCTGTAATTTTTTATGAAACATTCGCACTGTTCCGCCTTGCTGCTCCGACGCTTTCAGGTGGAGGCGGGTTGTCCGCTAATACGGCGCTGTGACAACGACCATAACCAGAGTAGGCCTATATTGTTTGATAAAAATATGTTTTCAGACAATGGGCACGGCGCGCGCGCATGCACACACACACACACACACACACACACACACACACACACACACACACACACACACACACAAAGGACACAGACTAGAGAGTGTACATTTTTATAATAATAGCAGGCTACCATGCAGACTGCAGCTGTTTGATATGCGGTATTCTCATATTAGCCTATGAAATCGAATCAATCAATCAATCATGTTTTGTCTCTCCCCTTGATGATTAAAGTCCCTGGAAAGCAAAATCCACAAACTAACTATTAAATCCACTAACTAACTATTATTAAATTAACTATTAAATTTAGTGTCTTATGTGCGTAATTGTGTGCCTCTGAAAAGAGAGAGAATTACTTTCAACCCTAACCCCAAAAATCGACACTTTTCTACAAGGTCTGGATTTCCATTTCCTCATTGAAGATAGCAGAGCGCGCAGTGCTAAAATGCAGGAGCTTTAGCACGTCATAAGATTTAATCGAATCACACACATGCATGCACGCACGCACGCGCGCACACACACACACACACACACACACACACACACACACACACACAGTAGTGCTGTGAGCGGCGAGTGTGTTCGCCGAGCAACATTCCTTTATTTCCATTTCAATAGGTTGGCTACATGAGACAATAGACTAATAGACTTGTGAATCATTCCACCCCCATCTCAAGTGTCTCTTAAAATGCGCATCAGCCCGAAGAATGACAGCAGCCCTCATCCCAGCTCTGCAGGCCCAGTCTGAGGCCCGTGAGGGGCATGGTAAGCTAATAGTTCAGCATGTAATATTTAATTATTTTAGCTTGTAATTAACTCTTTCAGCGTAATACTTCAACCTGTAATACATAAATAAATTATAAATATATAAATTGTACAAATACGATAGCCTATATATAATACATTTATTGATATAATAAAAAATAAATTATATATATTATTATTATTATATATATATATAATATATAATTATATATATATATATATATATATATATATATATATATATATATATATATATATATATATATATATATATAATACATATTTATTTATGTATTACAGGTCAAGGTTTAAAGGTTAAAAAGCCTTTATTGCCATATCAGAGTTGAAAATAACACTGCCCGCTCGCAGGGCCTTCAGGCCCTAGAAAAATAAATAAATATTATATATATAGGCTATATATATATATATATATATATATATATATATAATACATATTGATTTATGTATTACAGGTTTAAAGGTTAAAAAGCCTTTATTTCCATATCAGTTAAAAATAACACTGCCAGTGCCTGCCGACCGGTTTCAGCCTCGCAGGCCGTGTTATTTTTAATTCCGATATGCCCTAGAAAATAATTATTATTAATAATTATTATTTTTAACCTTTAAACCTTGACTGTATGAGTTGAGTGCCTGAATAAAGTTGCTTATTCATAGATACTGATTATTATTGGGTTCATTTGTGTAGCATCGGTGGAGGCGACTCCGGCCACATCACGCGCCCCCGCGGAGGAAGAGACTCTGGAAGCGCATGCACTGAAGAGACAGAGGCGGTTGGGGAAGACACCCCAGACCTGATCGAACCAGATGAAGTTGAGCGTGTGTGTGGAGGGGGGGTGGGGGGAAAGAAGATAGTTCATGTTTATAGCTATAGCCTAAAATTAAGCGTTCAGAGAATAGTTTGTTTGTGTGAACGTGATATGTGCGGGTGTATGTTAAAACAGGTAGCCTATTTGTTAATAATAAATTAACGTTTGGATCTCTGTGAGAGATACTTAATGTTTAAAACACCTATTCTTTAAGAAATGCACCGTTAAGATGTGAAGAATGTAGCCTTAGCCTACTGTGCATGAGAGAAGTAAAGAGTTCCTCATGGTTACATGACAATGTTTTGCTGCTGTGTGCTGCATTGTGCATGCTCTGCTGTTTGTTCGCCAATAAAGAACACGTTTGGAACAGTTTGTCTGTTTATTTAACCATAGATCTTCTCAGGGGGAGTACAGAAGCATTTCTGCACCTTGGAGAGCGCAGCAGCGCTTTGCCCCGAGTCCAGAGACATATTACAATAAATTGTCATTTTGCGGGTTTCTGGGTTGGGGCGGGCTCTGCATTAAAGCCGATTTTACGGGTTGGGTTGGTGCGGGCTTTAAAAAAACCTGACCCGCGCATCACTTGTAGCTATTCCCCCGACCAACTATGCAGACTGCAGCTGTTTGATATGTGGCGTTGTCTTTCAGAACGGCCCCTAATTAGGCTACTTGATGGTGTGTCTGTGATGCATAAAGTCGATCATGCAAGTCAATGCTATTTATTTATTTGTTGATTTATTTGTTGATTTATTTATTTATCTATTTATCTATTTATTTATCTATTTATCTATTTATCTATTTATCTATTTATCTATTTATCTATTTATCTATTTATTGGCCTCTTCCAGGCCAGGGATTTTATTAAATGCCTTGATGTTGCTTTTGCACTGTCAGTCACTACACGAATAACACATCGTTGCACGTTCCAATTCTTCAGCACACTTTCATACTTTCGGTAAATGCGATCAGCGGTATGACCCTGTATGTGATCATGTGATCACAGCCTAACAGAATGGTGTGCCCCATGAACGTCCCGTCAATGAAACTGGCCACGATGCCCAATGTTGTTGGTTCGCCTCGCTCATAAATAAAACATATTCAGACGGTCCGAAATTAAATTAACATTATAGGCTACTTTTTTATTTTATTTTAACGCTATATTGGGGCCTATTTAGCTGGCGTAATTACCTGTTTTCTTCCTGGCGCTCCACCGCTCCCCACGCCTATAATAGCTTATAGTTTCATTTGAAACACACAGACAACGAACCAAGTAGGCTACCAACTCAGCTCAAATTTAAAGTTATTTCGTTTGTAAATGATTAAAAACAGTCAGACACCTCAGGCTATCATTGAAAATGTTTTTAATTAGGCTACATGAATAAACAAACGTCTTCAGTCAGGGTTCCATATTCCAGTATTTCTTTCCGCATAATCCTCTGGGTTGCAAGTTTCCAACAAAGCCTCTAGTTTCTCTTTCCCGAAATTTCCACACCAGCCGCTCCCCCTCCTTCCATCTCTCTGATGGATGGCGCTAGTCTTACTTTCGGTTTCAACACCTGCCCCGCATTTATTGCTGTTTAAATGTTATTTCTGAACTAAATTCAAACCTGAACCGAATTAATTAATGAATTAACGAGTGGTGAGGCTCACGGCTCTTTCCCTTTGCACTGCACGCACAGACCGCGCACTGCGTGCAGACCACAGTCTAATTATTTTGAAACATTAAAACATATTTTATGTTTCAATGAAGATTTTGTTTGCTAAAAATATGTTATGTATCACAAAAATGATTACATCGATTTTTCTTTCTTTATTGTCCTCGCTTTTCTCTGCTTCCTCAGCCTGCTGCAATTTCATGACATTGTACTGTGTGTGTGATTACGTGATGGAAAAAAAGAGGAAAAAGTCCGCACACTAAAGCTCCCTTTATGTGCATTTATTTAGCACCGATAGGATGTGATAAATAAATGCACATAAGGTCGGAAAAAGCATCCCCGAACGTCCCGTCAATGAAACTGGCCCGGCAACACTTAATCTCAAGGATGCTCACAGATGACACCTGGTGGTCAACGGTGCAACTACACCTCCCTGGGTTTTAATGCCGCCGCGCGTCAATACATAGCTTGCGGTAAGGCACGCTTATTGATCCGTCTACCACTGTAATGGGATGTGTGGGAGACTGAGCAGTGGAGGGAAAGAAACTGATGGTCCGTTTTTTTAGAGAGACTGGGCTAATTACAAGACTGTATGGAGTATGGAAACATTGGATGGATTAATCCAGGAGGCGGCGCTAATGCAACATTTTGGGTGCCAACCTCCATTAAAATAAACAGAACAAGAGTATCCGGTCTGTTAAACTTTACAGTCTGTCAGGCGTGGGGTTCATGTTCCTTTCAAAGCTGCCAGTAATACGTTTAGATGTTACTGTCAATGGTTAGATGATGTAAGACGACTTGCAGACACATTTTTGCTCACAACAATAGACTGTCAATACGTTCGAAATGTGATAAAGGCTGCATTACTCGCAGAGGCATCTGTTGACTCCAGGAGACTTGACTCAACAGCTCAACAACTAACGCTAGCTCAAAGTAGCGTTAATTTCTAAAGGTAAGAAGACTAATGTTTATGTAATTTATATTATTTTCTTCTTCTTGGTAACGTTCACTTTACCAATAATTTCCAATTCACTGTCCATTCTGTAACTGCCTTAATGTTAGCTAGGTTGAGAAAGTACGCTAGCTAGCAGCAACGTTAGCAACAACTCACGTTAGCTTGGCTACCTGTGCTATGTTATGTTGAACACTTGTTTACAATAACCATTAGTAGCAGTTACAACTAATGGGGATCCAAATAAACAATAGATTGATACTGACTCTTAATCAAAACTATAGTTAAGCTATAGTTTTGATTAAGAGTAGCGTCAAGGGTGTGTGTTAAATACAGAGATGGTAAACTATCCAAGGCGAGCAGTCAGTTGATCTTAAAATAGGTGAGTAACCTCATTTCAAAGAGGTGTGTAAACTGAGTTTACTTGCGTTTAGCCTCCACTATGCCCCTGGCTAGGGTTAAATCCATTTCCATGCTGATCTGATTAATCATTTTTGCTCTTTCCTTTCTCCCTGTGTCCACCTCTCTCAGCAGCCCATCCATCCAACAAGCATGGCACAGTCATCAAGATGATGCTACTGCAGCGCTCCATGTTCGAATAAACAACATTTTCCCTATTTGAGATTAAACAAGTTGCAGTGCCAACTAGATTCCACTGGAATGGTAGGTATAGGACAACTTAAACGTTTAACAATAAAGGTCATAATAATTTGTTATATTAAGTTCAGTGCCTTACAATTAATTATAATATTTGTTTGAAATACATAAAGAAACCATTCTGTTAAGGTTGAGTATTGAGTTTGTTTTGCATTTGCTTTTTCATACAGCTTGTATTAATCCATACCAAAAATTAAAGCATAATAAATTGATCCAGTATCATGACAATCAATTGTATCAACATATTTCATACAGGATTAGGCTCACAAACTCGGGTGTCCATTTACCAGCGAGCAAGAAAGCATCTTTGTGTTGCTGTCCTGCCTGAATCTCAGGAGATACCTGACTCCGAGGAGATGCCTGCCCTAGGGGTTAGCACAGAGCAGGCATCGCCTGCAGGTGCAGTGGCCAAAGATCATGACTATGACTGCCATCCTTCCCCTGGTTAGTATTACAAAAAGAATAACAGCTTATTATGGCTTGCAGGGAAAAAAATGTGACAGATAATTACATTGTAATTATCTTGTAGTAGTGTTCAGAGCAGCTGGACTTGCTGTGAAACAACTTGAAGATGTTTCACCACTCATCTAAGAAGCTTCTTCAGTTCTTCTGACTGGTTGGGATGTTTGACGTAAAGAAAAATAGCGTTTAAGTGTATCATCACCACCAGATGCAAGCCCAGTTACTCTGAATTCTATTACAACATAGTAGATACTGAGAACCTCAACAAGCATTACACTGTAAACTTTATTTTATTAGTCTCTTCACCTCATAAGAGAAAAGTCAAGCTCACTAAAAACACAGCATCCATCCAGTAATGAGGACTGAGTGAAAATAGATAGATGGATGACTCGAGTGATAGCTATAACGTTGTATGCTCTTTCTTCCCCTTAAAGGCACTATGTGTAAGATTCTGCACTATTAAATATCCCCAAACCAATACCTTGTATATGTAGAGGAGGTACAGTGATTTATTTCTGTGTTTACAACTAAGCCACGCCCCCTCCCTGTGTTGTGATGTGCCTCTGTCCTTCTCCTCTAACATCCCGAACCTGTTTACATAGAAACCCCTCCCCCGAGAGCGGCTACCCCCGTGCCTATAAATCAACCTAGGTATAGGCCCGCCCAGCCCACAGCCGAAACAGAATTTTAATGAGAAGATGGCGGACGCTGATGCGGGTGACGCTAGCGGGCCTCCACCACAGAAGAAACCACGTACTTTAGCCAAAATAGCTTTAGACAAGGAAAGAAGTGTGACCAGAGTCAACATTATTGGGCTGGCTTTTCCTCGATGGAGAGCCGTACGTGCTGCTCTGGGCCTGGGAAGTGACTCGGCCATGGCCTTATTTCTACTTGAGGCGTAAGTACCATTACCTTCACGCACATATGAAAAATGTTGGCGCTTACACGTCCGTCTTCAGTAATAATGTGCATGATCCGATAGCGAAATGTACAAGTAGTTCCCAATAATATTCAATTTGCTTTGTGAATGTTGTAGCTAGCTATAGCGTGGCCTAACGTAACGTTAGCATTGCCTTGGTTGAAAACATGCTTGTAGCCGGGGACACCTCGGCATTCCGAAATGACGGCACTCCGAAATACCGGCATTCCGACAAAATTCTAACCCTAACCTCGCCATTGCGAAAGAACCCTCCCCCAGACCCTAACCCTAAACCTAACCT
This sequence comes from Poromitra crassiceps, assembly GCF_964638095.1. Taxonomy (NCBI): domain Eukaryota; kingdom Metazoa; phylum Chordata; class Actinopteri; order Beryciformes; family Melamphaidae; genus Poromitra; species Poromitra crassiceps. The sequence goes on from NW_028152244.1 coordinate 839,744, forward strand.
CTCCCACCCCCCACGCCTAAGCCTAACCTAACCTCTCGGCGAAACATTTTTTGGAGATAAAAAAGGGCCGCCTCTCCGAAAGCATAGAAGTCAATGATCGGAATGCCGACACTTCGGAATGGCGAGGTGTCCCCCTTGTAGCCACACACAACCTGATTCGACTGTCTTACCAACCATTATCTTACCAAACATTATCGCCAGTATTTTATATTATATTACATTCTATTCAAACTAACGCTATGTCCGTTTACTGTCACCAATCTATGAAGCTGCACATTTCAGTTAGTAACGTGCAAACTTGGCAAACAGTAAGGCTAACGGGTGATAAGCTAACTTAGCTAACGTTAGCCGATTGGTTTTACATTATCTCTCCTAAGCAACGTCAAACCAAGAAAATAGCTGTGACGTTAGGTGTATGAAACATAGCCTTTAGTTGTTTAGTCGATGACGATCGAAAAACTAGTAATGGCTGGTAAGCAACTCCAGTCTTCACAAACGAAGCTGGGCTATTGTGTTGTGAACAAAACATGTAGGCTTTGTTTGCTCTTGATGAGAAGCGAGTGGGTGCAGGGCGCTTCAAGGGCCAATGTTGTTGGTGTGAGCATGTGTTATGCCCGGCCTAGGGGATACCCAGCACAACATAAAAGAAAGTGACTCCCCCTTTCCCCTCTCCCAAGGATGACCATGCCACGACAGGTTTTCAGTCCACAGAGTAAAATTTATTTAGATATAGCAGCAGAGAGCATTGGGATGAGCACACTCAAAATAATAAACAAAATCTATATTTAAACCTAAGCTTACCTGTAAAGAAAACCCCCCCAAATAAACAACATGCTGCTTACCTGCTTAACTAATAACAAAAACAGGAGAAAAGTTAACTAAAGATAAATCAAAGATTCTCACCCCTACATGCTGCTATAGGACTGTTCACAATTATCATCAAAAGTTCAGTACTTGATACAATGAACAAATTGGTTTAGCTAAGCTAACACAACAAGAATGAAGCAGCTCCTGCCATGACACAGCCGGGTTGGGAGGAGGAAAAAGAGAAGTCAAGAGGCCTGGGCCAGGCTCCTTTTAAGGCCAGTCCCATCAGCCTCCCAACCAATCACCAGCCGCACCTGTAGCAAAAAGAACATGGGAATGGAGTGACAGCTCCACCGGGGGCAGGGAGGGAAAACACATGTCAGCACTTCACAACATGGATACTCTCTTCCCCAATGTGGACTGCCACAGAAATGACCCACACAGGGTCATAACACCCCCCCTCCTAAATCAAGCATTTCTCCCCCTCAAGAAATGCTTGATACCACCTTACACCATCTCCACCCGAGACAAGGCATCCGCCACAATGTTATCACTCCCCTGAGGGCAGAAAAAAAGAATGCCAACACGCTACGCAAATGTCAGCCTGTTCACCTCACAAACAAAAAATATCACATTTTATTTATTTTTTTAAAGATCACAGGCCTATAAAAAGATAACCTTTATTTCCTTAAAACACGAGACCTCTTACGCCTCCTCTTTTTTCGGGCACGCGCACCAGCACCCGCTGGGCGGACTGGGGACGAGCGCCCCACAGAGGCAGAGTCACCCATGCACAACACAGCACTCTCAGCCACTTCAAATGACTGCCAAGTCATTACCAAGAATTAAATCAACGCCAGGTATTGGTAACTGAGGACACACACCAAGTTGAACCGGGCCTGACACAAGTGGAGAAGAAAGATGAACACCATGCAGGGGCACACGCACCCCCTTCATCTTAATTCCTCTCACCCACAGGTCTGATCCACAGTATGACTGATTTGAAAATGGCAAAACACCACGACGAACCACCGAGCGCTTCGCACCGGTATCGCGCAAAATGGATGTGTGTGGGGGTTGTTGAGTTAGCGTCTGTTTCTTTGTGTAAATATCTGTTCTGTTGCAAGAGTGTCTAGCCCATATACCTATTTTGGAATGCAATAATAGAAATGTTGTAGACTATTGCGGTAAATTTCATACTAATGATGAAATATGACTATGTGAAATATAGTTACAGTATATTAAATTCTGAATAGACTCTTTTAGCCTTTGACTGAAGAAAGGCCAGTAAAGCACTCTTTACCACTGCAGACCATACAGGAATGTGTCCTATTCTGAGGCATTGGCTCTCAGTAAACTGAGCAGAGCCAGATGGCCATGCCATTTAGATGGAGTGGGTTTGATGTTAGTGACCTCTGCTCTCAAGTGGACTGACCAAAGCCTAGATGTCAGCCCACTGCACGGTCAGGACAATTTCCAGATGGTGGTTTGTTATCTCTAAGTTAGATACTGGTGATTGATGAAGATCCAGCTGTCGGAGTTGGCGCCGAGACATCCTCCAGACATTGGAGGGAGACCATTTATTGACAGCTGGTAAAGTTAGTTAGTTAAAGGTTTCAAGGCGACCCTAAGAGTCCCAAAGTTTCAAGGAGCTCCGATGAATTGGAATGCAAGGGGATGGTCATATTACAGGCAAACACTATTTTACTGTGACAGCCTATAAAACTGCTGGTCCTCTGTCGAATGGGCAGAACGACATTTTGACTGGTCCTTCTCCAGGGCACTGCGCAGGCCCTGTGTTAAATGCCATTTGCTGTACTTGAATAAATGATTCTGTTCAAGAGCTGGTATTGCCGACTTCATTCATTTCATTCCAGGACTCAGCATTGAATTAAACTACATATGGCGTCCACGAACTCGGACTGGCAATGCGCGATGCAGCAGCGGAGGGCTCTCCTGGCTCACTACGCCCACTTCAAAGGGCCCAGAGGTGAGTTAACCTCATTTGAACCGGGTGCTGTTTGCCTGGAGGTTTCTCCCGCTGTGCTGATCCGTGCACCTGAAAAAGTGCCTTTTGCGGGGCGAGCTGAGTTTGGGGATGTTCTGATGAGGCTCTGCTTTAAATTTGGGATAGATGGGGGTATTTTTTTAGGAAATGGCTGGCACAGGACTGACTGATTATTAATAGCCACTGCGGTCTCTCAAGTGGAGCGTCCAGTCTGTGGTTGTAAAAACGGATTATTGACATTGCGTAAGAACAACAACATTCTGAACGATACTGCGGGTAGCGTCAGTTTGGGGTGATGACGAATCTGACACTGTCAAATTGTGCCATTAGGATGTTAAAAATGATTTTTTTAGAGGGGGGAGCCCCCCAGGGGAAGTGGTTTAGAGGCTTAATTGGCCCAGATGAAAAAGAGAGGGAATGACATGATTGTCATGTAGCCTATAGGACTAAAAAGTAGTTAAAAGGTTTAAGTTGAGAACAGAGTGGGATGCAAATTTATAGAGATAATTGGTTAGTGGTTTAATAGAATAGGCTAGTGTGGTTACGTTTGTGTCTTTATCTCAACAATGCGTTGGCCCTTTGAGTTTTCTCGGGTCTTGTCAGACAGTTTGGATGAGGACGCACTGATCATTACATGGCAGAAGTAATAGATATAGTTAATTAGTGGTTTAATGCACGGAGTAGTCTGATGATTACGTTGTTTTTTCATTATACACAATGCGTCTAGTAAGGCAGATGAAATGGATTTGCACTGATCAATACTGCTTTGATGCATAAGAAGTTTGTTTAAAGGAAGGTAATAAGCCCACGTTAAATTGAAGCATGGGCCAGGCAGGAAATTAGAAGTTAAAGTGTTAAAATGATGCCTGAGTTTTGCTGGGGAAAATGGGGATCCCGGAGAGTTGAGTGATATGTTTAAATAAAATTTATTATCTATGGTAAGATCTTACAAATATATAAATATATATAAATGAATAAACTTTGTATATAAATATGATGACTAGTTTGATAAGATAGTAATAGTGGAATGAATATCGCCGAATGATAAAACAGCTCAGCTGCTCAGCTGAGGCAGCAGCATAATTTACGCTGAGGATCAAAAGGAAATTGTTACCTAAAGGCCTAAATGATCATTAGTTGCATCTCTGTATTAGGAGTGATGTGATATTTGTCAATATTGACTGATATGAAATATGTTATAGCGACGTTTGGCTATTTCACTGAGCATTAGGCTTGCCATTACTGTATAGCCTATTAGATTATTGATTATAGTTGGCCTGGTGCAATTGGCTGCGTGCGCATGATTATTGAGGTAATGTTATTTTAAAATTAGAGGCTTTGGCAAGCAAATTCTGAGGAATTGATATTTGATCAAACTGCGTGAATAACATGTTTTAATAGGAAAATGATCTCAACAGTGGCTAAATGAACTAGATTGATAGTCCAATGCGTACGATAAAAGGTTGCCCCATGGCTATATTATGGGTTTTTCATGTAATGTTAGAATATTTTAATAGGACTGATTTGAGAAATTGAATGGTAGCCAGGTTTTGCGGGAGGCTAAAGCCGTTAGCCATTTAGCATGTAGTAGCAACTTTGTAAGATACTGGTCAAAATAATAACTAATTAAATTATATTTTTAGTCTAATGGGTAAAGTAGCAGTTCGCGATATCATCACATCAAAGAGGACAGTTAAGATAGAGATAATAGTACATTTGAATAGAAGTAAAATTTTAGTTTAGCGAGCGAAGTGAAGTCAGTGGAGTGCATCATTTTCAGAGGCTCCGTGTGGAAATGATGACTGGTGATCTCTGTTCCGCCTGAGGAAAATGCGTTACGGGTGGTTCGACAGGTAAAGAAAATATAGTATGTTATCAGTAAATAGAGGGTATAATGTTGCTATTTGATCAGCGATGGAATAGCGCTAAAGGGATTAGGGAATATTGGTTGGTTGTAGCTGGTTGCAAGTTGGCGAGAGTAAGAGCATGTATTTCCTTTGAGATTTTCAAAATAAGCAGAGTAGCCTATAAGTTTAGCGTGGGATCTTGCTAGAATATATGAATAAATAGGTTTTATAATGTGGTGACCGGATTGATAGGAAACTGATTATGAAACGACTAGATAATGAATATATAATTGATCAGCGCATAGAATAGCGCTATATTTGTCATTCTTATAGGCCTATGGGAGAATAGAGGCTATATATATATATTTACGCATATGTAGACGTGGACTGACTGGTGTGTGATTGAAGCGTGGAGCATGGAGACGTGGGGCAATGAACGTCTGTGATTTCTGGATGGAACAGCTGTGCTGGTGTGCGCGACTGTGTGATCGAAGGAGCTCTGTGTTTGTGGGGAAATCTAAGTAAGAATAAGAGTGGATTGGAATAAAATAGGCATATGGGAGTAATCTATTAAATGATGAGTTACGCGGGGGACTTATAGGACTTTGTGTGTGTGTTTGTTTGTTTGATTCATTGTCAGGAAAGGCTGGGGCAGGATATGGGACTGCCGTGCGGAGTCTGAGTTGAGCGGGTGTGAGATGCATTAGGCTACTCCGATTAGTTTCATTCGTATTTTGTTGTAGTGAAAAAGAATGACTTTAGTGTGTGAATGAGGATGTCTGCGAACAGTCATCAAGCTGAATAAATATTGGTCAAAGATGGTTTTTACAGGTAGACTATAGCGTGTGTGTGAGAGATGATGGCTGGTTTGTGTATTGTTTGGAGTAGCCTATAGTGGGAACGTTAGGCTGAAGTGGTAGCCTATATGATGATTTGTATGTGTGTAATGATCCGTGAATATTCATTTATAAAGACGATTGGGTGCCTGATTGGTGTTGAATTAGTTGTCTAATCAAGAAGTGTGTGTGTACGTTGTAGTCCACTCGATAGGCGGGAGCTCTATACAAAGTTGTGACATCGTCAAGTTAGCCGAAATGGAAAAGAAAAAAGAAAAAGAAAAGACATGTCTTCCGCCGCAGGCTTTTACTTAACAATGGTATGAATTTTGAGCGAGGCTACGGCCTAGAGATTCGCTCTGCATGTGACCGTGCTACATCACAGTGTTGTGGATGCGTGGGCTGTTTCGTGGAGGTTCTACAACGGGGCTTGTCCCATTACGAGAGTTTTTTATATTATGGTTGAGGTTATTTGGGTTTGTTCTGTGTTGTGTGTTTTTATTTTTTGGAGCTGGAAACGGAAGTGGTTGTGATGTTTGCATGCGTTGGGTGACGCAAGCTTGGTTTTACTTTTCTCCTATTTCCTGGTTCTTTATGAAGACGTTAGAATACAACAGTTGTTTGCTGTGCTTTACAGCTGGGGTTAAAATATGCATTATGCATAAAGGACATGGCAGAATGGACTGCAAGAAGAATGCATGGGGTCAGTCCTGAGTTTTTCTGCTCATTTAGAATGCATAATTTACGTTTATAATTATTATTAAGGTTGTATTCAATAATATATTACGATCAATTGTTTTCCCCCACGGAGCTGTGATACCATTAAATTGGGGTAGGCTAGGTCTCTATCAAAATAATACTAATAATAATTACAGTGATGGCTAATTGATATTATGGTGATCTGATCCTTCAAATGGCCACAATCGGATGATATGAAAACAGGGAGAATTGAGCGGATACTACATTTTTGTTTGCAAATTATATAGGCCTATATTTTTACATTCGCAAAACAGGTTAGAGTAATCGTTTCCGGTGTGATTTGTGCATTCTGTTCTTAGCCGAATTGGGGAATATTGTCGTGTCACGGTTGAGTTTGTGTCATAGACAGACGAGATTGATTCAGCTATTTTTATGATTTGTTGAATAACCATTGCAGTGAACGCGCATCTGAGCAGACTTCTTTGTGTTCTGCTCTGGAACACCAAACATGGAGCCGCAGCATAGTCTGCGGTGAGTCAGTCAAGTCATTTGATATTTGTGGGTGTTCCCGGACATGTGCCTCTATGAGGCGCCTACAGAGTGACGTAGGCTCTGTCTGTAACGCAAGGAAACGAGGAATGTAGGTGGCAATTCTAGGTAGTAAGTTGTCATTTTTATGTTTTAGGCTGTCTGAAACCAGTTTTATACAAAAGGTGACTGAATTTGCAACCTTTCCAGGTACCTATTTTGGCCTAATTCGTAAGGAACCATCAGTGGTACCTTTGGTGGGTTAGGGTATACCATGATGCATTGCGACCCTTCCAATCGACGAAGAAGAATGACGCTCTTCCCCCAGAATTTCCGTTAATGGCGGCGCCCAGAAAACCTACCGCATCAGAAAAAAGCTAAACAACTATTGGCTAAATAACGAACATCATCACTTTCTTTGGATTTTTATTTTAGCATGGTCAATAACGTCAACCGTTACTTCATTTTACTGCGACAGTTTGTTATTAGGGTGTCTGAAAAGTCACTTTTGCGGGTCAGTAGGAAACATCCTACTTGACTGCGATCTGGACAGCCTAGCAAGGTTCCTAACCTAGGTTGCGCAGCAGCGTGATTTCTAACCCCACATAGGATAAGCAATAACCAGCCAGCCAGGACTACAGTAACGTTAACGTAACTACGCAAGCAAGCAGAAGACGAATAGCAGCATGGCAGACGACGGTGCGTTCACCTTCAAGTGTAACTTTTTAACCGTGCTTTATTAAATGTGACCTGCTCTGACCAAATCAGTCGCTTGTCGCGCTGGCTGTTTGTCTAGAAAACGCGATTTTATCAGAAAATATTTATTTCTGCTGTTTTGGGGTTTCATCAGATTATAGTAAAATAAAGCCTTGGCTTTCATTCTCTGTAAAGATTATTGTGAAATTCGACCGCTAAATATACTTTTGAAGCTCTTGAAGGTAGTGACAAAACTGAAAGTAAACTGCGCTGCTCTCCGCTGTGCAGCCTCACGTTGCCAGTTAAACGGGTGTGTCAGTACTTGCAAATGGTAGGCTATATTATAGACTACTCTAGGATTTAAAACGCTGTTTCTAAAGTTTGTCAGGGTTGTATTGTGGAGTTCTGTTATTGGTTTGTTATTTTAGACTAGTTTAGGCTGTTTATGTAACGTTTTAACCTCTTAAAAATCTGCCTCTTCGGGGGTTATGATAACGAACATGGCAACCCGTCTGCAGTCTCTCTCTCGCTCTCTCTCTCTCCCCTTGCTCTCTCTCTCTCCCCGCTGCAAGGGGAGAGAGAGAGAGGGGGAGAGCAGCTGCGTAATTTCTGCATCCAGTGAAAGTCTGTCTGTCTGCCTGTCTGTCTGTCAGATTGATAGACTAATACTAGTCAGTAATCTGCGTGATAATGTTGCTTTACTTTTAAATTCAATTCACAGATGGCATTAGACTGAGCTAATTTCAGATTATTTGCCTCATAGCCTACTTTCAGCTGTCTGTCTCTCTGTCTCTACTCCAGAGCAGAAACGGTTAGGGTTAGGACCGCAAGAATAGAGACATAAAATAAGTCATAATTCCTACCCGGATTTTAACCAGGACTAGCGGCTTGAAAAACCACCGTTATTATTTAACTATAGGAACGTTAATGGCCAACCTTCGAAAAACGCACACCCTTCTAAAAATCGTAAAAGTTATTGACCTTCCTACCCCCGCCAACATCTCAACCCTCTGAAATTATGGCTCTCTCTTAGGCCTTTGCTTGGTGACCCAGATTCTCACAGGACTCTTCCTGGCCATGCATTACACCGCAGATATTGCCGCATCCGCCTGGTCATTGAAACAAAAATGAATAATAATACAAATAAAAATAAAAAGTATCTCTTCTTCCATGGTAAGTGTGTGTGACAGTCTGGAACCCGCCAAGTCTTTTCAAGTCACGCTGTTCTTCAGGAACCAGTGAACCCGTCTTCTTCTTCTTTTTCATTCAAGTTTCCGGCAGTGTAGACGTTACTAGGCGTATCACTGCCCTCTACAGGACAAGGATAAAACTCTGCTACCTTAAACCGTTAGGCTGTCTGAAACGAGTTATTTTTCAGCCCCCTATTATTAAAATTAGCTACCTAATTAACCAGGTACCTATTCAGGTATCAGGTGATATTCAGCTTCCTTGCATTACAGACAGAGCCGTAGTGTCGATCTGGCGTATAGCCATTGACGTATGGCTAGAAGTAACTACAGTTCCCAGAAGACCTTGCGATGCAGCAGGCTTGGCTGCAGGAACTAGACTATTCATTCTGACTGCAAATCAGCTGCGAGTGTAACATGATGTAGATAGCGTTGAATTAAGGAAGTTCTGTTGAGTACAGGTTGCTGTAATCATAAATAAGCTTATCATATTTGTTTGGTTTAGCTTTGAGCCAACAAAGGGCTACTAGTAGTACCAAGATTATTTTGTGGGATAAAGTGTCGAACTAGAGAACACACACGCAATCACCAGGAGTAACATGTATAAAATGACAATCTTTATTCTATTTTAAGTAACAGTTTAGAATGTGCTTGGGGTTGCTAGGTGAGGAGATGATTGATCACTGCAAGCCACTGCGAATGTCTGTATGCTCCCCACTTCCTGGCTCTCTCCTTTTGTCGGAGAGTGACCCATGGCTGGATAGTCAGTCACACTTGACGCTCATTACCTGCACTCGGTGCGATGAGTGAGTCACTGTTTACATCACAATATGAGGCTGTGACTGACCTTGGTTGACCTGTTGAGTTGATTCATTTAGACTATTGTTTTGCTTTGCATTTACAAGTTGATTAGTTGGTTGTTATTAATGGATTTATGATTGATTAGTGGGGTTTATGGATGAAGTGGATATTGGTGTGAATGAACGTCCAGTATGGAGTAAATGGTTGGATGAGTTGCTTTATTTAACTAAATGAGCGGAGAATGCTGTTTATGAGGTGAATGAGCTGAGGGGCGATTGCAGAGGAGAGCATTGGTGATTAACTGAGGTTGTAAATTCTTTGTGTGTGTGTTCATGTTGAAGTGAGTTTGTCTGCCTGGGAGGAGTGATGGTATTTTGGGTTAGCTAACAAAGTATGAAACACAGATAGATGGATGGAAGTTATTTAGGCTAGCTGTAATACTAACTGAAGTTTGATAATTAGTAGCCTGTATAAATTAAAGGAGTGGATTAACTCTTAGTCTGTTCATTTAAGTTCAATCATTTTTAACTAGTATAAGGGCCTCAGTTGGTTGGGAAAGCATTGATGGGATAGGCTTTGATTGATCATTGCTTGTGCTTGTGTCAATTGATCTAGTGATTGTTGATTGATTCATTTGGTTGATTGGTTGAGTTGATTTAACTCATTGATCTGATTGTTGATTGAATGCTGATCATTGGTTTATTTTGTGGATGGCGGATTGCGGTGTAGTTATTGATAATGTAATTGAGTTGACTTAGTTGTCCTTAGTTGACTAGGTAGTGGACTTCTGATTGATGAAGAAAATATGAGATAATATCTCTGTTCTTTTAATCTCTCATAGAAGGGAGCTGAAAGGTGGAACAAATAGCCTACGTTACGCCATGGATCTAGATGAGGAGATATAATGGATAATTTATATGATAACAGTAAATATGTCGGATTTAGCTAAGTGTGACCTGGTGGTATGGTGCAGCCAGACAACGCCACCCTGGGAGTTGCGCCCAGGGAAATAGTTAAAACTCAACCGCCTCATATAAGAGGATACCATATAACACACAAGTTCAAAGGATGAGCAGAGACCAGGTTTCCAAGTTTAACAAATGGAACGTTTATTTAGTGATGGGATAAGATAAAAATGCGCTGCAAGAAGAAGAAAATAGTTTAGTGGCAGAAAGTTACCATTTTATTAATTGCCAAGTTAAAATGAAGCCATCCGCAGTGGCAATAATGCACTCATCCATAGGGCTATACTTACCCTCCAAGGCGGCAGCAAGCCGGAGCCGGGGGGGAAAAGGGCCGAGCCAATAGGACTAAAATCTAATCTACTGCAATCACACACACAATGATACGAGTTAAAACGGTGCACAGTGAATCAGGCAAGTATAAAAGTGGCACTCACACAGTGGCATGCAGTGGATAAAGAACGAGGCTATCGGCGTCGTTGGCCCCGGCCCAGACCGCCACCAGCCTTGGAGGTTTGCTAAAACCCAAATCTATAACAAACAATAAAAGACAAGGCAGATGGTGGTTAAAAAACAATAAAATTGAATACAACAAATAATCAAAAGCAACAAAAAGACTGGGCAAAACTGCAGTTTTAGGCTGTAAAGAAAATAAAACAATAATTACACAGAGTTAAACTCACCATTTCAATCACAACCTAATAGCTGATAGCCAGGTTTTTACCTCAATTTACAATAGGTGCTAAGGGCCAGGCGGAGGTGGCTCCTTGGAAACGGTACTCTGGGCCAGGAACTGATGCAAAACAAGAGTGATTATTTACTGTACATTAAAATAAAACAAACATGGAAGGGCTGACAATCATTATTTTACCTCCAATAACAGTCAAACCCTTCTCTGTGACAGATAGTCTGGGCTGTGGCTGTGGATGGGCTGATCCACCTCTGTTCCTACAGCTTGGTTACAGTCCAGACCAAAGCAGCCTAAAAAGGATCACAACACTCAGTGAAACATGCAACCACAATATAACAGATAAAGATCACAACACTCAGTGAAACATGCAACCACAATATAAAACACAATATAAAACTGATTTTAAACACCAAACTTGTTACCTTCACAATGCCCAGAGTACACATCCGTTTGAGAGAGAAACCAGACCTATTTGTCTCCCCAAGCCTGCTGGCTTTATACTGTGCCCGGGAGAACACACCTGGAGCTTATCAGGAGGCAATTGGCCATTTAAGGTGGGATGGGATTCTTAAGGTGGGCTGTGTTGTTCACCTGGTTACAACCTACCCCCCCATCTTGAATCATCGTCCCGATGATTACCTAACTCCCAGGGTCTAAACAGTGCTGTCGTGCCACTCGATCCCTGGGAAGCTGTAGCCCCATTGCTTGAACCCCTCATGGACCGAGGCAGATGGTGAGCATTTGAGTGTTGGCCAGCTGTGCTCCTTCCCGTTCTCCTTAGCGGGACAACACTCGGCAATGGAGACTGATCCCCAGAGGTACTTGAGGCGCCGTTTGTAGGTGGAACTGCGGCAGGGGGGTCAGGCGCCACTGGATTTAGGCGATCCCCTTCAGTCGTGGGTGAGGCTGGGGCTGGAAACTCAAGCGCTGCTGGAGTAGGAGGGCCCACCTCAGACGTGGGGATGGTTGTTCTTTCAGCAGGACCTGTTAACACGTACCACTCCCCCTCTTCATCGTCTTCCCCATTCCTGGGGAAAACAACGCTTTGGCTTCCCTCGGTCGGCCGTGCTGCCAAAGTTTGTTCGATGGCCAATTTTAACTGTGTCCGATGCACGTGCCGTACCTTGTTCAAGTCATGAGTGGGGGCAATAGAGTACACCTGACCATCCTCCCCCGGGGCCTTTAGTATTTGGTACCGGGTAGCCTTCCACACATCCTGGATTTTGTTTCTGCCTCGGATGCTATGGTCACGAAGATAGACTATTTGCCCCGTCTTAAAACTACAACCCCTTACTTTAGCGTCATTCCGCTCCTTCCGCTGGTGGGCTGCTGCCTGCAGCCGCCCCTTAGCCCCCTCGAGGGCGATCTTTAGACGCTGCTGGTGGTCCCGAATCCAATCACTGATGGTACCAGCTTCTTCCCCCGCCACCCGACCTAGCAAAAAGTCAATGGGTAATTGGGGGTCTTGACCAAACATCAAAAAATGTGGAGACTCACCAGTAGTCTGATGGGGAGTAGTGTTGTATGCAAATACTACCTGAGGTAGGTATTTGGGCCAGTTGGATTTGTGGTCAGGGGGAAGGGTGCGCAGAAGTCCATGTAGTGTTCTGTTGAATCTTTCACACTGGCCATTACCTTGTGGATGGTAGGGCGTCGTGTGGGTTTTCTGGATCCGATAGACGTCACATAGCTGCTGGATGAGCGCGCTCTCAAAGTTAGGGCCTTGGTCAGAGTGGATCCGAGTTGGAACGCCGAACCTGTAAAACCACTCCTTGACCAGCACGGCAGCCACGGTAGATGCCCTTTGATCCCGGGTTGGGATGGCCTGGGTAAACTTGGAGAACACATCAGTCATGATAAGCACTTGTTCCTGTCCGCTTTGGGCCCGTTCCAAAAAAGTGAAATCAATAGCCAGTACTTGATTAGGCCTAGCGGCCAGCAGATGACCCATTGGGGCATGCACTGGTGGAGTGGGTCTGGCTACAGCACATCGTTCACATTTCTGGCACCAGTCTTTAATATGCCGGTACATACCTGGCCAATAACAGCGCTGCTTCACCAGCTCAGTTGTCCGTTCGACACCTTGGTGCCCATGTCCCTGATGAAGCTGGCTCAAGACGTCTTCACGCAGAGACTCCGGTAGGAGCAGTTGGTGGGCCTCCTCCCCGCCATCAGACCTGAAAATGCGTCTGTACAGAACACCACTCTTCTCGGCGACCCGGTCCCACTGCTTAACATACCCCCTCCCCGTGGGGCTAAGCAGTCTACGTTCAGCATTAGTGGGACGGCTCTGGCGTCTCCAGAAAGGAAGAAAATTGCTGATCCCTGGGTCCTCCTGCTGGAGGCGGACCAAGTCACCGTTAGTGTGTGAAGGAAGGACCGAGATAGTCGACTGGGAGGCATGCGCCAGTTGTTTAATGGCCGCGGCCCTTACTTCAGCAGGGACGAACGTCCCAGGGAGGACATGGAGAAGGGGGACCTCTGAGGGGACAGGTTGTCTTGAAAGAGCATCGGCATTACTTCTACCAGAACGGTATCTGATGGTAAAGTCAAAGTCGGCCAATTCTGAGGCCCACCGTTGCTCAGTTGCTCCCAACTTAGCGGTATTCAGGTGGCTGAGGGGGTTGTTATCGGTCCATACTGTACACTTATTGCCCACTAAATAGTCACGGAACTTCTCAGTCATGGCCCATTTAAGGGCCAGGAATTCAAGTTTCATAGAACTATAATTAGACATGTTCCTTTCAGAGGGACTAAGGGATCGACTGGCATATGCTAGTGGCCGTACCTTTCCATCCTGTTCTTGGGAGAGAACTGCACCCAAGCCGCCATGACTTGCATCTACCTCCAGGATGAAGGGGAGCCGGAAGTTGGCATACGCCAGCACCGGAGTTGCCATCAAGCGAGCTCTCAGTTCCTCGAAGCTTTTCTCACAGCTCTCCGTCCAACCCTCCCCCAGCGGCCTGGCGGAGCCCTTCTTGGTCCTGGTTCCTCCTAGGTCAGCCGCAAGGCGGTTAAGGGGGGCAGCAATCTTTGAGAACCCCGGGACGAACCGCCTGTAATAGCTGGCAAACCCGAGAAATGATCGCAGCTCAAAAACCGTGCTGGGCCGTGGCCAGCTGGCGATGGCAGTGGTCTTACTGGGATCAGTAGAAACTCCATCACGTGATACAATATGTCCCAAGTACTTCACCTCAGTTTGGAAGAAGTGGCATTTTTCCATCTTCGCCTTCAATCCCTCTTGGCCCAGTTTGCTGAGGACTCCCTCCAGACGCTCCAGATGTTGGTCTATGGTGGAGGAGAAGACAATTACATCATCGAGATACAGGAGCAGAGTTTGGAAATGCTCTGACCCGAACATTCGTTCCATTAGTCTTTGGAATGTGCTCGGGGCATTACAGAGCCCAAAGGGCATTCTATTGAACTCAAAAAGGCCAAACGGAGTACAAAAAGCGGTCTTCGTTTTGTCTTTTTCTGTGACCGGTACCTGGTTGTATCCGCTGGCAAGGTCCATGGTAGAAAACCACTTGGCACCACAGAGGGCATCCAAGGATTCCTCGATCCGGGGGAGGGGGAAAGCATCGCGCCGGGTTTTACTGTTAAGCTGGCGGTAGTCCACGCAGAGTCGGAGGGTCCCATCCTTCTTCTTGACTAGTACTATTGGAGAGGCATAGGGGCTACAGCTCTCCCTTATAACCTTACTCTCAAGCAGCTGGTTAATATGAGACTTTACAGAGTCATCATCTGATGGGGGTATACGTCTATATCGCTGACGCACAGGAACGTCATCTAGTAGAGGAATATCGTGGGAAATCAAGTTTGTGCACCCCAGGTCTCCCTCATGAGCTGAAAACACAGACTCGTGTTTCAGCAACAGTGATTTAGCTCTAGTTTGGTCAGATTCAGTCAGAGCCGACAAGTCAATAGACTGGATAAGCTCCTGAATATGGCTAGATTGAACCTGCTGGGAGCTAGAGATAGCCGCTACACTTGCCTGGGAGTTATTACTGGCCTCGGTGACCCCGGTAGGTAAACTCACCACAGCACCCGGACTAAGGAGTCCTAGTGTACAATGTGGGTATATTTTAACATCAGCTACTCCCACGTTTACTATGGGGATGTACACTGTTCCTCGGTTAACCTGGACCAACGCAGGGGAGACTAGCAGGCCAGCCGGTAAGGCATCCGCCTGCGACAGGGGCTCGAAAAGGGTGGTACCTGAATGGACTGAAAGTTGTTGAGAGCAGGTGGCAGCTACTAATTTGACTGTACCCCCTGGGATGCAGATCGGGCGCCTACCCCGTACCCTAGCTATGCTGGTCCTAGGGCTGGTGAGGTTAGGTTGTACTCTCTGGCAGTATTGTAAGGCATGCTTCCACGCTTCAGGCCCCCGTTTGATTTGGGGAAGACTAAACAGGGCCAGCCCATGTTCCAGAAACAACTCTCTATAGCACTCACGGATGACATTCATACCAAGGATACCAGGTGCTTTGGGGGCCAGTAAGGGGTTAGTTGAATCCTTAATCACTAAAATCCCTCTCCTAGGTATAACTTTACCCAAGACCTCTACGTCAAGCTCGGCATAACCACTATAGGGTATGTCTAGACCGGCGATCCTCAAAGTCTGGACTCCGGTCCGCATCCGGACCGAGATGCCGTCCTATCCGGACCGAGCCCTGTAACCTACAAATCATTGATAACTTACATTTTCACCGAGCGTTTCTATTTTAACCGGCACATGCTTTTCTAGTCTTTACGGTAATACTGGTTCATCTGCCAGGAAGCTCACAGACCAATGCATGCGCTGTAAATCATCACACGTGGTGCTACTCGGCCAATCAAATAAGCGAATCGTTTCTCTCTGTTGCTTCGTTCAGTGGTGCTGCGAGACACACGGACAGAGGCGAGTTGAGGCGAGAGATAGTAATTTCACATGGTGTGCTCAAAAGAAACCACTCTTACACGTCCATTCATTGTTCTTACGGGCAGATCAAAACCAGTATGTCTCGTGTGAAGTGCGGTGCGATCCTGACCGGTCTATGGAAGCGCCACACATGAGCAAACACACACCAGGGCACACTCACTGCCCAACGCAAGGGCATGCGAGGTTTGCATTGCAATTGCATTGATCGACAGACAGATACGGAGCTCACTTATCTCAAGAGAAAAGGTTGTTTGTTGGCTTTGAGTGTTAAATGTGAAATGGAGTGAAGAAAAGGGGAAACGCATTTCTCTTAAATTAAAGCACTTCATTTTAAGATGCACATTTTTCCAAAGCACTCTGTTGTATGTTATTTGTAAATGCATTATTTTACTTGAAATGAGAAAAGAACATTTATTTATTATAGTAGGCTAGTTATGTAGCTATAATTAATCCAGTTAAATATGAAAACTGTAAATAAGCATTGTTGATGTTTATTTTGATTTAACAGTCAGTTGTTGACTACATACAGACGTACTATTAGGCTACTTCAATCATTGAGTTCAATGGCACTGAATCATAGCGCAAGCTACGTTACAATGTTCCGGACCTTTGCTTGAGGACATTTTCTCTAACTGGACCTTTTTGAATTTTAATTGAGTGCCCCTGGTCTAGACCATTAGCAGCACTTAGTTGTAGCCAATGGCAGGGCTTAAGCTGCTCTCTAAAGTGTTCATGAAAGAAGGCCTCCGTAACTGTGGACACCATGGAACCAGTGTCAAGCAAACAGGGAATCCCCACCCCCCCCATTGTAACCGTAACCTGTGGGCATGGACCAATTAACTGAGAGATGACATCAGGAGTTAACTGACCTGGGTTGTCGGAACTCAAATGGGGCCCCTCTGCTGCCTGGCTCTGCACCCTGGTGGGGATGAAGGGCCCACCCCCTGGTTGGCGATTGGCTTTCCTCTGTGCTGGGAGGGATGGAGAGGGTTGGACCTGAGGAGAAACCCTATCATTGTCACACTGGCTAGCATAGTGACCCGGTTGCTGACAGCGTCTGCACAGGGACTGATTTCCAGGGGGGTAGCAGGGTTTATGAATGGGGTTCTGCAGCTGTCTAATGCAGTCAGAGAGGTGACTCAGCTGTTCCTGTTGCTTCTTCAGCATTTCTTTGATCTGAGCTAACTCACTAGTATCGTTTACATGGGGCTCAACCTGGGGTTGAGAATGCTGCAGGGCGCAAAAAGAGGGCACAGAACAACTCCGGGGCCTACTGGTAGAAGGGTTACCCTCTTGCTGCCACCGCAGGGCTTCACTGCGGACCTCCAGCAAAGTCAAAGCCGGATTTCGCCGAACTTCCTGCTTCAGGGCCCTGCGCAGAGTTGGGTCAATCACATGTTCAACAAATTGGTCTCTGAGCAGTACAGCAGAATTTGGCACCCCACCAGGAGCCCTCTTAACAACCCTTTCCATAAGGCAAAACAAAACATGGGAGAATTCTTGCAGGGACTCCCCCTCCAGTTGTCTCCTGGAGAAGAAGTCTTCCTGCAAGGAAACATAGGATTGGTTACACCCATACAGTTCTTGGAGGATGTTCAGAATCCGTTCCGGATCTTCACGGTCAAGCCGTGGTCTATACCTGATTTCACTCTTTGCCTCCCCCTCCAAATGGTCATAGATAAAATACGCTTGGTCGCTAGGAGCAAGGTTCCTAGCCCGCATACTGGCGCGGACTTCATCAAGCCATTCATTTATGTCCATCCCTACTGTACCTCTGAAAGTGGGGCACTTCCTCTCCCGAGGCATATACAGCAAACGTTCATGTGTGGATGACCTAGGGGTGGCAAGAGGAATGTCATTGGTGCTAGAAGTCCCAGGAGGAGGCGTTTGGTTTTCCCTTCGTTGCTGTCTGAGCTGGTCATTTTCTGTCCTTAGCTGGGCGACCAGCTCCTGCAGCTCCTGTAGCTCAGCCATCTTGCAACTCCAGCTGCAGAAATGTCAACAGCAGTTAGAGATGGTAACCTCGTCTGGCAACCAGGCTGGTCCTTCGCTGTATTGAACTAACTGCTGTTTTGCCCATACAATATATACAAGTATTACACCCACCTGCCAAAACAAAAACTTGGAAACCAGTCTCTGCTTTACACAACCTTATCCTGCCGACAACGCCAATTTGTGACCTGGTGGTATGGTGCAGCCAGACAACGCCACCCTGGGAGTTGCGCCCAGGGAAATAGTTAAAACTCAACCGCCTCATATAAGAGGATACCATATAACACACAAGTTCAAAGGATGAGCAGAGACCAGGTTTCCAAGTTTAACAAATGGAACGTTTATTTAGTGATGGGATAAGATAAAAATGCGCTGCAAGAAGAAGAAAATAGTTTAGTGGCAGAAAGTTACCATTTTATTAATTGCCAAGTTAAAATGAAGCCATCCGCAGTGGCAATAATGCACTCATACATAGGGCTATACTTACCCTCCAAGGCGGCAGCAAGCCGGAGCCGGGGGGGAAAAGGGCCGAGCCAATAGGACTAAAATCTAATCTACTGCAATCACACACACAATGATACGAGTTAAAACGGTGCACAGTGAATCAGGCAAGTATAAAAGTGGCACTCACACAGTGGCATGCAGTGGATAAAGAACGAGGCTATCGGCGTCGTTGGCCCCGGCCCAGACCGCCACCAGCCTTGGAGGTTTGCTAAAACCCAAATCTATAACAAACAATAAAAGACAAGGCAGATGGTGGTTAAAAAACAATAAAATTGAATACAACAAATAATCAAAAGCAACAAAAAGACTGGGCAAAACAGCAGTTTTAGGCTGTAAAGAAAATAAAACAATAATTACACAGAGTTAAACTCACCATTTCAATCACAACCTAATAGCTGATAGCCAGGTTTTTACCTCAATTTACAATAGGTGCTAAGGGCCAGGCGGAGGTGGCTCCTTGGAAACGGTACTCTGGGCCAGGAACTGATGCAAAACAAGAGTGATTATTTACTGTACATTAAAATAAAACAAACATGGAAGGGCTGACAATCATTATTTTACCTCCAATAACAGTCAAACCCTTCTCTGTGACAGATAGTCTGGGCTGTGGCTGTGGATGGGCTGATCCACCTCTGTTCCTACAGCTTGGTTACAGTCCAGACCAAAGCAGCCTAAAAAGGATCACAACACTCAGTGAAACATGCAACCACAATATAACAGATAAAGATCACAACACTCAGTGAAACATGCAACCACAATATAAAACACAATATAAAACTGATTTTAAACACCAAACTTGTTACCTTCACAATGCCCAGAGTACACATCCGTTTGAGAGAGAAACCAGACCTATTTGTCTCCCCAAGCCTGCTGGCTTTATACTGTGCCCGGGAGAACACACCTGGAGCTTATCAGGAGGCAATTGGCCATTTAAGGTGGGATGGGATTCTTAAGGTGGGCTGTGTTGTTCACCTGGTTACATAAGGGCTAATTTGCACCGGCATTCTTCAGGACATGAGATAAACGTGCAAGATAAGAGACAACATCAAAACAGCGTACAGTTCAAATAATGCCGGTAGGAACAGCAACGGGACATAATAATTGTGCGTTAAGGGATGAGATAATTAGATTACATAGGAATAAAGTATGTGGGTGTGACAGCTAAATTAATTATGATCGTTATTATTGGTTATGGTTGCGATAATGATTTGATTGAGGGTTTTAGATCGATTTTTGGCGCTGTGCAGTTTCACTAGCCTGCTCACCGAGGCTTTGTTTTCAGGTAATAACGGACATACGAGGTGTTTGCTCATTAGACTGCTTTACAAAATGGGGGCTTTGATAGTTAAATACACATTTTTCTTTGTACTTTTATAGGGAATATATTACAAACCCAGGGTGATGGATTTTTATATGTGGGGTAGACCTATATATGAGTATGTGATGTTATAGGATGTAGGAGTCACTACACATTCTGTATAGATCTCTGACTGACACCAGTAAACAAACACATAATGTTTAGATGACATTAACATTACACAGGAAGTTACAGTGGATGATTAATTTGGGGTTTTGTGCATTGTGAGAAAGTCAATGAGACTGAATGGAACATATGTATCTAGAGCTGCATTTTAAAGTACGCCAAAAGAGAGAAATATTGTAAAGCTGAAAAGAAAATGCTCCCCTCAGCTGTTATGAAGGTATGGGGTTTCCTCCCTCCCCAAATGATTATCGAACAGGGGACCTGGTCCCTCCCCTAACAAAGGCACAATGAAATCTTGATGTTTGGTAATGCTGTCATTGGCAATGAATTGTAAACTTGAAAATATGGCTCTACTATCCGTATGGTTTGAAAGTTTTATTGCAATCAAAAATGACAAAAATAGATAATGGGGAAATTGGGAAGCCCGCTGTGTATCTTCCTATAGACGATATAGACTGACTGAAGATGAATTGTATTATATTTATGAGGAGATACATAGATGTATACATAGGATACATATAGGCTACATTATGATTTAGTAAGCTATCATGTCATTTTCAATAGCTTGTGGGTATTATTGTTATGAATTTCCCAATGGGGATAAATAAGGGATGACTTAACTTATTGTGGGGTGCCTCTTCTTTTGCATTGTGGTATTTAAACAAACCTTTCAATTGTCCATTTAAAGATTTTGGTCGATAGATTGATCAGTGCCATTGTAATCTCACAACTGCTGCGGTATTGACATAGTTTTCAAAAGTTGTTTAGTGAAGTAAAATAGTTATCTAATTAGAGGGGGGCAGAGATGCCTCCCATGAGTCTGTCTGTCATAAGGCTCTGAGATGTGGTCTGTTAATTTTTACATCTCATTACAGACGAACCAGCGTGGGGTCATTTGCCTCTCATGATCCCGACCCCGTAGCAGATTGTGTGAGTGGTGAGCAAACAAACCTAATATCTCGGAAAACTAGGTTATAGGCTATGTTATGTAGCTTATCATGTTAACATTCTGGTTGAGAACAACAGTAGCTTAGGAGTTTGATGCATAGCATATGCATGTCGTGTTGGTTCCATGTCGCTGTTCCGACCTCCCGCTGGTTCGACCTCTCTCTATTCCGACCTCTCTCTATTCCGACCTCTCTCTATTCCGACCTATACCCTCGACCACCCAATGTTCCACAGACAGGCCGCATCTCTCCTCCACTCGAGAACATCCTTTCCCAGCTGTCGCTGTCCATCAGCAGGAGTGCTGAAATGTAGATCAATCATTTTCGGCTGCGTGCATCCAAGCACCGATAGCCGCTAATGGTGACATGAACAGATTCGTTGAGAATTCACGGTAAATGTAGAAGAGCTAGAGAGAGAACTATGTACAGGACTGAAAGACTGCCTCATCCTGCACACATACCCCCGAGCAGGGATTCCGCTAGCATTTTTTCTGGCCGGCCAATTGAGCTGGCGACATTCCAGAATTCTGGCTTTATAGAATATTTATCGGCCCAGTCAAAATGTAGCCTATTGAAAAAAGATAGATTAATCATTTCTTAAATACATAACATATTATTGTATAATTTTTTAGCAAACAAAATTTTAATTTTAAATCATTTTTTGATTTCCAAATAATAATTAATTAATAATTTTCTAACTATTCACTGCGGTCTAAAGGGAGCGAGCTGCAGGCACACTGCTCCTTCTTTAATTAATTAATTCAGTTCGGGTTTGCAGACCCATTAAGATTAAACAATAAAACACAAAAAACAAAAGCTATTATCGTCCAACAAACATATTTTATTATAGTGAATGAACTCCCCACAAACTTTGAGAACTGAGTTTGTCATATATTCCCGTTTAATGCCTAAAGAAAAACACTGGCGGGCCTACATTAAATGTCTCTTTGCCTCCAAGAACGTGAAATTAAATAACTTGAAAGATAATCTAAATGAAGAAGTTGCCTACCTGCAACAAGCCAGAGATGAGACGTGCAGTCAGTCAAACTTTATAGCCTGCAGTGTTATGTATTGTCTATTCATTCATCTTCCTTTTACAATGCTTTTATTTTCTTGTCATTTAGTTAATTAGTTAATTTTGTTTAATTTCTATTCATTTAGGCTATTATTTTATTTCGATCCCCATGTCAGTTTCATCATCACCTCCATAATATTGCTAAAATCAGACACGGCCTCTCCCCCTGCTGCTGAGTCCCTCAAACAACAACATGAAAAGCAACGTGACTTCAGCATAAACAAAATGACAAAGTTGCACGGCACCGGCTGTATCAAACATCCCCATAGTCCCTGAAAAGTTGTAACACAAGAAAGACTATTGCATGGTTCAAAGCTAAATTATGTATTTATTTCACATTTTCACTGGAACTTTGCAAGACATGAAATGTAATGTAAATTAAAGTAAATTATGTGCTTTGGCCAGTTACAATGTCGTCACCTTAGACCCAGAAGTCTACCGTAATCATTTTTAGACTTGCCAAAAGATTCTTTCGCCGTGGTGCGACCTGCGCGGAGGCTGTCCCGTCGCTGTCCGAGGTGCTGATCTGCCTTCTCTCTCTCCACTCCACAGCTGTCCACGTAATGTAACGTTATGCCTCCACTCGTAGGCTATAAAGGCACATTCAACTCGAGCACATTTTGCGCACAGAATGCCCCGCAATTTGAAGATCAATACACATAACATGTAGACATTAGGTTGAATCCAAATGCAACATGCAGACAAGAACATGCAGCAATATTACAGATGTTAGCTATCTACACAAAGGAAACGTGCAATCTTGTCTGGATTTGCTGCCATGATTGATGTAAACCGAACGTGTGCGTAATAAGATCTCCGTGCCATGGAGAGGTGCATACACACTTGCGCTGTGTATGAGTTCGCAGGGTGCTGTCTAGTGACGGTTGTCAACAAACAACATCGGATTTCGGGATGCAGGCAAAGGCATTGCAAGTATAATTGGACCATTCTAACATTCTTGGATGATTATATATTGCTCCACTAGATGGTCAAATCTGTTGTAGGCTATTGCATCCAACACAATGTCACGGTCATGGCGAGCAATGTACATACAGATTGTTATTAACCACACACACACACACACACACACACACACACACACACACACACACACGTGGACCCGCGACATAATAAACAATAATAAGAATCATAATAACAATAAAAACATAAATATAATAATAATAATAATAATAATAATAATAATAATAATAATAATAATAGAACATGGGGGTGGCTTTCTTTTATTGTTTTTTATTTTTCGGGACAGAGTTCACTCAAAAGGTACATGTCAGCTGGCTGAGTTGAGTTGGGCTGAGTTGTGTGTGTGTGTGTGCGTGTGCGTGTGTGCGCGCGCGCGCGTGTGTGCGCGCGTGTATGTGTGTGTGTGTGTGTACACAGGTGTGTGCATGCTGTGGGTGTTGTGCGAAACAGCGCCTATTGCGGCTGTTTGTGTGCGCTTCCCATGGCATTGATTTACATGTGATTAAAGCTTGGTTGACAGAGCCGAATTTATGGCAGCGTAGGTCGGACTAGTGAGAGGTCGGAATAGAGAGAGGTCGGAATAGAGAGAGGTCGAACCAGCGGGAGGTCGGACTAGCGCCCGGACCCCGTCGTGTTAACGTTGCGTGAACTTTCACAGTTTAAAAATAGAAAATAGACAGTCAGTCGGCTAGAGTCGGACACTCAAGCCTCGCGAGGCTCACGCTCCATAGGGTCCCATTGCTGTTGCCACCTGGTGATGTGGTTTGGTTACCACGATGTTGCTCAGACTGGTCCTTTGTATAGGATGTAAGAGTTTGTTTTAACAAGGGGGGTGAATTTGGTAACTGGAGTATGATACAGTAGCATGATATGTTAGGAAATTGATTGATTATCATCATATAGCGGTAGAGCTGTAAACTGTTAACTTGGCATCCTATAATTCCAGTATGATTACTGGTTTGAGTGCAATGCTTTACTAGGGATAATATTATGGAACGTCACACTGCATGGTTATTTCAGGGTTTAACAAGAGCATGATGTCACTGATACATACAGACGCATTTAGCCCTGGAAAATAGTGCTCAGTATGGGTTGAAGTTTGAGGGCACAACATGGTGTACGTTTAGGACAGGCTAATATCAAGATTTTATTTGTTTTCTATTTGGTGTTTAGGTCACAGTTGTAGGACATAGCCTACTGACATATTGACGAGTCAGGTTAAGTCCTGGTTCACGAGCGTGTTTTAGGTGGTTTCACAGGAAATGTGTTTATACGTCTAGCTGGCAATAGTAGCAATTACATTATAATGATACCACATTGGACGATCATGTGTTGGAGAGAATTGAAAGTTGGTGTTTTGATGAGTTGTGGGTGTGGTTGAGTTTTTCAACTAGGTTCCCTGTGTGTGTGTGTTTGGGTGATAGGAAGCATTTGAGATGGGGTTGTGATTTTAGCCTTAGAGGGCTGTACCGGCTCATCGCGTGTTGGTGTCATGGTCCACGTGCTGGCACAATAGTGTATATGCAAGACACATGGGAGTTCCGTTCTACTATGTAATGAGTAAAGTAAATAAGTACTATTTTATTTGTGTAAGCACCTTTTTCAGCATGGATGCAGTGTTACATAGTGGTTTGAAGTCAAAAATAGAATCCAACAACATATAAAACTTGGCAAAACGGATTTAGAGATAATACACTATGGGTTGACTGAGAGTTCTGAGTACAAAATCAGCGGTTCAATCTGCAGGAGTCCAAACACCTGTCTGGAGAAGAGGGTGTTCAGCTGTCCCTTGAACCTCCCCATAGAGGCAGAGTATGACATTTGTCCCTTTGTGAGTAAGGGACAAGGGGGGAGGTATAGAAGATAATAATACTATTGTTGTGTTTGGTAAATATGTATAGTATCAAATTATGTTTGTTTTTGGGTCCTAAGGGACATCAAGGTGGGTATATGACTACAGAACACAAATAGGGAGTTAAAGGCGTGGTAACAAGGGTGTTTATATATTTGGTTGATTTGATTCACAGATTTGAGTGTTTTGACAACCTTCAAATTATAAGATTAGCAGTACATTCCGTTAAAAGCTCTCATTGAAGTGCACACAATGATTGCGTTTGATGTGAAGAGTCTGCTATGATACTATGACACATCAATCGATTAGTTGATGTAGTTATATTAAAATTGGGATACTCAATTATTATTTAGTTAATCAGTTATCATTTATGGTATAAAGATTCAGTTCCCTTTGAGCTGTTAGTTTTGTGGTCGTGGGAAGCGTTTGTTTCAATCCATAGGAAACAGCTGTCAGTGCCACCGCCGATGTCAACAACCATGAGGAGAAGATGAGAGTCTGTTGATACGATTCTGGTAATATGTCGATCATCAATATTAGTTAATATAATCATTCTAGTAGTGATCATAAGTTAATTATGCATATATAGGTCAAGTTGTGTTCGTACTGGGTTGTTTGTGTTGTCTTTGTGTGTCTGTTTTTCATTCTTGTCTAGATTAGGAGATGTCATCAGTCTGACGTGGTGAAAAGTGAATTTGCAGCTTGTGATACACAGGAAGCTCTGCGATTAGATGAGATCCTGGACTGGTATTGTAAAAGTTATATTATAGACTGAACTTGTAATCATTATTGCATTTTGAATGTTTGAATTTATGTGTTTTTAATCTGTCCTACTGATGTCAGATTTAAGAGGATTGAAATGCAAATTGAAATAATTTAATCTGGAAAATAGTGTCACTGGATCTCAGTTAAATCTTTGAACTTTAGCCTTCCACTACAATAGTTTCTATCGATACTGTACGCCTAAGTCTAGACTGGGCGTCCAGAAATGTTGTTTTCTGTAAAGTAATTCGTTCCAGGTTCAAATTGGGTCAGAGAAGGGCATTGACTGGACTGGAGAAAAGGAAGAGACAACAGTCCTGGATATGGTGAGATGCACAGGACCGGGTCATAATAATATTACTGATTGAAGTGCTTACCAAGGTAAGTATGGTATTTAAATACCTTCAAAAATAGAAACAGAAATTCTTAGTTTAGGATATTCATTTAATAATGGATGCACGATACACTGTTTGGTTTGACAGATTGTCAAAACCTTTTGACTGAATTTGGATCTGAAAGGTCAGATGACATGATAACTGGCCTGCATTTATATAGCACCTTTATCCAAAGCGCTGTACAATCAGTAGTACATTCATTCATTCATACACTGATGGCGGCAGGTTACCATGAAGGGTGCCGACACATTATTAGGAGCAATTTTGGGGCACAGTGTCTTGCCCAAGGACGTTGACATGCAGATTGAAGGAGGCAGGAATCAAACCACAGACCTCTGTTAAGCCAAAGTCTGCTTGGAGACTTGTGATATTTTTTCCTAATAAGGAAAAGTACAAATTGTGGAAACATATATTGTCTAAGTATCGTGCATCTTAGGGCGTAAACGGTTGAGTTTATGAGAATACTAATTGCCATCTCCATTTTCCTACTGTCCTATTACCCTCTATTCTATGCTCTTGCTAATGCCTCCTCAGAGAAAATCGGACGGGCCGTGACAAGGAGTTGATGCCAGTTCCAGACCTGGCATACTGAGGAGATGCATACTGAGGAGATGGAGGCTCTAGACGGGCCATTATTCATCCTTGGGGGACAACGACCAGAGGAGCATACCAGAATGAGCCATGAAGGGTGCTGATCTGCTGCAGGAAGCACCATGGTCGATACCCTTTCAAGAATACGCCAGCACTCGTGGACCCCCCACACATTCGAATAGCAACAGAGAGGACTGTTGCGCGTTGCCTTCAGTCGTGAAGATAGCGTTCGTGCCCCAGCTAATCAGTCGAACGCCTGCGACTGAAAACATGGATTCATCGGCTGATTTAATAAAATTTGATGGGCCCAGTGTTTTTATTTATTTTGACAGTTATGTTCATCATAATATTTATTTCACAGAGACAATAAGAAGGAACTTCTGTTTAGACTTTGTGATTTCCAAGTGTCTTAAAGTGTTTAATAGGATGATAAAGCTATGTTGTCTAAGATTTGTTGCCTTTAAGTAGTCTACTGTTACTCTTTTGTAGTCTGTATGAAAACATGGATTGGATGTCTTAAAGAGGATTATATCTGGTGATGCTTTGATAGAGAATCACAAAGTTTGAGTTAATATGAGTCAGTATTACCTGGTCATTTGTGATTTATATGTGGATATTGTTACATCACTGTATTGCTATTAATGATTTGACATCTCTGTGTTAGTCGATGTAAGATACATCCTTTCAATTGTACTTTGTCCTATATTGGTTATTCTTTCTGTGACTTTAGGAAGTCACAGAGGGGGGAATGCGGTAAATTTCATAATAATGATGAAATATGAAATATGTGAAATATAGTTACAGTATATTAAATTCTGAATAGACTCTTTTAGCCTTTGACTGAAGAAAGGCCAGTAAAGCACTCTTTACCACTGCAGACCATACAGGAATGTGTCCTATTCTGAGGCATTGGCTCTCAGTAAACTGAGCAGAGCCAGATGGCCATGCCATTTAGATGGAGTGGGTTTGATGTTAGTGACCTCTGCTCTCAAGTGGACTGACCAAAGCCTAGATGTCAGCCCACTGCACGGTCAGGACAATTTCCAGATGGTGGTTTGTTATCTCTAAGTTAGATACTGGTGATTGATGAAGATCCAGCTGTCGGAGTTGGCGCCGAGACATCCTCCAGACATTGGAGGGAGACCATTTATTGACAGCTGGTAAAGTTAGTTAGTTAAAGGTTTCAAGGCGACCCTAAGAGTCCCAAAGTTTCAAGGAGCTCCGATGAATTGGAATGCAAGGGGATGGTCATATTACAGGCAAACACTATTCTACTGTGACAGCCTATAAAACTGCTGGTCCTCTGTCGAATGGGCAGAACGACATTTTGACTGGTCCTTCTCCAGGGCACTGCGCAGGCCCTGTGTTAAATGCCATTTGCTGTACTTGAATAAATGATTCTGTTCAAGAGCTGGTATTGCCGACTTCATTCATTTCATTCCAGGACTCAGCATTGAATTAAACTACACTATCTTCACAATCTACTAGCAAACGCATATCTCTTTGATCCAAATACCAGGGAAATGTGATTTAGATTACAGATGATAACCTGCCAACTGCCAATGTGATTTGTTTTTCAGCTACGAGAAGGGGCCAAAGACGTCTACACCAGGAAAGACTACACGCCTGGGAGTTAGGCCTCCTTTCTTGTCAAGCTTGTCTAAGGATTCAGATCGGTAAGGGGTCTTGCTACAAAATCTCTGAATCTGTATCAATGTAAAGAAAGAGAAATTGGTCAGTAATGTGTGTGTGTGTGGGGGGGGGGGCTGGACTTGGACAACATTGTAAGCGGATTGCTTTATCATTTCTTGTTATTGTAGGGAGGTAAAAGCTCAGCAGGAGGGTGTCGAACCACTTGGACAGGATCTGGGTGAGACAACACTTGATGCCTCTGAAGTGCAAGAGCTACTGGAGAGGTATGTTTTCTTGTTGTAGTCTCTGCTTGACAATGTGACATCAAGTTTTTGTTAAATTGTGTATTCAATTCATTAGATCACAATGCCATGTATCATTGGGGCTCCTACAAGGGTTTCCATGGGCTCCTCTTCAGAATGTGTGACTGTTCTGTCCATGTTTCATCCACTTTAGCATAACAGTTATGTAATAGCTGATAGCTGTATCTTCACATGTGTTTTTAGGGAGGTGCTGATTCAGGAGGAGGGGGTTGAACCACTGGTCCAAGATGTGGGTGAGACAACCGAGGATGCGCCAGAGTTGCAAGGGATGCTACAGAGGTGAATAATGTTGCAAACCACAATTTTCCCTAATATTTGAGATTCTAGGTTCCTTATGTTCAAATTGTCATGACATCCTTTTCTCTCTACCGCCATTTACACTGTATTCCTAGTTGTGATGAGGGAGACACAGAGCTCGACTCGGACCTAGAGGAGGACCAAATCAACAGTCTGGAAAACTGTGTGTAAGTGAAAAAAATAAGTGTATGTTTATTTGAAATCCTTTTTTTAAATTGAAGCCTATTATCTCTGTGTGACAGGATTTATTTAGCGTCCGACTCCGATTGTGATCCGGACTCAGAAATAGATCTGGAGACAGATGACAGTTCCGACGAGGATTATATCCCCCCAATTCAGATACGGTACTGATTTCTCCATGTTGATGTCAAAGTACACTGGAGCGTGGAGCGTCAGTGTTTTTATTATCATTTTTTCACACTCACTTACATTGTCTATCTGATCCTACAGATTGAACGCGGCTATGGCCAAAAGGTCAAAGATCAAAAGTCTGCCCATCATTTCAGCTGATGAGACCATCCATGACATCCCTGATGACCTTAGCTCTCCTTCTGAAGAGGAATCACCAGAAATCTTTATAGAAGAGGACATCGTTGGGTCCAAAGCAGCCATTGTCTACGCTGAGAACTTATACAAGCTGGCTAAATTGGTCCAAGTTCCAGTAAACCACTGTCCCCACACAATAACGCCAGGAAGGCTGTGCCAGAGTCTCCCTCCATTTACGCCTGTGGTTACCCAGAAGTGCTCCGCCTTTGTTGTTCGATGGGTAACTATCATGACCTAATCTTACCATAATTATGATGTCTTGCAAATTGTTATTCTCTTAGGGCTAGGAGCTCCCTTTTTATTTATTTCAGTATAGCTGTTCTCAGATAACAAATTCTTTCTGTGTTTATGAATGTCCTAATGGCCATGAAGTGTGGAAATGGATATCACAGCCGGTTTTCAAGTTTGGGATGTTGGGTGGGGACTTCATGCTTGCAACTAACATCCTGTTGAGCGGGAATAACTTCACCAAAGTTGCCCTCCTGCTCCGCTTTATGAACATGGGATGTGTAAACTACAACACATTCTTCTTGATCCAAAATGCAAACTGCGTGGAATCAATCAAGGCGTTCTGGATGGATCGAAGATCCGAGGCCATTCAGCGGTTGCAGGGCAAGGATGTGGTTCTGTTAGGTGAGTTTGGAGTATCACAACGCAATGACAACATGTTTCACAGTACACAGCTGCCAATATGTGATCTCATCACCCCCGTCCAGAACGATTGACTGCGCCCGGCTGAGATGACTAACAATATTGGTCCTCTAATTATTACTTATTTGTCATTTCAGGGGATGGGAGGAACGACTCACCAGGTATGGATAGATTACCAAAAAATTAAAATCTCACTACGTAATACATGCCTATACATCGTGGGATTTGAATATATGTGGGAATGGAAAATATGTCAACAGAGTCAAGGCCTAAGTGTCTTGCAGTAAACTTGGAGTTGTTTGGATTAGAGCACAATGTCAAGACCTATAATTTTATGCTGGCTAACTTTCCCAATATGTACTTGTTCTGCCTTTCAGGTCATTGTGCTCAGTTCTGCAGTTACACAACCATGGAGAACTCGCGCAAGGAGATCGTCAACATAGTTACTATTGACAAGAGGCAGACAAGGCGGTCCTCAGTCATCATGGAAAGAGAGGCCTTCATCATGACAGTGGAGAAACTACACAATGAGGTTCAGGTTGTGGAGTTCTGCACAGATGCACATCCGCAGATTTCAGCCCTCATTAGTAAGCACATATGCCAGTGGTATTGGGAAATATATGTAAGCTGTATCAATACTACGTTTGAATAATACATAATTTTTACATTTCTCAGACCCCGAGAGAGGAAGGTTCAAGGACTACGGGATAAGGCACACTCTTGACATGTGGCACGGTGCCAAGAACCTGTCAAAAAAACTTGCAGCAGTAAGTCTTTTCTTCCTTCCTCCTTACATATGATCATTTTGACTTTGTGCACAAAACCAAATTGTAATCTTTTTGATCCCTCAAGGCTGCAGCAGTCAAGGCGGCCTCCTCATCTGGTTGACAGACATTCTCAACCATTTCTGGTGGTGCTGTAGAAAGGCAGACACAGTGGAAGAGTTCTTTGTAAGTTGATCTATTTTTTTATTTTATTTTTATATATTTGAGATTATTTATATTAGATATTTATCTAACAATTGGTCCACAGAAATTTAATGGAATGTTCAACCTTCTATTTGGTTTCTATTACTGTAAGGTGCTGTGGCCTGGAATCGTCCATCACGTCTGCGGAATTCACAAGTGGTATGTTGGGGAGTGCGACCATGAGCATCTGGAGGACTTTAGCCAGAAGGAATACATCGAGTACCAATCTGCGACACACACGGCCCTCCTGGCTGTAGTCGAGAAAAAACGGTGGCTGAAAGATGTGCACAAATTCTTGACATTCAGGTAATACAATTTCTCCTAATTATATGTGAGTGCCTAACTACAGTTGACGGCCGCTTCTTTCCACCTGACAGCGGGGGGCTTCTCCACCAGGACGTAGAATGTGATGTACTAATGATTACATTTTATGTTTTTTATGTCTACATAGATCAACTGCCGAGCTTGAGTCATTCCAGGCCCACATTCTGATGTATGCCAGCAAACGGCATTCATTCTCACCCCAAGTCTACAGCGCCAGAGTCCTCCTTGCCGCAATAGACTACAACTATCACCTGAACAGACAGTACAGATGGACTAAAGCCGGGAAGAGGATGTGAGTTCAATATGCACACAACAACATAACTATCTTTCCAAAAAGTGCTATGGCCTCATTAGCATGGGCCATAAGTCACCCGATCTACTATGAATCACCTCATTGAATGGAAAGGAATTGCATTCAAATGCCCCCATCGAATGGAGAGGAGTTGTACAATCTCTACCCAGTTTAGCCGGGTTGCCGAGGTTACTGTGAAAAGCCCATGGAATGGTTCAGACTCGCCATTGGCTGTTCTCTCGAGCACCACGCCCACCCCTGCAGACACTACAGTTTAGCCGGGTTGCCGAGGTTACTGTGAAAAGCCCATGGAATGGTTCAGACTCGCCATTGGCTGTTCTCTCGAGCACCACGCCCACCCCTGCAGACACTACTACGCATGCGCGGTTCTACTAAGCACACCGCACACCTCTGCAGACACTACTACGCATGCGCAAAGCGCAGGTTATGCGGGTTGGATTCATTTTCCCATTCAATGCATTGCACTGGCGTATAAAACAGCTTTGCGGTCGCTAGCTGCCCGTCAGCTTAGCAAACTCAAGGTGAGTGGTTTTTACTAGCATGCTAATCCTAGAAGAACAAGCTAATGTCACATTAAACTCCAGGCGAGTGTGGTTACCTAGCTTCTGCTAGCCAGGCTAACCTTCTGCTTCCATCAACAGGCTACCGTCACTTTTAGAAACTAACGCTAATGTTATGTTAGATGATCAACTCCGGTTTATTTACCTTCTGCTGTGGTTAGCTCATGCTAGCGCTAGTAAAGGGATGACTAGGGATGACAGGCTTGCTTAGCTTTCAGAAGCAAAGCTAATGTTGTTTTCAGTGTTGCTTGGTGCTGTCACACTCACACACATGCGTTAACATTAATACACGTCTTAGCTTTTTAAAGGTAATGATGAGTGATGTCATGTAGGCTACCAGCCATGATTGTTTCAGCCTTGGTTTCCATACACTTTCTGTAATAAAATGTCTAAAGCAAGCATAGGATGACAGTCATATTGCATTGTAGTCTTTGTAGAACATCATTCAAGACTTTATATTATGAGAACAACCTGGGAACATAGTATATAGTAGACCATTTGAAATATTGTTACAAAGGATTTTAGTTTCTATTTCTATTTTATCCAAGCAATAAATCAGGTATTAGAGTTGAAAGCAGACATACTTGAGAACATTACAATCATGGTTGTTACTTTATGAAAGCCTGAAAAGTAGAGCTTGAGCTCACTTTACCCAACTGCCAATAGATGCAGATACCTTCATGCTATGTGTGGCTCTGTTTTAGTGTGGATTGCTTGACTTTTTTTAAAATCCTGATATGATTGAGGTTGATTTTATCTTATTAGAATGTAAGGTACAAGCAACACAAAGCTATGAAGTGATTTTGTTGATCCAATGGACTATACACTGCAAAAATGCCCATATTCCTCATTTGGTCACGTCCTCTTTACTTGTGAAGAACTACTAAGTAATTGATTTGTTTGTGGTCACAGATGTCTCAAATCAACGACCGAACGACTGCCATCCTCTCATCATTCTATGACAAGGGGATGACCTCCAAGAGATCACCCCTCATCTCCCCTGCTGCCACGGCTGCTGGGCTCACAGAGCAAACTGTAAAGGTAACAAAGTAATGCAAATGGTATAATGGAGATTATGATTTTCTGTGTATAGTTCTTTGTATGTGTGAGCTGTGGGGACATGTGGGCTTGTCATATAACCATAACCATAAACTTTGCTTTTTCAACTCTAGAACTGGGTGGGAAACCGCTCAAGGAACCCGAAAGGCTCGAGACCCAGAAATGGGTTTCGAGACCTTTCGGGTTACAACCTCTACTGCAGAGGACATCTAAAAAACAAAGGTATATTCTTTCATGTTATGTACTGCATAATCCATGCCAGGGAAGACTTTAATTACTGTAGGTAAAAGTCAAGACCGTCATGGTAAATAAGATGTATCTCTATAAAGAAGGCTCTACTATCAATTTTGATCAGGTAGCACTTGGTAATAAAGCAACATTAATACTAGTGGGATTAATGATGTTGCATGTGTGCTATATGGATCATACCCTATCTATTTAGTAGGCATTACTTTCAGCTCTACTGCCAAAACAGGCCTACTCTCCCACCCCTAGATGGTCATGGCAACCCTTATTAAGCTGCTTAAGTGCCTTTTAAACATGAACTCTGGATCATGTCAGGCTAGATAGAGCAGGATATTTTCAGGTTTTGCCTTTCTAAACATGAGGGGTCTTTGTTAAGAAACAACTGGATATGAGCCGTTTTTTCTGCCAGTGGGCGGGCGCGGGAGGGGGGGGGGGGCGCGGTAGCATGTATCGAAAACAATCACTGTGGTGATTTATTTTACAAGTGGCATTCAAGTCATATCTGACTAGTTTTAAATTTATTTCTCCCCACAAAAGTTTGATAGCCTATCAGTCAGTCAGCTCCTCTCTCCGCAGTGTGGACGCACAATGTCACACAACACTGCCTGCCTCAAATGGCTGCCTCACACAATAGAATTGGCTGCATCACGTTAGCGACAAATCTGGAGACTGGAGACTTCAAAAACCATGCCGTTTTAACGGAGTCCATTCCAACGAGGGGTGGCAATGTGCCAAAAATGAGCGCTTCGCCTTTGTTAGGCTACATAAAGCCGCCCAGTCAAAATAGTGGTCGGACTGTCTCCCCACAAAAGTTAGGCTTTTTCTGACATGGGAGCAAGCAAGCAGCGCAGCAGTAAGCGTCCCTCCCGATGCACTGGACGTGTCTGCCTGGCTGCAGCTGAAGCGCGTTGGGATCACACGGCCAAACAATTCAAGTTAGGCTTTTTCTGACATGGGAGCAAGCAAGCAGCGCAGCAGTAAGCGTTCCTCCTGATGCAATGGACCTGGCTGCCTGCAGCTGAAGCGCGTTGGGACCACACGGCCAAACAATTCAAGCCGTTTTTGCAGCACTTGAGGAAACCGTGAGTTTGCTTGTTGATATAAACGATTGCTCGAACGATTCATTAATTAATAAACTAGTGAACGTGAAGTGAGTCACGAAGAGCCACACCCACCCACTCAGACGGATCTGCGGATAATGACCTGCCACTGTTTAACATGACCAGCGCTTGCGTGGAAGCGAATCTTATACCGGCGGTCGAGGTAGATAAGATACGGACTCGCGGGAGTGCGCGTAGGCCGGCTAATTGTTGTTTAACATGCAAGCCAACCGGCTAGGAGCAGGTTATAATACGGATTCCACTGCATGTTAAGAAGTGGCTTGTGTCTGTCAATAGAGTGATGCCCTCTGTGGCATTTAAGAGCGTAAGACTGCATGTTTTAAAGTGCACGTGTCAAGACTATGGGGGGTGCGTGGGTGTGTCCACCATGCAGGGGATGGAGAAACACAGGGGGAGACTAAAAACATAATGCACATAAAACCCTAACCCACTAAAAACATAATACACAAGAAGCAAGGGGAAAACTAAAAACATATTGCACATAGTACACAGTAGTGAAAACAATATAAAAGGCCTAATGAAAACAGTCAATAAAATGTTAAACCCAGGATCGGCTGCTCCTGATCCAGCTCTTTACAGAAGCTTTAAAAGACGGCATAGATAAACTAATCTTAATGGTTGTGGGCAGGCTGTTCCACAGCACAGCTGCTGTGTAAAGGAAAGAGCTCTGCCCTGTACACCTTTTACACCAGACTGGGACAAAGTTGGTGGAACTCCCCCTCGTGGCGTGCACGTCCCTGGCTTTTCTAAAATAATTTAAGAGGTACCTTGGCACTACATTATTTACTATCCTGTGCACGATGCAAAGTTTCATCTGGTTTACTCTCTCCTCTACTCTGAGCCATGTGAGGCTGTCAAAATGAGACTGTAGCAGGTCAGTTTAATCTGGTTTACTCTCTCCTCTACTCTGAGCCATGTGAGGCTGTCAAAATGAGACTGTAGCAGGTGAGTTTAATCTGGTTTACTCTCTCCTCTACTCTGAGCCATGTGAGGCTGTCAAAATGAGACTGTAGGTGAGTTTAATCTGGTTTACTCTCTCCTCTACTCTGAGCCATGTGAGGCTGTCAAAATGAGACTGTAGCAGGTGAGTTTAATCTGGTTTACTCTCTCCTCTACTCTGAGCCATGTGAGGCTGTCAAAATGAGACTGTAGCAGGTCAGTTTAATCTGGTTTACTCTCTCCTCTACTCTGAGCCATGTGAGGCTGTCAAAATGAGACTGTAGCAGGTGAGTTTAATCTGGTTTACTCTCTCCTCTACTCTGAGCCATGTGAGGCTGTCAAAATGAGACTGTAGGTGAGTTTAATCTGGTTTACTCTCTCCTCTACTCTGAGCCATGTGAGGCTGTCAAAATGAGACTGTAGCACGTGAGTTTAATCTGGTTTACTCTCTCCTCTACTCTGAGCCATGTGAGGCTGTCAAAATGAGACTGTAGCAGGTGAGTTTAGTCTGGTTTACTCTTTCCTCTACTCTGAGCCATGTGAGGCTGTCAAAATGAGACTGTAGCAGGTGAGTTTAATCTGGTTTACTCTCTCCTCTACTCTGAGCCATGTGAGGCTGTCAAAATGAGACTGTAGCAGGTGAGTTTAATCTGGTTTACTCTCTCCTCTACTCTGAGCCATGTGAGGCTGTCAAAATGAGACTGTAGCAGGTGAGTTTAATCTGGTTTACTCTCTCCTCTACTCTGAGCCATGTGAGGCTGTCAAAATGAGACTGTAGCAGGTGAGTTTAGTCTGGTTTACTCTCTCCTCTACTCTGAGCCATGTGAGGCTGTCAAAATGAGACTGTAGCACGTGAGTTTAATCTGGTTTACTCTCTCCTCTACTCTGAGCCATGTGAGGCTGTCAAAATGAGACTGTAGCAGGTGAGTTTAGTCTGGTTTACTCTCTCCTCTACTCTGAGCCATGTGAGGCTGTCAAAATGAGACTGTAGCACGTGAGTTTAATCTGGTTTACTCTCTCCTCTACTCTGAGCCATGTGAGGCTGTCAAAATGAGACTGTAGCAGGTGAGTTTAATCTGGTTTACTCTCTCCTCTACTCTGAGCCATGTGAGGCTGTCAAAATGAGACTGTAGCAGGTGAGTTTAATCTGGTTTACTCTCTCCTCTACTCTGAGCCATGTGAGGCTGTCAAAATGAGACTGTAGCAGGTGAGTTTAGTCTGGTTCACTCTCTCCTCTACTCTGAGCCATGTGAGGCTGTCAAAATGAGACTGTAGCAGGTGAGTTTAATCTGGTTTACTCTCTCCTCTACTCTGAGCCATGTGAGGCTGTCAAAATGAGACTGTAGCAGGTGAGTTTAGTCTGGTTTACTCTCTCCTCTACTCTGAGCCATGTGAGGCTGTCAAAATGAGACTGTAGCAGGTGAGTTTAATCTGGTTTACTCTCTCCTCTACTCTGAGCCATGTGAGGCTGTCAAAATGAGACTGTAGCAGGTGAGTTTAATCTGGTTTACTCTCTCCTCTACTCTGAGCCATGTGAGGCTGTCAAAATGAGACTGTAGCAGGTGAGTTTAATCTGGTTTACTCTCTCCTCTACTCTGAGCCATGTGAGGCTGTCAAAATGAGACTGTAGCAGGTGAGTTTAATCTGGTTTACTCTCTCCTCTACTCTGAGCCATGTGAGGCTGTCAAAATGAGACTGTAGCAGGTGAGTTTAATCTGGTTTACTCTCCTCTACTCTGAGCCATGTGAGGCTGTCAAAATGAGACTGTAGCAGGTGAGTTTAATCTGGTTTACTCTCTCCTCTACTCTGAGCCATGTGAGGCTGTCAAAATGGGACTGTAAGAAGGTGAGTCCTGGGATGCAGTTGAAGAATGAGCCTGACTTATTTGTTTTGCGCTGTCTGCAATCGTTTTTTCAGTGTCATGGTGGTCCTGGTGTACCAGGAGGAGCAGGCATAATCAAAATGACATTGTACCAGGGCTCCAGCTAGAATTTTTAATGCTGTAGTATTTATAAATGATGCAATTCTAGTGAGAAATTTAACTCTCTGGTTTACCCTGGAGACTACTTTTAGAGCCATGCTCTCTCCTGTTAATTAGCTGTCTAAAACACAGCCCAAGTAGGTGACCTCCTTGGCTGCGACCTCCACGTCACCCACCATTACACTGAACCCAGGGGACCTTCTCAGTCTGATGTTGGAGCCAAAGACTATCGCCTCGGTTTTCTCTAGATGAAGGGATAGTCTGTTGTCCACCAACCAGGAGCTGATATTTAAGAGCTCCTGGCTGAGGATGTAAAGTACACATCAGATAATTATTTTTACAACGGTGGTTTCTATCATTTTAGATAGATCTTATCACGCTAATGCCTCTCCAACTGGTCATTTCTCTGATCAGTTTGTAGTTATTTGATTATATAAAGTATAATATATATATATGTAAAGCAAGTGTATCTGGCAGCTACTGACCTATTCGACTCACACGGTCGCCCCAACGGGAGAGCAGCAGGGAGGGATTAACTCAGCAGCCTGTTGCAGTGATGCAAGACTCTGGCTGGCAAGTGAGCCTACTTTTGGTGAGACAAAAAATAATCAAACTTAAATTGCCCTATTTACAGAGCTAGATAGCATTGACTCTATATAAATACACTGCTCACTGACCGTGAAGTACACGCCAGCAAGCAGCTGGTGACGCCAAACAGCTTCTAACTCTACAGAGCCACACAAATCTAGATTCCAGGGAATCCATTGGACGTTGCACCGCTCAGCACTCACAAGGGGATAATGGGAGGAGATGGGGATCCATTCTCCATTGTATCAGGGGTTTTCAAACTGAGACTGTGGGTCTCCCCCCCCCCCTCCCCCCAAGACAAAGATTAAAAAAAGGTGCCCTACGCGGGTGGAGTCAGCACTTAATATTACAACCATACAGTCAGATTACAATGGCTATGCGTACATTATAAATATTGTTTTGCATACAATATGCAAATGAGTGTGTGACATCATCTAGCAACTTTTAGCGACTTTCTGAGCAGCCAATAGCGACTTTGCTTGGAAATGAGTTGGCAACCCGCTCCCCAGATCGGCAGAGGGAGTGGAGCAACTCCTGGAACAGCATGGCAATGGAAATTGACCATGTACAATTGTGGAGAAAATGTGAGAAACATCTGAAAAAAGTCCTTGTAGCAAGAGCTGTGCCAATCAACAAGACCGTAAAAATGGCTCTATTAGTATTTTTGGTGCTGTACACCCATTTGGTCACGTTCGGAACACTGATTGGGTCTAGCGATGTGCTTTAGTTTATGATAAAGTAGAGTTCAGTTGTGTTGGATCAGATGTCTAACTAATATTCTGTGTGCTTTTCTTTTTTTGCTAGGGAAAGAACACCACCATAGTAAATAATGCTGTATGATGCTTTTTTTCTATTTAGGGGACATTAAAGATGCTGGAGCTGCTTGGACAGTCATGCCAGCAGAGGAAAAAGGACAATACAAAGAGAGAGCGAGAGAAGAGAGAGTAGGTGGAGGCAGCGAGGAGAACAGGCTTGCCAGAAGAAAGAGGCTAATCAAGCAACTGAAACACCAGGTTGGATGTAATGGTTAAGTTGTTTGGCATGTCCCCATGTTCCGGGGTTCCGATGTTCCAGACGGTGTCCCCATGTTCCGGGGTTCCGATGTTCCAGACAGTGTCCCCATGTTCCGGGGTTCCAATGTTCCAGACAGTGTCCCCATGTTCCGGGGTTCCAATGTTCCAGACAGTGTCCCCATGTTCCGGGGTTCCGATGTTCCAGACAGTGTCCCCATGTTCCGGGGTTCCAATGTTCCAGACAGTGTCCCCATGTTCCGGGGTTCCAATGTTCCAGACAGTGTCCCCATGTTCCGGGGTTCCGATGTTCCAGACAGTGTCCCCATGTTCCGGGGTTCCAATGTTCCAGACAGTGTCCCCATGTTCCGGGGTTCCAATGTTCCAGACAGTGTCCCCATGTTCCGGGGTTCCTATGTCGAGGTGTCCTCATGTTCCGTGGTTCCGATGTTCATCTGTTCTTTCGGTAATGCTTTATTTATTAGTTGGCTCATGTTTATTTCCTGTCCGCTATTGATTTCAGTAAATAACAACAGGAAATAAACTCGGTAGTGTCTGAAGCCCATAGTCAGAAGGATGGTTGTACATCTATTTAAATAAATACTTTTTAGATGCTGGGAATGATTAAAGTCCCTCGAAACTAAATTCACATATTTGTTTGTTAACACATTATTTATATTAGAAATTATTTGCTGAAAACATGATAATTCTTATCCCAATCTTGTACTGAATTTGGGAGTTGCACCATTTTTCTGTTTTTTCACCATTTCTGTGATCAGGATTTTTTAGGCAGACTTTAACTTATTGATGACATCATGGAGAGAAGTCCGAGCAGAGATTGCTGCTTACTTTGTCATGATAATTGAAACATTAAATCGTTCAAATTTGACTGGGTGCTTAATAACACATTTTCTGTGGTGTGACAAATTCAAAACACATTTGTGTTTGGTTTCAAGGGACTTGGTTACAACTTTGGGTTTAGAATGGGTGAAATTACAATGGATTACAGCTTTGAAGCTGTTTCCGAATGTGACAATTCCTATGGAAACGTCCTTCTGGGCCACAGGATCTAGACACTGACCATGAACGTGGGACCATTTCCAGCTTAATATTTTACGTAAAGTTTGAAATGGTCTTCACACCCCTACACTCCTCTTGCACACTTAAGAGTATAAATGTAACACTTTTCAGTCTAAGTTGATGATTTGTCACAAAATGGACATAAAATAGGTAATTGGCGATTGCTGTCTGTTGGTCTCTATTGGCCATTTGCAGAAACAACTGCTTTGCATGCATGGTGATGGACAGTATTCTTCGGTTCCACAAAGTTAATACTCTCCAAAATGTTATGTCGATAAAAAACACACAGATCGGATGCCTCAGCCCTGTCCAATAAACAGACCCTCATCATTGAAACATGCTTAAAAACAGATCTAAATGGCAGTCCATAGTGTCCAAAGAGATATACAATAATTATGGGGACAGACACAATGGTTCAGTGTGGCTGAACCCTAAAAATCACATCTATGGCTGAAAATGTTCACACTATTAAAGTGGTATGTAATGATAACATATTGTGTTAATGTCAAAATCATGTAAAGAAATATATTTTTCATTCTTGATCTACACTGTACAGTTGTTAGTCATTTGGTTTGGCCACTTTACTGCTGGGTTTTCAAGGCACTGCGGCATTGTGTGGGGGCTTTTGTCATTTATATGTTTACTTTGTTCTTTCTATGTTCTTTACAAAAGCCCCTCTCACTGCTGCTGCGGCAGTACCGCAGCAAAATGTCCAAATGAAATGAGAAACAACTAACTGCCAGTAATATATCAAGTCTGTAACACAAATACTTGTGTGTGAATAGGTGACACTGCTTGAGAAAGAGGGGGTTCATGTTGGGGTGATGGTCCACGATCCAGCCTCCAAAACCCAGCAAATGATGTGCACCCAACATGTTGAATCGTTCATGCAACACAGCATGATTGGGTTTGCACATCTATTTGAAGGTAATGTTATCCTTCACAACTTTTGAACTTTGGCAATTACAATATCTTGATGTAATCTTTGCCGCAAGGTGTAATGTATTATTTGTTATAGGGGCAAAGCAGAAACAACAGCGCCACGAGGACTATTTGATAAGGGTCCAGGAGCTGTTCAACCAAAAGTATGGTATGTTTGCCGTTTATAAATTCAACATTGCACCAAAATTCTATTTTTGGTGCTAATCCAGTCATCATAAACACAAATGTGTTGTGGTCGTATACTGTACTGTATGTAAAAGCTAGCCTAATGTACAGTACGTTCAGAATTATGTCTATTTGTTGTGCCGCGGCATGCCATGAACTCAATAATGGCTAGGGAGTGCTCCAAAGAGATGCTGGGTCCTGTGTCTTCACTCTTTCAGATGGTCAAAATAGATAATGGTAAACAAGCAACAATACAAAATATAATTCAAGGAATAATAGCAGATTCAGCAGAGAATGCCTTCCTCCGAGACAAACATTATATAGAATTATATTACTTTCTAACACTGGCTGCCATTGAGCATTCACACTATTGTCTGCCTGGCAACGTGGCTACATGGGTGTGCCTGCTGCCTGTGTATGGCAGCCATTGAGCCTACATAACCCACAGGTTATGCTCCAGGTTGTGCTCCACACAATGTTTACAGAGGCAATTTTCACCTTACTTTGAACATCTCAAAAAGCACAACAATATGATCATTTATATTGTGAAAAGTTACATCTGATCCATT
Source organism: Poromitra crassiceps (assembly GCF_964638095.1). Classification (NCBI taxonomy): domain Eukaryota; kingdom Metazoa; phylum Chordata; class Actinopteri; order Beryciformes; family Melamphaidae; genus Poromitra; species Poromitra crassiceps. The sequence goes on from NW_028152244.1 coordinate 881,626, forward strand.
TTCAGGCATGCCCCTTCAGTCTTCTTTTTTGTGTTTCCACATTCCCCTGGGGATTTACTATTATGCTTTTTATGCCTTCGCCGGCGATAGCCAGGCCAGCGGCATTATGGTTTGGGTTGTCTGTACCTACGCCGACTCAAGGATGGACTGATTAGATTTTGGTGGTCGAAGTTCAAGGGCACTGTGACCTCACAGATGCCGTTTCCAAGCTTCTTAATGCGATATCTCAGGAACGCCTTGACTGAATTTTGTCACTTTTTGCTCAAATGTCCACTTGGACCCCAAGGGTCAAAGTTCAAGGTCACTGTGACCTGACTAACGTCATTTTCTAGTTCATTAACACATTATCTCAGGCAAATTTGGCTGACGTAAAACTAAGAGCTAATGACTATTTCTGGGACGTCAGAGTACGCGGCATGAATTATATCTGTTTTGTCCTGCGATCACAAATCAGGGTGGATGACATCAAGCTGGTCTGATATATGATGTTATTGATTGATAGACTCCGTTCTAAAAATCTAAACTATCCCTTTAAGCATTACATTCTCCCATTTTGTGTTGGATTTGAGGGTAATAGCTTATTAATATACTGATGCCAAGAAGGAATCATCCTAATCTGCACAAATATCTTGGAACATTCAGTCATTGCTCCATTATTAAGGACCCCATGTGTGCCAAACAACACACCAAACATCATCCTGCTTTTGCTGAAAATCCTTTCAAATAGTCATATGTTAGATAAAGTGCGGACTTGCTGAGAATAAAAATATAGGCATGTTTTCTTGTTCTTAGGAGAAGCAGGGGGAAAGGGGCGCTTCCCCTACAAAGCAGTCATCGATGGCAGGAAGGCGATCGAAGTCTCTGGCCTCCCTGTCCCATTAAAAAAGCCATCAGCATATGGCACGAAGCAGCTGATGGCGATCCTGGATAGCGGGGCCACAATCACTGTCCACATTGGTGAAGGTGGGTATTAACACATTACTGCAGGAATGTCCAAAGTCTGGCCCGGGGGCAAATTGCGGCCAGTGGACCAACTTGTTTGTCTACATTAAATAACGTGTCCCTCCACACAGGATGCCAGTTCAATTTTTTTTCCTTCCTCAAGTCACGACAGTACTATCATACAGTTTGTAGACAAGGGCCAAGCAGGAACAACGCAGGCGGAAGTAATGTTTTCAGATGGGAAACAAAATCCTTAGACAGGGTTCGCCCAAAGTCTTGAAAGTCATGTTTTCAAGGTTAGGAATATGCTTGAATTATAATATACTCCTTAAAAAGTGCTTGCTTTTCAACATAATCTGGTGTTTCATACATACGATTGTCACACATGTAAACCAAAAAACCTTCTATTCCTTAAAGTCCCTGTAAACCAAAATCCACAAAAACGTTCTAACTATGTTATTTAGGGTCTTATGTGAGTAATTGTGTGGCTCAGAAAGTATGAGCCATTACTTTCAACCCAAAGCCTTAAAAACGCCACTTTTCTACAAGGTCTGGATTTCCATTTCCTCATTGAAGAGAGCGGTGCGCGCGGTGCTAAAATGCAGGATCTTATCACGTCATAAGATTTAATCTAATCACACACACAGACACACACAGTAGCGCTGTGCACTCGCAGCGCAGAGATCTCTTCCTCTCTGTAAACCCTCTCTGTCTGTGCTATGCGTCGAGCAACGCGTGAACACACACACACACACACACCATCTCTCTTTCCTTCTCTCTCTCTCTCCGTTCGTCTCCTCCGAGCAGGTCTCCTCCAGCATGTCTCCTCTGCTGCAGACGGGACACGCCCACACAGTCCGCGGGAGAAAATACACTCTAAAATCTAATAGATTCTCATTACTTTTGCCATGACTGTCAAACCTAAATTTATATACTTTGCGACGTTCATCATCGTTCAAATTTGGCTGGTGGCTTATTAACATAATGTGATGTGATGAACTCAAAATGCTAAATAATAAAAAAAAAAAAAATCTGGTTTCCAGGGACTTTAACTCATTGAGTGCCATGGACGTCTTTCGACGTCCAATTAAATAGTGACGTAGAGTGCCAAGGACGTCTTTCGACGTCCAATGCGTTTTTTGACGGTGGGACGTCGATCAAAGCCTTCTGCAGCTCCTGTACAAATATTGTAGCTATTGGAGGTCTATAACCTATTTTACAAACCCATTAGGTGGCGACAGTGCTCTCCAGATTAGAGACAGGTCCTGAGAAACAGGAGGAAAAAGCCGTGATCAAAGAGAAACCGATGCATGCTGCAGCCAGAGCCATATAGATTGCTCTGTCTGGAGCTGACGTTGGCTGCGAACATGAGTCAATCCGCGCACACAACTGAGCTCCTCTGCCTCTGTCTGTCTGTCTGTCTGTCTGCATAGTTTCTCCACACGATTAGCCACCAGAAAAGCAGCACCCGACGCCAAACCATTCAGCAGTCTGGTTTGGCTCTTCTCTATCGCGCTGGGAGCCGCCCGGCACACACAAACGGAGCACTCCGAAAATAGAGTGGGTGCGTGAGGCTGTGTAGTGTGGGGAGGAGTTTGCAGGAGGGGAGGGGGGGAGAGGGGGGCGGGGCACGCAGGGCATCACACAACTACACCACGGTCACTACATCAGAAAATATTATCTTCAGACTCAGTGAATGTGCTTGAAATGCTGCATTTCACAAAAGGCGGAATATCTCAGCTAATAATTTGAAAAGGCTGTATTTGCTCAAAACGACCTATCTTCTCCGGCTCATAACTAAAGAACGGAAAATGGTATCAAAAAACTTTTTTTTGCTGATGATACAATAGAGCCAGTTCGTTCTTTGTGCGTGTTCGGTGTTTACATAGTAATATCACACAATATTCTGTGGGCCTCGAGAAATCACTGAAAACGCTCTGAAAACTCTGGCACTGGGAGCGTCCGTTCTCCAAAAGTGGCTGGCACTCAATGAGTTAAGTTAAATGATCCCGTCATCATATTTATGGTTTCCTGGTGTCTGACACAAGACGCTGAGCAAACAGCATAGTGGACCGGAGCTAGATTGCCTGAGATACACGTGTGTGTGTGTGTGTGTGTGTGTGTGTGTGTGTGTGTGTGTGTGTGTGTGTGTGTGTGTGTGTGTGTGTGTGTGTGTGTGTGTGTGTGTGTGTGTGTGTGTGTGTGTGTGTGTGTGTGTGTGTGTGTGTGTGTGTGTGTGTGTGTGTGTGTGTGTGTGTGTGTGTGTGTGTGTGTGATATGTGTGATATCCTATTAAAAAAGATTGCAACATTGTAATTTCCCAGTTTGGATCATTAAGTTTCCTCTGATGGAATCTTTTGTTCGATTATCTCAGACCAGGCTGAGGCTGTGACACTGCGACAGGAAGAGGAGGACATGGTGCTGGACCAGGTCACCGCCACTGTGCCGCTACCTGCCTCTGACGAGCCGCTAGTGGTCAAAAGGAAGCGGAGGCGACCCCTGACCAACGCCCCCAAACCCACCCCCACCAAGTCTGGCAGGGGGGCTACCGCCAAGCCCTCCACTATTCTGGGTTTGTACAAAGTGTAGACCGTTTCGAAAATGCTTAGTTTTAGCAGTTGTTTTCAAGGTTATGAATATGCTAAATGAAAAGTGTTTGCTTTTCTAGATAGTCTGGTGTTTCTTTTACACAGTCACTCATCTTTTAAAAAAACTTCAAATGAAAACGATCTGGTCATCAGCTCCTGGCGTCTCATACAAGACGCCAGGTGAGCAGACAGCAGATTGGCCCCGAGCTAGATTGACTGACATGGGCTCTGAAATGAAAAGGGACATTTTTCCTTCCAGCTACACTCTCCAGATCGGCAGAGAGTGGAGCAGCAGGGGGAATAAATAAAATGTGATAAAATCAGAGACAATTCACAAAACTAACACGACATGCATATATTATACATCAGACTCTTGAGCTACTTCTGTTCTCACTCAAAATGTCACAATATAATCAATGTCATGTATACAGTAGTTTTTGAGATAGGCCTATTCATGTTTGTTTGGCAGAACTCATACTAGTTAACATTGTGTTGTGATGTCTCGCTGATTCCTTGTATGTATCCATGTTGGTTTTACTCGGTTACAAAAAACAAAGATCTGACAATGTTTCAACTAGCAGTTTCATCTAGCACCTTCAAAACCTGCACACATGTCACATAGAAATGTAGGAAAGGGCATGAAGAAGCCCAGGAGTCCCCCACAGGGACCGGTGCCTTGTGGCGACTCGGCTCCTGTCGCCCTTTACCCCTTTGAGGTGCATCACACAACCAGTGAGACAGAGCCCTGCCTTGTGAATGTCATCTGTAATGAACTAACAGCTGTTCAGTCTGTCTTTACCTATACTCAAGTAGTGTATCTTCCATTCAAGTCAATATTAATGTATTCAAGTCAATATTAATGTAAAGTAACTGTACTTTTACTTGAGTACTGTTTTAGTTTACTCTACCCACCACTGCAATTTGGTCAACGGTTAGACAAATTTGGTTTGACTCTATAGGTGTAGTCTCTGTACTGTAGAGAGATGACAATGTTTTTTCTCCCTTTGCCTAATCTAGAAGATGCACCAGAGGTGGTTGGACCAAATGAGGTAGGCAGTTGTTCGAACTGTGAATGTGGTAAAACAGGGATTTTGTGTATAAATATTAACTGTTTAGTGTGCACATTCCCTGTTGAGTTTGCAAATGTGTGATTTCCCATTGTGTGTGGAAAAGGTGTAACAACCACACCCCACAGGGTGCACATTTAATTTTCATGCATTAGTGAAACAGATTTGGATATCAACCTCAGTGTATTGTGATCTCTATTTTTAGGTTGTCTCTAGTGATTAACATATTTGTGGTCTCATAGTGTCAATTATAGGGACCCCTTGAGCCTCCCTGGGGGAAATAATTTGATAGTGTAGAGCTCAACAGTCACATTACGCCTCTTACCCCAGAACTGAATTCCCCATTCAGATTCTCTATTGACATTTCAAAAAATCCTCATATAACGAGTTTTATGGCTTGAACCAAGCCAAACATTCTTCCAGAGAATTGTAAGTGATCATAAAACATTTCACTTTGGGCAAAAACTAAAAATGAAAGTGGGGTGAAAGATTGAACAAAAATTGCACGTGAGATCCATGCGTGACATGCATATTTCCCTCTCACATCCCCATATGAAAAATATATTGCTTTCAAATCACAAAAGAAGAAAAACCATTAATGGCTCCTGTTGAATTAATCGAGGACTGAAGCGTTGCACTAATTAAGCCTACTTACCACTTATATATGTTTTTATATTTATAATTTGCTCCCAAGCAGCTACGTTTGATCTTGCCGATTGCAGCTGAACGCTGTGTGTAGAAATGTCTATTCTGATCTAAATAAGTATGGATTTCTGAAATGTAGACTGAGAGTGCAGAGTCGGGGTTCGATGGGTGGGTCAGGGCTGGGGTTCAGATCCAACTCACAAAATGTGCATATTATAGCAGACTGGAGTATTGGCCTTGGCGGAAGTCTGCACTCTCCGAGTGCACTTCTCTCCTCTCTGTTCTCTCCTGCAAACTTGCGCACGGTGTAGCAGATATGTATTTGCAAGAAAGATGTAATGGGCTTCTACGCTTGCAAGGTTTGGTCTTGCCCCACTGTTAAACACTGAAAATGTGAGGCTGGTCAGTACTGTGCTTTTCTGCAGAAAGCTTTTTGAATAACGTTGCTACTGTGTTGCTGTTGTCTTTTTCTTCCATAGAGCTCTATGCACCTGACTCAGATCCTAGATTTGAGCATGAGGGAAATTGAGCCTCAACAGGTCAGTCAACCGTCATCCGTCATCCATATATATATGTGTGTGTGTGTGTGTGTGTATATATTTATTTTAGGGCTGTCAAAGGTAATGCGATAATAACATGTTAATTCCCTTTAACGCCACTCATTTTTTTGACGCGCGACTAATGCTTCTGTGATGTTTGATGTGCCTTGGTCCACACCGTAGTTTGGGAAATGTGGAAGCAAGTGGCAGCAAGCAGAAACAAACTTGTGTAGGGTGACCAGATGTCCCACTTTGTGCAGGAGCAGCAGGACTGCACATCACTTTCATGTGTGTTTCAAATTGAGAAGATGTCCCGCATTTTGGGAGACACGAGTAGTATCAGTGCGATCAGGCAGGCGAGAGGCAGAGAAAGCAAGCGAGACAGACAGTGAGAAAGAGAGGCTAAAAATATCCGTTTAAGGGAGATTTTCTAATAAATTAGCGATTAATTGGCGAATAACTGGCGATTAATAGCCATTAACTAGGATTAACTATGATAAGCATGATTGTCCATAGTATGGACAATCATGCGATGAATCACGATTAAATATTTTAATCAATTGACAGCCCTAATATACTGTATATATATATATATATATATATATAATAAATTGAGAAGTCTAATAAATTAACTATGATAAGCATGATTGTCCATAGTATGGACAATCATGCGATGAATCACGATTAAATATTTTGATCAATTGACAGCCCACATATATATATATATATATATATATATATATATATATATATATATATATATATATATATATATATATATATATATATATAATTGAGAAGTCTAATAGCTTAACTATGATAAGCATGATTGTCCATAGTATGGACAATCATGCGATGAATCACGATGAAATATTTTGATCAATTGACAGCCCTCTAATATATATATATATTAGGGCTGTCAAACGATTAATTTTCTTAATCTCGATTAATCGTGCGATTAACTATAGTTAATCGCGATTAATCGCATCTTTGTATCGCATGTTTAAAATGCTATTATTTTGCAATGCAACGCATTTTTTATTAGATATTAATAATTCTTACCAGTGTGTCGTGATTGGGAATCAAATGAATGCAAATAAATGTACTTTGTGATCTTGAATTTTATATTTATTTTCAATTCAATAGAAGTGCAATGTAGACAGGAGGTCACAAAATGTCAACAAAATGCATCTTGAATAGAAAATAAATGCACAATAATTGTAAACACTCCGCCCCTATAATGACCCTTATATGCTTACATTATGTGCTTATATTGTGAAAGCTTTATCATGTTATAAGCACACTTGAAAATTATCCCCACCGGAATGGCAGCCATCTTTGAATTGAGGTCCAATCTGACTTCCCTCCACATATGAAAATAAACCTTATGGTATTCACTCACTATGTGATACATTTCAGATTTCTTTCAAAAAGTGCAACATTTTGTGTGAGCTTATCCGCAGTATTAATTAAATGTATACTGTATACATTTATTTATTGTTTTATTCCTTATTCCTAAAATATTTGAGACCTAACTAAGGCAACCAAGGTAAAAAAGGTCCAACCTGAAGCATTTCTGGTCAAATCATTGTGTGTGTGAGTGAGAATGTATCTGTCATGTATATGTACTGTGTGTGTGTGTGTGTGTGTGTGTGTGTGTGTGTGTGTGTGTGTGTGTGTGTGTGTGTATATATAATATATATATAGATCCTTTCTAAAATAAATTATATCATGGTAAAGTTTGTTTAGTTCCATAATTCTGTTCAAAAAGTGAAACTTTCTTACATTATCGATTCATTACACACAGAGTAAAGTATTTAAAGTTTTTATTTGTTTAAGTTTGGCTTCCAGCCCAGAAAAACCCCCAAAGCAGTATTTCAAGAAATTAAACATCACATAAAACCAATCAAAAAAACTATTTTCAAAACAGAATTGTCGATCTTCTGGAGAGTTATGTCTCAGACTCAAAAATGTTCATTCTCTGAAATAACTGAGAAGTAAATGCTGATTTTCCATGGCTTTTCCATGATATTATTTTTTTTTTGCAAAAGATCTGTACATATAGTAAAATACTTCTGTACTTACAGGAGCACCTCCCTCTCCCCTACGGATCTACCATCAACATGGATGCGTGGCAGGAGATGAAAACAGTGCCTTCATTTCGGGCATTGCTGGATTCGCCTTGATGTGTGTGTGTGTGTGTGTGTGTGTGTGTGTGTGTGTGTGTGTGTGTGTGTGTGTGTGTGTGTGTGTGTGTGTGTGTGTGTGTGCGCCGGTTTAGCCAGTTTTAGATATGCCTGACTCCTGTATAAAACTGGCAGGTAATACTCTGTTTTCTCTTCCCAGTGGGGGTGGGAGGGATTGGCCTTAATGTTCGTGGGGGGGGGGGGAGTGGCCTTAATGTTCAAATGTGATTTGTTTAAATGTAAAAAAAAAAAAAAAAAGATGTCACAAGCACTTTCATTAAAAAAAGTGGGGGGGGCGGGGGGGGGCGGGGGGAGGGCCTTAATGTTGAAATGTGATTTGTTCAAATGTAAAAAAAAAAAAGATGTCACAAGCACTTTCATTAAAAAAAAGTGGGGGGGGGAGGGCCTTAATGTTGAAATGTGATTTGTTCAAATATAAAAAAAAAAAAATGTCACAAGCACTTTCATTAAAACAAGTTCCAAATAATTTGCTTCCCTTCCCTGACTATTGCTTTCTTAAAGAATTGACACAATAACGGTGTTTGGAATGGTTTGGTTCATTCACTCATTCACAAACTAGTCTCAGAGAAGATTGTGGATCCAATTAGCAGTTGAGAATTCTGACACTAGTATTAGTAAATTGGCCAACACACATTATAGTCTGATCCACTATTTGTGTAATAGGGACTGGATGTTGATATAAAGACTAAGTGGGAAAATAATAGATCAGTCTGGTAAGTTGACATCACTTTACTGTAATGCAGCCTTTATAAACAAGAAAAGACGCACTTTTGTTTTATCACCGTATTATCGTATCCAAAATCTCAGATCATATCCAGTCTCATATCATGACATCAAACATCTAAGTTTGTTATCCAGCCTTAAATCACCATATTACCATATCATATTGCAGAGCCCTATGGGCTCTATCGTTGCAGCGGCGCAGTTTCTAGGCCGAGCGCCAGCCGCAGCGCAAAGCAGTGGGCGTGGAAAGGCGCACTTGATATCGTCGTGCTGGCGCTAGATGCAGCCCAAAGCATTACAACCACGCCTTTTAGGCGTAAAATTATGCACTGTCATGCTCATTGGATAAGTGCAATAAACGAATCGCACGCTTGCCTTTTTAGCTCCAATTCCAGTGATCCCGCAAAACCAGACGAAAGCCAAACGCTCTGCCCCCCCCCCCCCCTCCCTTCATCCAGTCTGTCTGTCTGCATTATAGGCTATTATTCCATATTATTATGCTTCTCAAACCAATCTAACTGCAGTTTCAATACTGCAAGCATGTAAATACGCTACACTATAGCAAGATCAAAGTGAAAATAATGTTCTAAAGGCATCAGCTACAAAAATATAGCCTATCCCTATATGATGAGATTAATTTTATATTGGTGAAAGTTTGTTCAGAATGATATCGTTTTCTCTCCCCTGCTGCAGGTAGAATGATGCACATAAATATACCCTACATTATGTAAAGTCATTGCATAAATGTGTTTTTATTGTAAAACTAAATGTGAAGTTGGGCAAAGTTATTGGAGCGGACATCACAGTATAGCACATGACAGTAGAAGCGCGTTCTGAAGCGCGTTCCTCTGACACTTATCTAAATGACGTTAAATCGACAAAGGATATATATAGGCCCAGGAGGACATATATGTTTCACTTAGGGTGGTGTTTTAATTTCGATTATTTATTTGGTCCAATATTGAAATGTTCTACAATTGCAGGCTGTGTTACCATTACACATTATTTTAGATCGACCTTTTATATCTATTTCGCCTCATTTAGTTGCTATTTAGTAGCGAAATTGAGTACCCAATTGCATGCTGGGGCATTCACAGGCAGTCAGAGAGAGACAGTCGTATTGTGCCTGTCAGACTGCCTGCAGCCTCAAAGCGGTACACGGAGTTGTTTTACCCAGGCTGGACGCGTTGTCACACAGGCTTGTGACAGTAACTCAACGCGGAAGGATTTATTTCACAATAAACTGGTAAACGCACACCAATGCCTGCTCCTGTCAGTAGGAGAGAGGGAGAGAGTGACACAGGTAAGGGTGACAGAGGAGAGAGGGGAGGAATAGGCCTGCTTTTCAAAGGCGCAAGGCGCTAAATTAACGCCAGCTCGGAAGATAGGTATTTAGCGCCGACACGCCCACTTTGGCCCATTCTGGGACTGCGCCACGCCCATTCGGCCTAAAGCGCATTTGGCAGCGTAAAGCCATATTGATATCGTCCCAAAACAGGCGCAAGGCACGTTTTTTTGCGTTTAAGGCCCGTTTTAGCGCCGAAGGCCTGTGGGAGAATAGGGCCCACTGAGTGTGTGTGTGTGAGAGAGAGAGATAGAGCTTTATCGGTGTGTCTGTTCTTTCAAACTACCCCTGTAGCAGGCTTGTTCATGTCCTTATCTGATAGTTTTCATAAAGATTTAATTTATATTAGGTGGATTTATTTAAAAAAAAAGACTTAATGAAGTGTTCTGAATGTTTCTGTAGTTGATAACCGCATTAAGGTTTTGTGAAAACTACAATGTGAAGTAGGATTCAATCTGACTCCACTCATTCTTTCCTCCTTTTCATCAAACTTTCTGTCGGAGCAATGTCAGCTGCACTGACACCCGGACCAATGTTGCAGTAAAACAGCCACTTTGGGAATTATCCAGCTGTTTCAATACCCTGCTCGTTCTAATGTATGATTGGCTTATATTTTCATGACTATTTTATTAATATGGTTTGTAACTGGTTTCTCAGATGCTGTGAAAAACATTGTAAGCTAAATTGGACACACAGATATTAAGGTATTAAATTAATATATGATTAATCAAACCTGAATGAATAACATTACATAATTGTATATAACATAGTAGGCCTAATCTTTGGTGGTATTTTAGCCAAAGTGCCTGGAATAGTGCAGAGATCACATCAGAGATGCTTACAAGATTTACAAGATAGTGGTGGAAATGGCGTAACGAACGTTTGATGGCACCATGCATTTTTGGTGAGCCAGATATGCTCACAGGTAATATTTTGCAAGTCAAGTCACAAGTCTTTGAGGGGCAAGTCCAAGTCAAGTCTCACAACTTCGAGGGACAAGAACAAGTCACGTCTCATGGCTGAGCGTTCTATCATCTGCTGCATGTCATCCAGTCTGGTTAGAACACTGCAGAGCTAAAACCAAGGAAGTAAAAGCATGTACTCTGTATTATCCTCACTCCTTATGTATTAGAACACAGTAGCAGCAATGATTGGAGATGACATTTGTAGACATTTCCTTAATGTACCAAATAAAATAAAATAAAATACTTTTTTTTTGATTGATTGTTCACAAGTCCCAAACATTCAAGTCCAAGTCAAGTCTTTGAGGAATAGAGTCTCAAGTCAAAGTCCTCATCTCTGATATCAATTGAAGATTAATTTAATTAAATTTTTTGATTAGGCAATGGCAAATTGGGGTTTTTGTTTTTGTTTCATTTTTTTCCCTTAACATTTTGTTGAGATTAATTCTTAATATTAGGAATAATTGAGTTATTATTTGCTCATTTGCCTTTGGATTTAGGAATTAGTTGAGCATAATTATAAGAAGTTGGATAATTTATCGAATTCATTTGACTATGTATAAATAATTGCCTAATACCATTTCAATCATGAGAGGCCAGTTGGTAGGATTTGACAAACTTTATTTAGCAATCAGCATGCATGGCAAATACTTTGGCGCATGACTCCATTGGCCAGTGGCGCTCCTCTTGAGGCAAGAGGAGGGCACCTGCATAGGCTAGGAGATCCCCCTCCATTGGCCAGTGGCAAGAGGAGGCAAGAGGAGGGCACCTGCAGGCGCATGACTCCATTGGCCAGTGGCGCTCCTCTTGAGGCAAGAGGAGGGCACCTGCATAGGCTAGGAGATTTTCGTTTATTTTGATTGGATGATTTTAGTGTGATTAAATAAAGAAAAATGTACTATTGGTAAATAAATGTGATTAAATAAAAATAGAATTATATTGATTCGATTTGTTTATTTTAATTAAAACTGAAGTAAATTGAATTTATGGAAGGTAGACGAATCCTGTTTGATGTTAAAAGTAAATGTGCATAAAATTGTATGAATCTTCATCTAATTGTTATAATTAAAGTGAATTCTAATTACAGTTTTTGTTAAAATCACTCTTAGTCACTCCTACATCCTAAACACTCCTACAATTCACTCCTAATGTCTATATAGAAATCTAGAATTCAACTGAATTTAATTAACTTTATTAAAATGAAGGACATTTGAGGAGTTGTGCAGTCATCTGTTTGTCCTCTCAAGTTTAGATGGACTGAGGCAGAAACCCAAATGACAAGAATTAAGATCCATATGAAAGTGGAGCAGCAACTATATGCTGCTCATAAATTACCCATTAATGTTATTTTGGTATTTTCCTCCGATACAGTTCTAATACACCAAATTATTAGCCTACATTTCAAATTTGGTTTATTACAGTATAACACTTGTGTCTGTTACGCAAAACAGACTATTTGAGGGGATATTGGCATGCATCATGGACGTAACTTTCACTGAAATCCTTTGAAAGGCAATGACTTTTTCCAAGTATTTTTTGGTTTAGTTTATTTAACAATTTTCATATACAGGGTAAGAAAAAAGACCATATAAATTACATTGTTAGGAATAACAGGACAAAGTCCAGGACTTATTTCCATCGTCCCTGGTGGGCCAACAGTCCGCAGCAGACATTCACAGCAGTAACAAATTATAATAAGAACATAATAACATTCAGTTCAGATCAACCAGCCATCTGTTACCAGTCTAGTAGTGATCTATCTAGTACAATCTATCCCTCAGGCTGCAAAAGTATGGCTATATACTGTATTACCAGAATACATATTCACCAGTGTATTACAATATACAGTATCCACATACACCTTCATACTACCACCTATCCTTTATAATCTCATCTATCCATTACAACAACAAAAAATCAATAGAGATATATCTATTGACTACCATATATATTATTATCTATTATAGGTCTTCAATTATATCAGTTATGTCTATAATTATCCATTACAGGTATTATCTCTAATATTTATTATAGTATAATTTATATGTTCATGTCTGTAAATATGCAGTCTGGTAGCAGCAATAATCTAGTTAATACAGTAGTGCAATTCAGGAGTCAGATAGCAGCAATAATCATTTGATTAAATCCATTACTATCAGTTGAAATGAAATAAGCAGATGTGCAGTATACTACAAAGATTAAATAATAAAAATGCCATTTATTGTTCAAACCAAATCAAGGTCATTTAAAATAAGTAAAAAAGTCCCTCCAAGATACGTTAAAAGGCCCTGTCCTTATTTGGGGTGTAATATCTAGTAAAACCTGCTTGATCATTTTCTAATAAAAACATGTGGGTTCTGCACTTTCTTGGTGTACATGTAATCCGTAAAGCCCTGTCTATTCCCCCTGACAACCAGGCTTGTATATCCTCAATCTATTATTTGATTCTATTGTAAATATTCTGCTAAGATTTTCGGTAGCATATATGTGGTTATATTCGTACTACATTAATTTACCATCATTCTGTCTAACTAACTGTTTTCATAACATTGTGTTAGTATTTGACAAATGTGATGCAAATATAGCCCAACAGCAGCACTAGCAATAACGCAGCACTAATCCGGCACTAAGGCCGTTTGTGGGCGTGTTTGGTGCATATTTAGCCACTCACATGGCTGCTGTCCCCTTAAACATTCCCACAAACGGCCTTAGTGCCGGGTTAGTGCAGCGTTAGTGCTAGTGCCGCTATGAAGATATGGGCCTGTTTTGCAGTTGGTGGAGAATGAATGAGAAGAGTTAATGGATTTTGCCAAATGTGGTGATTTAATGCATTTAGAATGAAAGCAATGCAAAATGATTCAAAGTTTGATCCACATAGACTTGTGTTTCACTGTGTGTGGAGAATTTTGAGAATGTGACTTCAGTTTGGACCAATGCATGTGAGCAATCATAAAAAGGCTAACAGTAGCCTGTTACCATCACCTCGGAATGAGATGTTTGGAGCGGGGGAGTCTGGTGCAGCGCACAGGTCATAGACCTGGTTAGACGAGGGAGGAACCCGGCCGGGTGGCAACCCACAGAGCCCGGTCCCTCTACGTACCAGAGCCCTCCCCCTCCCCCGGTCCCGGCAGAGTAGTTCCGGAGCAGCGGATTGAGTGGCCCTGACCGCATGACCACCTTCGACCCTCCCTATAGGGCTGACCGTGGGTAGCTACTGGGACGTAAGTTGGGGCTTGGCCAGCCCCGGCTGGGTCACCTGGGCGAGGGTGTATGATGTTGCGAGACCCGAAACATCCTATGACCCCAGGGTACATCACTGAGGATACGTCCTAGTTATGCATCCATGCGATTTCTTTATGGCAACCACAAGCATGTATGGTGTCTTTTATCCAGTGGCTTGAATATTTGCCTTTCATCATCCACAGTATGCTTTGCAAGGGGAGCCACTTGCTGCTTTACTGTATGAATCAAATCACTAACACTCAGCAGTAGTTGTTGCCATTTTGTAGGTTATACTGCACTATAGAGGACTTGAAACATACATCAATTATGTAGCTCTCAATCATATCAATATCAATCACACACAATAATATTTTTAAACTGACAGATCACACATGCAAGCACTTGTTCAAATGGTCACCTTTATTTACACATTAACACTTAAACAGAATACATGCTTAACAGGGGTGCAGGGTGAGCATACAATGTGTGTAAGGGCCCGGGGAAGACAGATTTTTGTGTTGTGTATAATCTTTTCATTGTTTTCTAAACAGTGGACTGCTGCAAACTTCACAGGTAGAAATTATAAACACTTCTTCCACACAGCACACCCGTCACCATCTTGATTCTTCCTGTGACTGCACATTGAATAGTTTAGTCAGAATAATTTAGATTTGGATTTATTTTTAAAAAATGGACATCACTATATTGACTTAGGATTCAATTGACTAATTTGCGCTGTGAGAAACATGCTGTCTTCACTCTAGATTATTTTTTACAGAGGGGTACAGAGGAATGATAGAGAGCTTTGTCACATGGTACAAAGACAATCACCTGAAACTCAAAATCAGCTAAACCAATGGGCACACCAGAGGAACAGGAAGCCAAACCTCCTGTCCTGGCTGTCATCCATGGAGAGGAAGTAAAGAGGATGTATGCATACGCGTACGCATCTTGTGGTCAAAATCAATATAATTGATGTGATTAGGTCAACTTGAACAATTTGCAAAAGTCTGCAAAAATGAGACTTTGTTGTAGGGATGCACTGATGGCAAAATTCTGGGCAGATACCGATGTTTCAAATATCAATTTGGTCGATAGCCGATACTAATGTTTTTTAATGCCTTTTTTGAGAGGGAAATCTTCATTATAAAAAATTAACTGAACTGTTTTAAAATACTTTTTAAGCCCTTATCACACTTATTTCAATATTCCCTCACCATGCCCCTTCCCACCCCCCCCACACACTCCTCGAATCCTAAAGACCTTGAACTTTGACTATCAAAATGTAATCGCTTCATCCTTGAGTCCAAATGGTCAGTTGAGCCAAATTTGATGGAATTCCATCAATGCATTCCTGAGATATCGCACTTACGAGCTCGAAAATGGCATTAGTGAGGTCACAGTGACCTTGACCTTTGACCACCAAAATCTAATCAGTTCATCCTTGAGTCCAAGTGGTCATTTGAGCCGCATTTTACTAAATTCAATCAAGGCGTTCCTGACATATTGCGTTAACGAACATCGGACGGACGTACGTATCTGCCTCCAGCTCTGCTTTTGCCGGTGGAGGCATAATTATCCTGTTATGTAATTCTGAAACAAAAAACAAATTAATGATAGGCTAAATATCGGCCACAGCGATTGGAGAATAGCATTTTTGTTTTTGCCAATAGCGGATTGCAGTCCACAAGGCCAATATCGGCCGATATATCTCGGTGCATCCCTACTTTGTAGATAGTTTTCTCAAGCAAAACATTACGTCACAGTGAAGTAAACCTTTACATTTTTCCATCTCAAATGCCATCACTTCATCATTTAATCCAAAAATACTTTGACTGTGAAATGTCATAATCGGCGATTAATCTAGGGTTATGGCCAGGAACATATTTTGTGAGGTCACAGTGACCTTGCCCTTTAACCACCAAATCAGTTCATGCTGGATTCAATGACCTCCAAGTGTTAATTTTTTTAAATCAAATCAGGAATCAAATCAGGAAATTCACAAAAGGCATTCATGAGATGGGAAAGACAAATGTGAGGTCACAGTGACCTTGACCTTTGACCAACATAATCTAATCAGTGCATCCTTGAGTCCAAGTCAACGTTTGAGACAAATTTGATTTAATTCTGTAAAGGCATTCCTCAGATGTCACGTTAATGAACATTGGACAATGTACAGATGGACGGAGAACCCAAAACCATAATGGGGGCTCCTTTTTTCAAGCTCTGTCTGGGGGGAGGCCCGCAGTCTCAGACTATGAAAAGCCCTCGTCCAGACAATAGACATCATGTCGCCTTAGTCCAGGTCAGTCACACCCTCCTCCTCCTCAAGTTCATCTTCATCATCAGTATCTTCTTCATCATCACTGTCATCACCATCTGCATCCTCATCTTCCACTACCCCCACACAGTCGGCCTGGAAATGCTGGTACATGGAGGCACAGCTGTCAAGCTGGTGTTGGAAATGCTTGATCTTTGCCGTGAGAGCTGTGACTGCCCCATGGTCAAAGCGTGAGGAGCTTGAGTAGTTATGGAGGGCTTCTTGTGTTTTGGACAACTCTTTGTGGAAGAAGGCCTCAGCTGTCCTGAGGTCCCCTCTGATGATGTCTCTGTCCTCAGATGCTCTATCACTAAGACAGACCAGCACAAATAACCTCTGCTTGAGGTGAAATGCTGGATCATCACCCTTTCCCTGTTGGCTCCAGACACCAGCATCCATGTTGATTGCCATTTCGAAAGTCAAGGAAGGGAGGTTTGTGGATGGGATGGCTTGCCTCTTCAGATTGTAGAGCTTTGTTGACGCCTTGATTTTGCTGTTGAGCTTCACGATTTGTCTGGAAAGCCTTGCAGCAATTGCTTGTCCCTCTGTGAATAAAATCCAAAAAGATGTAAGTTTCCTCAAACAAAACTAAAAATCAATAAACCTAAAAAAATGTGATCTTGTTTAGCATGCATCCAGAATGCACAGTTTAGGAAAGAACTGACATTTGTATTTTATTTTTCCTTTATTTAACCATGTGTGTCCCGTTTAGATCGAAATCTCTTTTTCAAGAGTCCCCGGGGCAAGTCAAAAGCCCATTGCGATATATGGGGAGTTTTACCCCACAAGCGTGCCAGCCGTAGTACATTTTGTGGGCGTTCCCACACAGGCGGCCTGTATCTATACATTGCGATACAATCAAATTGCAATACTCTACATAATCTACTGAAAACTTTTAGATAGATCTGACAATGACTCGCAGTTTGTAGTTCTGGGGCGACATTACAGAAACTTCCTAAATTCCAAATCCTATCCTAAATGATTGGTAACCATGGTAATTAGAGTTAAGACTTGATTTAGGAAAACACACATTACAGAACAACAGTTCTTAAGTCAATATTCTCATCCTAATTTAAAATGGGAAAAGCGTATTACAGAAGCGTCCCAACTCCCCAAAATCTTAAAAAAGCTCTCCTAACTTTAAGATGCCAGCTATGCTGTCCTAACTAATTTACGCTATTTTCAACTGGAACAACAGCCATCTTGCATCTTGTTATAATTTATAGCCTATTTATAGCCTACCTACCTACTTTATGGCTGCGCTGTTATTACATTTGCAAAACCAACAAAATGTCAACAGGCGCAATGTATTTGCCGAAAGGCTCATGCGGGACCCGAATGACGTTTAGCGTTTTGATGACAGAACGCTCGTTAATCGATACAGACTGCCCCGGGACATGATACTGCAGCTAGCCGAGGAGCTGAGACCTGTGTTGGAGAGACCGACTAGGCGACACGGGGCTCTTGCACTTTTTTTGGCGAAGGGAGATTTTCAAACTGAAGTGGCCGACATATCCAAAATATCTCAACCTGCTATGTCACGTAATTTAACTGAGGTAGCAACAGCCATCAGCAATTTGGCTCCTCGGTACATACAGTTTCCAAGGGGGGAGGAACAACAACACACATCGTTAGCCTACTAGCGCTCCTACTTCCCCCGCGAGTTGAGAAAGGAGGAGGTGTCTGTTGCTAGTGGTTGCTAGGGTAACAGACAGAAAAGTTGATAACCGATGCTGGATGAGTATTTAGGATTTCCTAACAAGACATAAGATAGGATTTAGCAAGATAAGATAGGATTCCTAAAGTTAGTTAGGATTTGCTTCTGTAATACCAAATCAGAAAAAATCCTACCTTAAACTAGTCCTATCCTAACTTAAGACATAAGATAGGGAGTTTCTGTAATGTGGCCCCTGTAGTATAACTATTTATTTTCTTTTCATTATTCCCCCCCCCCCCCCCCCCCCCCTTCCCCGAGCATTTATCCGTGTCACAAGAGCATATAGTATAGCGGATTAGCACCCAAAAATAAGAGAATTGTGCACTTTTGGAATACCATAAGGACTATTTTCTGATGTGGAGGGAAGTCAGATTTGACCTCAAATCCAAGATGGCTGGCATTTCCCCAAGTCTTATGTACAAATGTGCAAGTGTGCACTTATTCAAAGAAGCATGAACTGTCCCACATAGTGAGTGAATACCATAAGGTTTATTGACAGATATGGAGGGAAGTCAGATTTGACCTCAAATCCCAGATGGACGCCATTTTCCCAATTTACATTAGATTTGGGAAAATGGTAGCCATCTTGTTTTTTTTGGGTCAAATCTTACTTCCCTCCATCTTACTGACCCTTATGGTCACTTATTATGTGAGAAATGTCATGCTTCTTTGAAGAAGTGCACAATTGTTATAAGCACATTTGTACATTAATCTTGGGGAAATGGCAGCCATCTTGGATTTGAGGTCAAATCTGACTTCCTTCCACATCTGAAAATAAACCTTAGTGTTCATTCACTTTGTGAGAGAGTTCGTGCTTTTCTCAAAAAATGTACAATTGTTATAAGCAGATTTGTACATTTTACACCAGAAAATGGTGGCCATCTTGGAGTTGAGGTCAAATCAGACTTCCCTCCACATCTGAAAATAATCCTTGTGGTATTCACTCACTATGTGAGGAATTACATGCTTTTCTCAAAAAGTGCACAATTATTCTGCTAATCCGCTCTACTAATAACTAATCATCTCACCTGCATATTTCCTGACCAGGCCACACATGAACTTGCGCTCCACATTGAGGTTAAAGATGTTGTCTAACACCTCCATGGCTCGCTTCTCCATTGCTGAAAAGAGGAACGCCTGGGCCTGAGGGGAGGTGAGCGACCACCTCTGCTCCACGTGGTTCTTCTTTTCTAGAGCACAGATCTTTCTCTGCGCCCTAATACACACCCGCACACAAACAGACACAACATATGAAAGACATGTTACAATGATTCCATGAAGTCATTTATGCAAGAGGCCATTCTTATAGCACACTCTTAAATGTCCATGCCTGTCTACCTATCTACCCCACACCCAACTGGGCAGTGGTATTCCTGGCTGCTAAAATCACAGCAAAATGATTACTTTAATTTGTTTTGACATTATGACAACGCCTACTTTTCCGTTCTCAAGATCAAATCCACAACTTGAGCTCCTCCTTGAGATGTTGTAAGTTGCCATCTAAGAAAAGAGAGAAGTAAAAAAGGGGTGGGGGGGGGGGGTATAGCATAGGTTTACTGCAAAACCAAGGAGGCAAGAAAATCTTCAAGCAATGGGTCTTCGGAAAAAACTTTTTTAATAGTCTAAATTGTTGTTGTTAACATTGATGTGTTATTAAAAAAAAAAAAAAAATTACATTACATTTTTATATAACCCAATAAAGCATTGACTTACTGTCCCCTCTGAAACTGGTAGAGATTTTCGACATAAGTCTCCTCCCAGGAAAAGGAAACCTCTTGCTTCTTCAGAGAAGCCTCCAGATCCTTCCCCCAACTCCTGATGTCTTCAACAGTGGTACCTTGAAAATAGCATGTAAAAACAAAACATAGATTAGCTTAGTGTTTCTCCAACAGTGGTGGTTAGAGGTCAATGGTTCAATTATTAGATAATAAAAAAAAAGGCAAACTTTAAATGAAAAACCATGGAAAAAGGATACGGATGCTGAGACAAGGATTGAGACGCAAGGAGTTCTCCTACCTACTGTATCAATGACTGCACGGTGTATGGGGGCTCTGATATTAAACATGTTTAATCTCCATAGAACTGTATTCAAGGTAATAGATCATATGTAAGGGTTCATGCGCGATGAAGTGTCCATTCTCAGAAATTAATGGACAATGCAGAGGCGCAGTCCATTAATTTCTGATAATGGACACCTCCAAGTGCATTAACCCGCTTATACCATAGTCACTAACCAAAGAAACAAAACAAGTCCATTCATTTCATTCATTCATTTTCATGCATTTTGCAATCTAAATCTAGTTGTCATAACTTTGAGAACCGGAGACAAAATCCCCTAGGCTGCTCAAGATTTTCACAGGATGAAATAGACTCAGACGGCCGCAGCATGTGGCTGATCGCTCATAGGCTACAGTATCAGTAAGTTCAGAGGGGCAGTCGGCATCCTGTGGAATGCAGCCTTTTAGGCTAAGATAATTCAGATTTTCGTTTGTTTATGACAGGTGACTGCTTCCTTGTTGTTGTTATGGTTGCGCTCGAGCGCTTCGGTCAGCTGACAAATGTAAACGTCAGATCTCCGTAAATGCCCGTCATTTTGATCAACTGAGCACACAAGGGTAACCTAAATGGTTACTTTGACCTTTTTTTTCTTCTAAATTTATGAAAGTGACATATTAACACTGAACGGTGGTATAGAGCTCAAACGGCTCTGCTGAGGACATGGCACATGGATATGAATTGTGAACAGACGTTTGCCAGGAACTACTTAGCTAGGTTTACATTATAACAAAATAATGGACACGCTACAGCAAATCAGAATCGAGTATTCACCCAGACCATGGTATAAGCTGGCTTATGTCTTACTCTAGATAAAGTGTGTTAATACTAGTACGGGTCGATAAAGCAAAAATATCATCACAGTATTTGTCTTAGTTCTGAAAATATAACAGAATTTGGAATTATTTAGTTATCCAGTGCTTTTAAATATGCCAAATGTTGTTAGTCAGTGAGTAGGTGAACACTCAAGAGGTTATGAAGGTGCTCCTTGCAAGCAGTTAATTCATATTAGAACACGGCTCTCTCGAATACTCGATTCTGATTGGTCAATCAACAATATTCACCGGTCATTATTTCTCGACAACCGACCGCTGCTCTGCCACACCTGGTATTAATCAGTTGATAAGAGCCTTTTGTCAGCAACCACTAGCCTACTAATTAGGCCAACCAGTTGCAGCTGTGGTGTCTTGTGTGCCAATTACGAATGAAACCACTTTGTGTTGAAAACGCTATTAAAATATTTGAATAATTATTTTTGTCAGATTATTGAATGATTTAGTTGTAGGCCGTGTTCTAAGCGGGATAATGTATACTGAGCCAGTATCAACAGCCAGGGTTTTTCTGCATCTAGAGCAAATGTACATATTTATTCACAATAATCTTCAGGACTGTTGATGGGAGATTTGATACAGGAATCAACGCCTATAGGCTTGCCTGGGGAAGTAAAGTGCCACATCAGTAAATACCGCAACTCGCCCGTAGGTGCATATACAGTATACAGTATACGGCACTTTCTTGATATTATAGGGCTTTGTTTATATGACAGCTTATTTTACTAGTGGTCATCAATTAGCTATTCATCTCTGTACTAGTAAAAGACTCTCCCACCTTTCGCTCAAACAGAGAAGTCCCCTTAGCGCATGTTGAGGGAAGCAACTGTAACTTCATCGTGGCTAAACAGGTTTCAACAAGCACGCTATTGCAAAAGTTAGTGAGTTACCAAACCCCCACCCATAGTACTGTAGGAAACTAAAAAACATTTTTTATAGGGGTAAGTAAAAGAAACACTCAGGGAAAGTTGATTTCTAACCAAATACAAGTAGAGAGAATATCCCTTGTCCCATCGGATTACTTACTGTAACTGTGTTACAACTGTGTTAACCCTCTAGCTCCTATGCACTTTCATCCTTATGCACTTTTATCTCTTCTCTCTTCTATCTTGCTATCCTCCTATTCTTCTCATCCGCACATCTATTGTCTGTAAATATGTTCTAATTTAATTGCCGTTTATACATTTTTTCGTTTAAAACTTTTATTAATTTTTTCTTGTTATTGCTGTACTGTTTTAACCTGGTTGTATGTCGCTTTGGATAAAGGCGTCTGCCAAATATAAATAAAGTAAAGTAAAAGTAAAGTAACTAACCCCTCTTAATCTACCACCCCCCCCCCACCCAAAAAAATTGAAGAAAAAAACTCTGAAAAACGAATGCTACTCTTACTAATGCTACTTTATTGCTTCAAAAGTGGAACTGTTGTAGATGGTGTTGCATAGCAGAATGTGATATTGTAAGTCGCTTTGGATAAAAGCATTTGCTAAATGACATAATGTAAATGAGAGAACATGTTACGGAGTACAGGAGTATACAGTATATCAAACCAAAAATGAATTGCCATGTAAAAAGACACCCATAGAAGTACAGTGTGAAGATAATAATTGCATGACAATAATTAACACAAAATGAAGACATAGTTTAAATACCTGGCAAAGACTTCATGAGGTTTGTCAACTCTTTCTTTGACTCCTCCTTTATTTTCTCGGCCTTCAGAAGTCGCTGAGGAATGCCTGTTACTACAAAAAGAGAAATACAGTGCTAAGATTTAACCAAAGACAGAGGCTGGATTATTGACTTTTCTATGTAGAGCAGTGGTTCCCAAAGCGGGGTACGCATATGTAGAGCTACTACAGGGGGTACTTGAGAGCAAGGGGGGAAATTATTGGCAAATTCACTTTCCCATATCTTCGGGACACTTTCAGTCTCATTATCCAAATCCCCATAAGTATTCCGACAGCTTTCCTAGGGCCCAAACGGTTAATTTAACTTATTTTGGATTTTTACACTGAAGCTGTTCCAAATGCATCGCTTGGCCCCTGTTGAATCTCTGCTTAAACAAACGTAGTCTTTTTTTCAGAGATGTGTTGACACTGCTTATAAATGCATCCCTGAGGCATTTTTTCGGCATTTTAGAAATTTATTTTCAGTAGTTCTTACATCAGCCCATAATGGATTTAATTCACAGTTCCAAAAAGCTTTACCTTTTAGTTGATGTCCTAGACTTGTAGGTAAGCCAGAAGTCTTAGTGGAAGAGTGTCTATCTATCTCTGCATAGAGAACACTGCACAGTGAACTGTAGCAGAGATCCACATCCTCCTGATTACCCCAACAACCCATATGTCTGATAATTTCTAGTAAAACAGTGCAACACAACTCTGATGAAAGAAAGTTATCAGGGAAGACTCTAGGTCGCCTACTTTTATTTAGATCAACTGGGGGCTGAACTGTAGGGTACCTTTGAGCATTGGCTTTAAATTTAGGAAATGGTCAGGCACTTTACACCGATCCCCCAAGTCCCTTCCCCGTGCAGCGCCTTCGGGTGATAGGTAGCATGAAAAAGTAACAAAAAAATATTGTGAAACTCGGTGTTCAAATCTTAAAGCAAAAATATCATCTACTGCCTTATCAACAATGTTAACCTTGAAATACTGAAGTAACTCATCCTTAACAAAAATACCAACCCCACCCGAGGCTTTAATATGCAGATTCCTATTTTGTCAAGTCCAGCCGTCCAAAGCAATTATAGTGTGTATCACACACACACACACACACACACACACACACACACACACACACACACACACACACACACACACACACAAACAACTCACTTTGCTTCTGTTGCACTTTGGCAGAGTAGTGCAGGAGAGCATCTGTAAGGAGGTCTGGGCGATGAGATGGGGTCATCTCCTTTGTGATTTTTCCAAATTTTCGCAGGTAGGACCACAAGCGCTCACTCTGCTCCCCATCAGCCAGTCCTGTTCCCTTGTGGAATCGAGTGTTGAACTGGAACTGTAAACACGACATAAAACATCTGTAAAATATTAATCATGCTTAGTTGGTGTATTCATGTCCTCCTCAACGACTTGCCCGATCATGATCAGGAAATTTCAGGGAGCCAACACGGCATAGTTAGAGACATGGATCAAGGTTAATTACTGTTACAACTATGAAGAAATTATGATGAGAACTAGCAGGCTCACAGACAATTAAAAAGAGAGAGGCTTGAATGTGTGAACACTTCTCAACTGTGCTGTGGTCTCTTACCTTCTCTTATGCAATACAGCAAAAAAAAAGTACTGTGGAGACACAATGCTACCCTAAATTCAAGCACCTTCAATGTCTATTTCCACAAACTTTTAAGGCATAGATTTCAATGATTTTAAGGACCCGTGGGGACCCCGAGTCTAGTGCGGTAGTTTTTTGTACTTATTAAAGCACAGTCTATGGAAAATAGACTGTGCATCAGGCTCAACTAGCAAACATCTACTTTCTGATCCAGGTAGAAAATGTTCCTAACCTGACATGCAAGATTGTGCCCATAAGAATGGAACACTGGGACAACAAAGTCCTTGTTGTTCATCAGGTCAGGATAGTGGCGCTAAAGAAATGGCAGAAAAAGTAAAGAAAACACAACTTTAATTCATAACTACACATAGTCAATTGACTGATCCCACACCCTCTTGACCCCAGCAAAGACATTTTTGACTTATCCCCCAGCTCTGTAACAAAAACAAGGTTGCATTTGGTTCCAGGTAAAATGCTTTATTACCTGCTTCCATCAAATCAAGGGGGAAATCCGGAAGTAGGACACAGACAGACAGAGGCAGACAGACAGTCAGTTACAGATAAGCAGGCAGACAGAGAGACAGACACAGACAGAGGGAGAGAGACAGACCGAGACAGACACACAGAGATAGAGACAGACAGAGATGCAGAAATTAGATGGATATATAGTAGGGGTGGGGGAAAAAATCGATTCACCTAAGTATCGCGATTTTTAATGTCACGATTTTTTGGATCGATCTTTTATTCCAGAATCGATAATCGCAAATTAAAATTTTTTTTTTTTTTTTTTGGTGCTTGCAGTCAGGCCACTCACTGAACAGCAGGCCAGGCGCCGCCTACTGGTTTACTAGTGGTTTTATTACTTTATTAGTTAGTCTGAAGTAATAATTACACTTCAGGGTTAAAGTGGGTGCATCTCATTGTAAAATTGGACTTCAAACGGCCCAAATCTGGCTTCAAACGGCCCAAATTTCACGCGCGTTGGCCCATATCGGCCTGGCCTGCTTGGTATCTAATGCCCGGCCTGAATTATGATCCCAGTCCGCCCCTGTTTTTAACTATATCGCCCAGCCCTACTCATGATATATAATATACAGTCTCTAGTGTATGATTCAACTTTTCCCATGTTCTAATCTAGTGTAAAAAAGCAAACAAACTGAAAAAAGAAAAGAAAAAAATAAACAAAAATCGCAATAAATCGTAATATCGAATCGCAATAATCGTAGAATCGCAATACTTAAGAATCGCAATATAAATCGAATCGGCACCCAAGAATCGTGATAGTATCGAATCGGGAGATAAGTGAATCGCCACAGCCCTAATATATAGATAGATAGATATAGATGCAATGATTTTAAAACCTTTCACATTTGCTCTGCAATAGTAACTTAAATATGTAGTGTTACCTGTAGGTGGGGTTTGAGTTTGCACGCGATGTCGTACATGAAAACCATTTTCAGCTGGCGCTCCTCCTGCTCTCTACTGAATTCCTTCAGCAAGAGGACAGCATTTGACAGTCTGAAGAAATTAAGCAAAAAGAGTTAGATTTACACTGCTCCTAGTTCTAGGAAGGTTCCTAGTAGAGGATGGGTCAAATGCAGAGGATGAATTTCCCCATGGGGATAAATAAAGGATAACTTAACTTAAATCAAATAAATGATGTATTTAAGCATATATTTAGCATTAGTTCTTGCAAAAATCAAATACCTTTCTCCAGATTTCAAGTTTAGAAACTTGACTGGATGCTCATGCCTGCAGGTGAGCCCGAATACGCCAGTTTCATCCAGCTTTTTGAACCTGACTCTTGACCGGATTGCACTCCCAGCATGGAATCCAGGACACCCCCCCTTTGAGGGGAAAAGACAGAATCCTTTCATCACTAAGCATGTTACATTGATTTGACATGAGTAACAAAGCAGATCGCTTTCTTAAAACTATCACATGTAGGTGGAATTCTTCTCTCAAATGAAACTATAGTCCTACCTCTGGTTGAGGGTTTGCATGTTCAACAAAACTGTCCACTTCACTCTGATTGAGGAAAAATCTATCTTCATGTTTTGGAGGCTCAAAACTTTCCCCTGACGACTTTTTCCGTGGAAGTCCAAACAGCGCGTCGGCAGCCACACAGAGGGTTCCATTTTCCTAATATAATACAAGCAATGATTAAATATACGCACATGAAATAATAATGCACATCCAGACATGCCATAACAATTATTACTGTACCTTTGGACACATGGGACAGCTGGCTCCATCAGTCAGTCTTGGTGCCAAAACAGAGCAGGCCATCTGCTGGAACTGCCAGTGCCTGAACTCTTCATAGCATTCCTTCACCAAAATGCTATACAGTTCAAGCAGCTAAAACGCAACAAAATAGGAATTTGAAGATTAATAAGATGCCAATAATGTGAGCCCTGCTAATGTGGTAGAAAAGGAATTCCATATTCATAACATAAGATCCACCTGAGTTGAAGGAAAGGCTTCCTGGATCGCTGAAATGATTCCCCTCATGGAGACCCCACATTCCAGTTGGAGAAGAGAAATTAGTCTCATCAGACTCAAGGATATGGCTGTTTGTGGGCGTCTGGGTGAAGCTGGCCACAACCCCAAACGGATAAGAGTTGCATGTTCTGATTCGCACATACAGAATGTGCAAACAACAACATGCATTCTTGCTGCAACAAAAAGGATTTTACAAATGATTAATCTTTCAGGGGGCTGTGTTTTTATAATTAGTGTGTTAGATTAATTGTTCCGACTGCACATTATGATGCTCTGTGATGCTACATACTGTATCTTGCTGTATACAAAATATAAACATTGTTCACACTGTAGAAATCATAGAATCAAGCACTTTTGTCCAGAAAATCTGGTATTATATGGAATATTGACAAAGAACAGCCAATAACTGTGTATTTTCTATGAAAATACATGTTCCTTACATAAACTAGACCCTGCATGTCTCTGCTTCCACAGCATAGCTTAGTATCAAATAGTGGTCCAGAGTTCTAAACGTATGCTTTAAGTTGTAGTTTTAAACACTGATCAGAACACCTTTTTTTAAAACACACATTTGCAGTATTCTGAATAGGTTCTGCCATGGAACACCAAAACGGAATACCTTTCTGATCAAATACATGCAGCTGTCGTTTGTAGGATGTCATGCAGGTGTGTCCATCATGCCTTTTCCAATCCCACCTGAAGCCATTTGGCACCCTCTTCACGTATGCGTTACCCTATAGTAAATATACCATAAAGAGCTGACATGTTAATATTTACTTCAATAGAGACAGTCTGCATGTTTGGGAACGCCCATACAGGCTCTAGGAACGCCCACAATAGACGCTGGGTTAGCTGGTTCAGCCTTGCTGGGGGCGTGGTCAGGGTGGGGTAAATTCCCCCGTTCTATCCATTCAGCAAAGTTATAATTTAGCTGATAGCCCAGCCCAGGCAGACACGATCGGGGATTTAACCACCGAAGTAAACGCACATCTGAGCAGACGTCTTGTGTTCTGCTCTAGAACCCCCAAACATGTAGTTTAGAGCCACAGCACCGTCTTTTGGTGAGTCAGCCCATGAGATATATTGGCGGTTTTACCCCACTCGCGCACCAGCCGTTTAACATTTTGTGGGCGTTCCCAGACATGCAGACTGTCTCTATAGAGGGTATGCATGTGATGTCACAGAGGCAGAAGTCACTGTGGGGTCACGCCCACTGAGTCACAGCAAGACTGAGCTTGAATGCAGTAATCAGCCTAGATAACTGACACCTGCTGCTCAGGGAGGAACTTGACACTCATTTTGACACTAATGCCTACCCCACACTACAGGATAATTTGCAAGATTATGGCCAAGATTCCCCCCTCCCGATTTTCTCGGGGGTGCTCCCGATTTGATGCGCGTCGGGCAGATAATCTTCCCAAATGATCCTGTAGTGTGTGGGGTTCAAAGATTCACAATCGGGAAGACTGCCTCTTCCCGATTGTGAATCGGGCATATCTAACATGTTAGATATTTACAACCCGACAGGCGATTGCATCTTGAGCAGAGAGCCAGTAGTACACTCACAGAAATGACTAAACAGTACTTTTAAGATTTATGTAATTTGATTGCATGTCAAATTCACATGAATTTGGATTACATATATTTTATGTAAACGTGCCTAACAAGTTCCTATGCATTTGGATTACATAGATTTTATGTAAATGCGAGTATGGATTTGGATTACATAGATTTTATATAAACAAACTAATACACTTCATGTAATGCATATGCCTATAAGTCAAATATAAATGAAATAAGTATAACTAAGATTTATGTAATAGTATTTGATAAACATAATCTGTCCTAAATACAAAAAGCAGGTTGATATATTTATCATATACCATAAATCAAAATACATAGAATTTATGTAATAGTATTTCATAAACATAATCTGTCCTAAATACAAAATGCAGGTTGATATATTTATCATATATCATAAATCAAAATACATAGAATGTATGTACTTTCTATTAATATACCAAATGTATATTAAATGTATAACCTGATATTTCTAATTTCCCAAAAAAGAACCGTCAGACCACCTTAAATATTTAACAATTTATTTAAGCTTCAATAGCACAGGACATAACAGAAGGTGCTGTTTAACGTCAGAACTTTTGTCACATCAGCGATATACAATGATACGATTTTGATTCAATTCAGGCATCTTTGTTCGATGAGACTGTGTGGTGGCCTGCAGAAACCCTTCACGTCGCTGTTGCACATTGTTGGTAATGAGCCAAAGGAAGTTGAAATGAGTTTTGTAGGTATTGAGTGATTTGGTTACTTTCGCTGTAGTACATCATGGTACAGCATGGTGAATAATTGTTTTCATAAAACAAAAGGTAAAGTACCGGTAATCATTTTTATGGTTTTGGTGCAATGACACTAGAAAAAACAAAATGTTTAAAGCCGTTTTTCTCATGTTTTACTTTTAGACGCATCACAGATTAAAATACTCATAACTTTTGTTCTTTTTTTGGTCATTCAAAAAGTCAAAAATATATAGGGGAGTTTCTAATTTCTGAAAATATCAATTTAAAATGTCATGTGAAGGGTTTTTGCAGGCTACCACACATTTACCACACCCATTTGCCACAATCATTACAAAAAGGATACAAAATTGACCCTGTAAAATGCAATTATTTTTTTTACAAAAAATGCCTCTGGGAAAATCCCAATAAGAAAATACATAAAAATGTAAACAAAATGTGAGGCCCAAGGTTAATAAAGTGCTGCATTCCTGGTATCCAATTTTGCAATTGGGATCCAAAACATTTTTCACACATAGGCAACAAATAAAAAGAAAATAAGCCCTATAAAGGCAAAGTGCTCTCCATTTACTGTAGATTCAAAACACGTGTCACAAGGCTTAGGTGAAAAGCTGTGCCATAACACTTCGCTGCTTGTTACATAAAACAAATGTAAACATCCCTTTCTGCAGGAATACAATAGTCGCTGAAGAACTGTGCTTAACGATTATGTGAAACACTGGAGGTAAAATGGTTAAATCAATCATGAGCACTGTTCTGTCACAGGGTAAATTGCTCATGTTGCACAAAACAAATTGTACAAAAAATGCCTCTGGGAAAATTCCAATAAGAAAATACATAATGTAAACAAAATGTGAGGCCCAAGGCTAATAAAGTGCTACATTTCTGGTATCCAATTTTGCAATTGGGATCCAAAACATGTTCCACATGTAGGCAACAAACAAATCTTAATAAAGAAAATAAGCCCTATAAAGTGCTCTCCATTTACTGTCGATTCAAAACACTTGTCACAAGGCTCAGGTGAAAAGCTGTGCCATAACACTTCGCTGCTTGTTACATAAAACAAATGTAAACATACCTTTCACACACAAGTTGAACATTGAAGGTAACTGGTAACTGATATTCACAGCAGGTCAACCACTTTCACACATTTTCCATAGAGAAAGCTTCTTAATTTTTAGTATTTAGACTTCTAAGTAGTAATTTTAAGTAAAAGTCTGTACGCGAGGGGGCAGCATCGAGGCCAGTTGCTCAAATGGTCACTTGAGACTGGCTGCAGAGCAAATCTGTCCCAGTCACCCCATGTTAAAATGCCAGAGTTTACAGCATATGACAACTGTACGGGGAGGGGTGAATTTTAATCACATTTTTAGAGTAAAAGTTTTAGAGTAAAATTTATGAAAAAGTACTGTTTCGGGCGTCATTGATCACCTGTCCAGTGAACACGCAGCTTGCCGATCACAGCCAATAGCTGGCGGCTCTGTAGGAAAGCACTGGTCTCGCGCGAGAAACAAGATGCAGCATCCAAAATGCCAAACAAGTGTTCAAATTGAGAGTCCAATAGTCAGTTGTGTCCAGACACTTCAAATATGCAGTATGCAGAGCATAAATCAGTCCGCCCCCTCAAAAAAGGCATGTCCCAAATCCATGACACATCTAAGGGTGAGACAGTGTATCAGGCCAATTAGTCAATCACTGTGCATCTTGATTTTAAGTGCTTGGACCTTTGGGGAAAGCTTGGAGGGGTCCAGTCCCATCAGGATTTTCTGGAACACTTCAAATGTGCACTTAAGGGGCAGTGGGTACTGTAGGTTCAGTGCATAAATCAATCCAAAAAGCATCATGCAGCCATGGGTGACACTTGGAAGGTTCTGGAGAACTTCCACGCCTTCGAGTACAACACCAACATCTGCAAACTGCTCATCTCCAGGACCTGCACCCCTCACCCGAATGGCGTAGATGCCCATTGTTGTGTCTTTGATGTTCGCCTTCGCCTCTGTAGATTGGATTTCCTGGAGGATAAACAGAGAACAATGAGCTGTCTCCCAAAGCTGGTCACATTGTGACATTCAGAATGTTTTGTAATGTTCTGTAATGTCAGAAAAACTGACATAACAGATATAGAATCATTCAAATACAAAATAATGGACAAAAAGAATTTGTCAGAACCTCACATAAAAAAAAATGAAACATTAAAAAACTGATTAGAGCACTCAACAGTTTAGAACAGTGGTTCTCAGTGTGGGGTCCGGGGATCCTTGAGGGCGTTCCAAGGGGTCCCCAGCAAATTGTTAAACTTCAACCATTATTTAATTTGCAAGAAGTGAACACAATCAGATAATGTAAAATTATAGTTATCTCTACCTACAATACAGTCATGGAACTATGGTCAATATCCAATCTGACAATAACTTGAATTACCCGCCTCATGGTTTGTTTGTTATCTTTTTTTCCCTGATTTTTTATCCCATTTTATCCCCCATTAGTGCTCGCTTGATTTCTCAATTCTGGTTGCTACTCCATCCTCTGCCGATCTGGGGAGAGCCGAGACTGGCTCCATGCTTCCTCCGAGACATGGGCAGTCAGCCAGCCGCTTATTTTCACCTAACAGAGGAAGCTTCACCGGTAGGACATAGCACGTGGGAGGTTCACGCTATTCCAACCAGTTCCCCTCCCTCTGACCAGGCGCCCTTAACGACCAGAGGAGGAACCACATTAGCAACCAGGATATTGCAATTTTTTTGTGAAGGGGGTTCCTATATGAAGGAAACCCCTGGGAGGCACGGGGAGAACATGCAAACTCCACACAGAAAGGCCCTTTAGACGACCCCACCCGGGCAGTGGGCACTCGAGGACATGCGGACGGGCACGCATTCCTTTAGCGGTCACATCGTCCCAGGTGGGAATCGAACCCACGACCTTCGAGCTGTGAGGCGATAGTGCTTACCACTGCACCACCGTACCTCCCCTCGCCTCATGGTTTTATGCCTCCATTGACTTTTACCTGATACCAGTGAATAATGTGCAGCAAGAAACATGCCATTTCACTTAGAGGAGTACATAGGACTAATATAGAGCCTTGTCACATCACCTGAAGCTCAATATAAGCTAAACTAATGAGCTACCAGAGGAACAGGACGCCACACTCCCTGTCCTGGCTGTCATCCAGGAAGAGGAAGTGCACAGGGTGGACTAATGTGATTATTAGGTCAACTTAAAGGATTTTTGGTGTCTGCAAAGGTGACCCCATTTCCAGTCTTTGTAGAATGACCCAAGATAATTTTTCCCAGCTACAGTGGTAAGCAAAACATTGTCAAAGTGAAGTTGACCATTACACCTGTGGATATAACATGTTATTACTTCATAATAGACCATTTTGCCATAATTAACATACAAAATATTGAGTTATGGCCAAAATTGTGTTTTGTGAGGTCACAGTGACATTGGCCTTTGATCACTAAAATATAACCAGTTCATCCATGAGTCCAAGTGGATGTTTGTGCCAGATGTAATATAATTCCCTCCAGGCATTCCTGAGATAGAGCGTTCACGAGAATGGGACAGACATGAGATCACAGTGACCTTAACCTTTGACCACCAAGATCTGTTCAGTTCATCCTTGAGTCAAAGTGGAAGTTTGTGCAAAATTTTAAGAAATCCCCTCAAGGCTGAGAAATTGCATTCACGAGAATGGGATGAACGTTGAGGTCAGTGACCTTGAATTATGACCACATCCAAAAAGCCTGAAAAATAAAATGATTTAAAGTCACCACCTCACACAACTGAAAGTAGAATGCTGACAACTCAAAGTAGAAGGCTGACTCCCACCTCAGAGCAGAGCATCTGTGGGGGTATCTGACTGCCCTCGTCCATGTTCCCTGGAACCATGGGCAGAGGGCCGGGAGGCTCCTTCATGTGAGGGATAAAGAAAAATTAGGAAGAAAGAAAGAAAATTATGCTAAACCTGAGGAATGGAGAGGCATTCATGAACATGAAGTGAAACATTATATATATATATATATAATATATACATATATAATATATAGACTGTTTTCACCAGAGCGCAACCCCACAGCACTTCCTTTTTCTCAGCATTCGGCAAACTGCAGAAATATTCACTCAACATTGTTACTTTTGTTTTCGCCGCTCAGCTGTATAGACGGTTTTCACGGAATGGTCAATCCTGCACTTGAATGTTTTTTTTGCTTTCATGTCCATAGCAAACACTGCAACAGGAAGTGAGCGGGGGTCCCATTTAGAATGTTTTTGTTGTCAAGTTAAAACCGTCTATACATACACACATATATATATACTTTAGTATACAATGTAAAAATTAAATTGTATTGTTATTAATTTAAAGTAATGG
The DNA here is from genome assembly GCF_964638095.1 of Poromitra crassiceps. Lineage (NCBI taxonomy): Eukaryota > Metazoa > Chordata > Actinopteri > Beryciformes > Melamphaidae > Poromitra > Poromitra crassiceps. Next base: position 915,262 of record NW_028152244.1, read on the forward strand.
GTCAACTTAGTTCATAGGACAATACTTTTCAGTTTAGTGAAAGAAAGAATGTTATTGGTGCATATTAAATTTAAGTCAGCCATTGCTGTCAAGACACTTACATGTTCATTGGTTGGTACTCCTCGGGGTTCAGAGTGACGATGTGAGGACTTGCGAGGAGGCAGCACTTCTCTCACAGCAGCCTTTGACCTGACATAACGAAAAGTAGTGTTACAGTGACATCAAGGAAGACACTACTTTGTTTTTTTACTTTACATGTATACAGATTTTTTTTAAGTTGAATGTGGGACAGAACACAGTAGTTAACTACATTATATGGCTGCTGGGATATGTATATTAGGGCTGCCATAAGCGATTATTTTGATAGTCGACTAGTCACCGATTATTTTTAACGATTAGTCGACTAATCGGATCATATCGCACAATTACTCAATCGCTCTGATTTAGCTATCATCAGCTTCTAAATTTAGCTTCAAGTTGTTTTAAGCATGTGCCAAATAAAAATAAAGACAATTAATGATGATAATTCACTCAAAAATAAAATTTTCATGAACTTTAAAGTTTAGAGCATGTAGCAGCACATTTATTTCTGGCATCAATGTACTTGCATGTAATAAATGTAATATAGTGCAAATTGCAAAGTACACATTGAAATTGAAAACATATAGTGCAATGAAATATGTACTATAGAGACAGTCCGCATGTCTGGGAAGGCCCACAAAATGTTAAACGGCTGGCGCGCGAGTGGGGTAAAACCGCCCATATATCTCATGGGCTGACTCACCAAAAGACGGTGCTGCGGCTCTAAACTACAGGGTTGGATCTATTCATGGACATCGAAGCTATGACACTAGTCATGTGGTGAATTGAGTGCACTGCACACATCCTTATTTGGAAAAGCACATTCAGGTGCATGCAAAAACAAGCACAAACATTTTTCTTGTGTCATGTATGCAAATAGGAAGATGTTGGTCACCAAGTGTTAAAGGGCGCTTTGGAGGAGGATGGCATTGTCCTTGTTTAAGGGGCACTTCACTGAAAAACAATGCCGATTTATTTTTGCAGCCATTCATTTAGCTCGACAGTTATTGAAAGTTGATTTGAGTTAAGTTGATGCCAGTGATGTCATGAAAATAATTATAATTAATACAACCCAATGATGTAGTGCTTTCTGATGACATCACTGGCATCAACTTATCTCAAATCAACGCAATAACTGTCCAAATAAATGAATGCCTGCAAAATGGTTTACAGATGTGTGAGATCATGTGCAAAATAAATCAGCATTTATTTTTTCGGTTTAGTTTCCCTTTAACTCATTGAGTGCCATGGACGAACATGTTCGTCATTTCAAATAGTAACGTAGAGTGCCAAGGACGGACATGTTCGTCAATTGCGTTTTTTGACGGGGGGATGGCGATCTAAGCCTCTTACATCGCCTCTTACAATATTGGAGCTATTGAATGTGTCTAACCTATTTTACAGAACCCTTAGGTGGCGACAGTGCTCTCCAGGTTAACAGAAAGGCAGAGAAAAACAGAGAATAAGTCGTTGGGGAAACGGAAATCGCATCGCATCCGTATGCATCGATATGCATGAAGCATAACGTTACTGCAGCTGTGCCTGCAGCAGCCAATCTGCTCCCACAATTGAGCCGCTCCGTGTCGGTTGCGACAGCACATCTGCATGATCAGCCGTGGAGTTGTTATTATTCTCAACTGGAAGCATGGGAGCCGGTGACAAACACACGCAGAACGCTGTAAAAAAGCTGGATGTCGCGCACCCTTCACTGTGCGCACAGCAAACTCAGCAGAGAGCCACCACAGACACGGAGGAGGAGTGTGCAGTTGAGGCGGGGCGGGGCGGGGCGGGGGTGGGGGGGGGGGGTTTGGCACGCAGAGCAGCACACAACACCCAGACAGACCCAGGCAGCAGGACAGGATTGACAAACGCAAGCCAGAATATCCGATGCCCACCAGCAGCAAATCAAGACCAGCAAGAAGCTGCAACCAGCAGCGCACGCAGGGGCCAGCGCTGCTGGTTGTAGCTAAAAAATATTATTCTGCCAAACAAAATTCCCTGGCCTTCACTGTTTTATTGAAGGAAATTATTTTTGAGGTGTGACTACATTAGAAAAGATTAGCTTCAGAGTCAGTGATGTGCTTGAAATGTTTAATTTCACAAAAGGCCCATCATCTCAGCTTCTAGAAAAAAATTGCTGTTTTTGGATGAATCAAGCTATCTTCTCCGGCTCATAACTAAAGAACGGAAAATAGGATCAATAAACTTTTTTTTGCAGATGATAGAATAGAGTCTCATCGTTCTTTGTGCGTGTTCAGTGTTTACATAGTAATATCACACAATATTCTGTGGGCCTCGAGAAATCACTGAAACGCTCTGAAACTCTGGCACTGGCACTCAATGAGTTAACTACATCATTGATGAAATATTTGATTATTCAACCATTTAACATTTACCTCCACGTTTACCTACCTGCAATAATTTGATGGATGACAGGAAGGCTTGGTTCTGTCTGATGTTCTCCAGGCGCTCCAGTTCATATTCAGATAGTCCTCCACATTCTAGTAAAAAAAAAAAAGATTAATATTTCATAATATATTTTCAATGATCTGGCTTGGCATGTAAGTCATTAAATGTTTTTTTTTATCTGGGGTAAAATACGCATCGAGAAAGATAGGTTTCTAAAGGATACAGACATGATTTAAAAATATGCCTTGCTAGTTCTTAAACACCATGAACAATTACGCAGGGTCATAAAACTTACAGATGTATGCTCCACATCACTGTTTTCCTCATCAGATGACCAGGAGTCCTCCTTTTTAACACATTCACTGCCAGCCTTTTTTTTTTTACTGTAGGTAGCTTCTGCCAGAGGTTTTTTTTGAGGATTCTGGCTCATTTTACAAGAGCCGAGGATTATTTTCTGCTTGGACTTTGTGAACACAAAGTTCACAAAAGTACTAATAGAATGTGTGCTTTCTCTGTCTAAAAGAGTTAGTTTGTAGAGTTAGTAGTTATGTAGATATTAGCCGTTGAGTACAGCATGGTTTCAGCGTCTGAGACTGAAAGCTGAGATAATCGCAGTTTTGTGAAATTCAATCAAACAGGCAGAACAGTCACTTTAACCATTTATTTTTGGCATCAGTGAGAGATCAGACATCTAAACAATATAGTTCTGAACGCCCTCTCCTTCAAACTCCTCCCTCCGTGGGCGTGTCTGGTGGCTTTCAGCAGCGTTTGTCACAAGCGGGTTTCTACTGCTGCTGCTGCTGCTGCTGCGAGTTTGAGCAGCCTCCCTCCCTGGCGGCGAGTGTGGATGGGGCTCACTCGTTTCTTGGGTTTGAGAGCTTTGATGAAGCTTTGTGCGATTCTAGGCTTTATGCTGCGTGTTTCAAAGTGTGTTTTCCACCCAGTCTATTTTTGGAACCCCCCACCGTTGTGCGCCCGTGTGCACCAGCGTGAAAGCGTTTTCGCCTACAGTATGAGAATGAGGCTCGTATGTTTCTGGGTTTTCGGTTGAGCTCAGCTGGAATGAAGCTGCGTGCGATTCTGCGCTTTCTGCTGGTGTTTCAAAGTGTGTTTCACCCATAATCTATTATGCAAATTTGCAATCCCCCACCGCCAGCTCCCAGCGCGATAATGCGCGAAAGCGAAAGCGTTTTCGCCAATCCATTTTACAGTATGAGAGAATGGTTTCCTCGCGCGTTCCCCTGCAGTTTTGGCTCTGCTTTTTCTAGTGTGGAGAGCACTGTCGCCACTTAGTGGGTCGGTGGAATGGGTTGTACATGTTCGCTGGCTCCAATATTTTTATAGGAGACGTTTTTTTTTTTTAAGACGAGATATCTCGTCATTGGCAGTCAACCGTTGGATTTTGTAAGACGAGATATCTCGTCAATGGCAGTGAACGTGTTAAGAAGGAATGAAAATAGTTAAAAAAAAAATGTGAATACCTACTACTGCTTTTATGTGAACTATTAAGTGTCTCTGGCCTCACCTTCCTCTTACTGGCAGAATGGTATTCACAAGGTGTCAGGACCTCCTCCTCCTGTCGAGCTGAGCAGCAGACTGCTCTCTCTGTCCCAGGCTCCTCAGGTCCTCCCTAAAAGTGACAGCACTTCCACCGTTTGACTTGAGGGAATTATTATTATTTGGCACAAACGCCCCCTTGGACTGAAGGATGAACTGAATAGATTTTGGTGGTCAAACGCCAAGGTCACTGGGACCTCATGTCTGTCCCATTCCCATGAACACAATATCTCAGGAATGCCTGGAGATAATGTCATTTCACCTGGCACAAACACCCACTTGGACTCACAGGCTGGTCCCTCAAATTGCCAAGACTGCTTTTCAACACAACTGCTAATAACTTTCAAGCTACGTAGCTTGCTAACCTTATCGGTGTTTCCAACCGAGCGGCTCCACTGTAACTACCTGCGCCCCTACCAGTCACAGTGAGGATTCCGCAGACAGACATGCATACAGACATGACATGCAGACAGTCAATGCAATGTGGCTGTGCTGTGATCACTGAAATGAAAAGAGGTCACGCATAAATGACACAGGCTGATTGGTCCAGGATTATGTGAGATTAGCTGCGGAGAGAGACAGAGTTGATGTACACTTACCACATATTCTTTGACCAGTGTATCCAGGTCTTCATTGAGGTAGACACTAAGGACCCTCAGGACACAATCCTGTTTTGTGTATATGACTTGATTCTGAAACAAGCACACAACAACATCCCAAAGAATTACATCACAATTGCTCAAGTGACATCACTAACGACATCACAATCGTGATACAAACCACCGCCCGCTTCGCCAATTTTAACGAAGATAAAATCACTGTTGGCTTGCAAATCCATTTTTTTCTAGAAAAGACAGGAGGAGAAGGAATGAGGGGGTGGTGAAGAAGTAGAAAAAAAACACTTACATTAGCTGTCTGTGCCATTATGGTGCCGATTGTCTTTCCTGCAGATCCTCCTTTGGCACGGAAAACCTTTATCAGGTCATCAGAAATAAAGATTTTAGTGAACATTTAGTGAACGTTTAGTTTAGAGGGGTTGTTTTCAAACATGCTTTAGGTTGAGAATGTAATTTGTGAGCATGTGCTTAGGTATAAATTAAGTACCCAGTTCACAGATCACAGACTGGAAGAGGTCAGGTCAGTGGGGTGGCTGCAGGGACAGGGAAGTCTGCTGACATCATTCTATGTTGGAGCAATATGGAAAGAGATATTAGAAGATGGAGACAGAGAAGAGAAGGGGGCATATAAATTACATGAGGAGAGGGATCACATCTAATTGTCTCAATGAACAATTGGAAACATTTGAAATTTAAAACTATATACTCACTGTGTGTGCTGTCAGCTCGCAGGCAGCAGCAGGTCAGGTCACAGACAGCAGGTCAGTGGGCTGACTGCAGGGACATGGAGGTCAGCTGACATTAAATGCTGAAACAATCTGGAGAGAGATATTGGAGGCAGGAGACAGAGAGAAGAAGAGATGACAGGCACTATAATTAGAAACTAACATTACAAACAAAGACCTAACAACTAAGATTCAACATCATTTTGCCATAGTGAGTAATCATAGTGGATTCTCAGTTTATCCGTTGGCCTGCGCTCGCTCACTCCCAGGCATTATAACAGACAACAGATAAATCAAGAGCCTACACTAAAACGCGTTCCAAGTGTTGATAATCCTAATATGCATGATCAAAAAGTGTGTTAAAACCATGGTTAAAACAGGACTGATTTGGTGCTGTCTGTCGCAACAGGACGCGCGCTCCATGACTGTGTACATAACATTACGTTTACGTCTTTTCCAATGTGCGGAGTTGAACGTTACAGAGCAGGGTCTCGGTCTAAAATACTCCCACACTTTAGATGACCGTGCTTGTCCTGTAGCTTGTCCTGACCCTGTCGCTTAGGAGTTGGGAAAAGGAATAACAAATCCATGTGATAGACGGAGCCAACTTCACTCTACCAGTCGGGAATAACAACTTCACTTTCACTAGTCGCTTCCGCTAATCCGACAACAATAAGACTTCCGGTCAGATTAAAAGCCATTTTACATCCAAGTACCACTACATACCAAACAATATTTCCCAGGGACCACTTCCACTGCGTCTGCCAATGTCTTGGAAACTTACCTGAACAGCGATGTAGACCTGGGACACAAACAGGATCTCCGCTGTGTCTGGAGAGAGAGGGAGCCTGGAAACGGTCAGCAGACTTGACTAAAAGCCTGCCTGCTTTACAGATACATTCGATAAGTCTTCAAAAAAGTTAATTAAAAAGTAGCCTGGTGCAAGCCTCTCTAAAAGCCAGTGACAATTAATTAAACCTGTCTCCTTACCTTCGTTGCATATACGGAGGTTTCTTGATGGCTTCATCAGCGATTCATGGCCGTCATTAGTAGTGGAGCATCAATCCCCTTTTCAAACATGTGAAAATGAAATGCTGTTAGTTATTATAGGCATAGTTTGCATAGCAAGTTAGTTGGCTACTTGTACTACGCAGCCTGCATGCAGCTCCTCGAAAATGTGACTCGACGCAGCTGACGTGAACAGTGCAAGTATAATATAATATAGATGGGGAGATAACAGGAGAGAGTGAAAGCTATTACCAAGTATATGTACTACATTATTTCCTTGGGCTAACTTCTAATTATTGAAATGCTAGTGAAATCATATAATTACTCATTTTGCTGGGGACTCCCCTGTGAGCCCTCATCAAGCTGACATTCGAGTGTATAGGACCAAGTTGAGGTGATTGCCGAAGTATATTTCCAGCTTTAGTTTTTACCACCACTATCACAGGTAAACTATATTTAGCAAAACACTGTATTCCATATGATTTATCCAGGTCAAGATGCAGTTCTCTAAAAATAATTAGCATTGTGGATATAGTCTTTTTATGTAAATATCATTTTGGGTGAAGCAAGCTTCAACTATATTTCAAGAAAAGTGGCAGCAATGTGGAAGCTAGTGTAGAGGTGAGTGACTAAGCTAAAAAAAATAAACATAACAGCACAAATATTTGACAAAATCTCTACATAATTATACAGTATTTACCCTAATGAGACAATATGTATGGTTAAAACTGACTAATGACATTACAACAGTCATCCAAAATTTAAAATGAGATACTCAGAATTGTGTCTACCAAATTATATGCTTTTATCACAAAATGCACAATTGTTATGGAATGTTTTAGCTAAGCTGCACGGTAAGGGGGGGAATCAAACGCATGCGCACGCTCTCCACTGGCTATGTCTATTGTCTAGTGATAGACATGCTATCTTTTCCTATACAACAACGATTTAACAGTTAGCAGAGCCCCCTTACTGCCAAATTAGCATGCCATGGTTTGCCTACTTTGATCAGACAGTGCAGCATTTAGCTCTTCTGGGGGGAGTAATGTTGAACAACGTTACGCGCTAATTTGCATATCAATATGCGCTAATTAAGTAACTACTAACGACTCTGACTGCTCAATGCTCACCTCACAGTTTCATTGATGAGTGGGGAGAACGATTGTGTGGACTGTGGAGGACCACAACACTGAGGGCATGATATGACAGTGGACAAGTAGCTAATAGGCAGCTAACATTAGCGCCATGCTAAAGTTAGCTAAAAACAGAAATGTAGGGCTAACCAGATATGATGGAACATGACCTAACGTTACAGCATTATTCTTACCTTGTTAGTGAGTTCCTGGGGAGACTGCAATGCTGGGAAAAACTTTAAATTGACAGAAATAGCCCTCCTGCAGTGGTACCCGTTGCTGCAGCAGCCTGAAAGGCGCAAATCTGAAACTTCCTGGTCTGTTCAAGGGTTTTGCAATGACCGCTTCAAAATAAAAGCGCAGTTTGTTTGTAACTTTCGGAAATGGTAAAAACGGGGGAATATGAGACAACATAAGCACACATGTTCATTGGGATCATTCTACTAAACTTTAACCGAAACTATACTTTGACATAGATATTTAAAACAATTCTGAAAAGCGAAAAACTTAACTTGTTTATTTTATTTTGAAGGGAAGACAAGTAGTGGATTAGTCCAACTAAATTCAATAAAATATGGCTTAAAGAGTGTGTATGTAAATCTATAAAAAGTGACTAACATTATATACATGCACACCCTAAAGGAAATAATGCACAATATCTTGTATTTTGAACAATGCTGTTTAATTGAGGTATTAAGATTTACCATGTAGAGATAAGAACATAGATTTCATTGTTATACGACAGACATAAATTGTGTTAGATTTACATCTTCCCAAAATAATCAGTGTGCAGAGAGGCTAGAAGTAGGACCAACATTCCTTTATAACTGGGAACTGGTAATTACGACTTTACGGTTCAAAGGTCATGAGCTGGGACGATGACGTCACCAGAGCTGGTATTTCCCATTCCAAACTCGTAGGAGCCTCAGCAGCCCCAACCTCAAAAATCCAAGATGGCTGCGCCGCGCAACAACAGATTTATGACATCACTGACGATGTCACAGTGGGAGTTATGACATCACTGATGATGTCACAGTGGGATTTCATCAGTGGGATTTATGACACACTGATAATGTCACAGTGGGTGTATGACATCACTCATGATGTCACAGTGGGATTTCATCAGTGAGATTTATGAGGGATTTATGACATCAATGATGATGTCACAGTATGATTTATGACATCACTGGGATTGATGACATCACTGATGTCACAGTGTGATTTATGACATCACTTATGATGTCTGTGAGGAAGCTTGTGTGCTTGCCTCGGGTGATGTGTGAAGTGTGCTGGATCGTAGAACCACAGAGATGTCGGTCCTCGGACGCGGTTGAAGGAATACCACTCGTGACCAGGACCTGGCTGGTTGTAAGGCAGCCAGTGACCGGGACCTGGCTGGTTGTAAGGCAGCCAGTGATCGATCAGAACTGAGGTGTCGGTCCTCTGATTCGGTCGTGGGAAGGGAAGACATTATGAAGAAGAGGAAGGAAGAATACAGCGTCACAGAACACCTTGTTATATACACCCTCGTTGGTGATGTCACAGCGTCCAGGGAGCTATGACATCATCGGTGACCCCGTAAAGTCCCATCTGCCATCACAGTCAGCCCAGACCGCCTGACATCGCCGATGACCTAACAGGTGAACTCTGACGTCATCATTGATGATGTCACGGCGGTGTCATCGTCATTACGTCGTTGCCGCGTTGGTTCGTGGGCGTCAATTGCCCCAAGAACAGGCCTAGTGGTGGGCCATTATGGACCCTTTTCTACAATGTCAGTGGTATTATGGGGGATTTATGACATCACTGATGATGTCACAGTGGCATTTATGACATCACTGATGATGCCACAGTGGATTTATGACATCACTTATGATGTCACAGTGGGATTTCATCAGTGGGATTTATGACACACTGATAATGTCACAGTGGCATTTATGACATCACTGATGATGTCACAGTGGGATTTATGACATCACTGGGATTGATGACATCACTGATGTCACAGTGTGATTTATGACATCACTTATGATGTCAGTGGTATTATGAGGGATTTATGACATCACTGATGATGTCACAGTATGATTTATGACATCACTGGGATTGATGACATCACTGATGTCACAGTGTGATTTATGACATCACTTATGATGTCAGTGGTATTATGAGGGATTTATGACATCACTGATCATGTCACAGTGGCATTTATGACATCACTGATGATGTCAGAGTGGGATGTATTACATCACAGTGGGACAGAGAAACAGAGAGACACAGACAGACAGACAGAGCCCTAGCTCCCATTTATATGAGAGGGGGACCTGATGGAGGGCAAGTGCATAGTCATAGCGCCACCTACTGGCAACACAAAAAGCACTTCTCGACCAAATTACGCATCGTTAGAGTAGAGTACTTTTCCTATGTAAAAATGGTTTTCAAGGATAGTACCAGTCGACTCCAAATGAAACGCACTCCTATCACATCCCCTCAGGAATGTGGCTCAAACACTTAGTAAAAAAAAAATATATATATATATATATATATCTCCGGAACGGAAGGTCGCACAGAAATGGGACTGACACCGTTGGATTCCTCGTCGAAAAGTACGTCGCGAGTGCCCCGCCCCTTCCCGAAAAAACGCTTCTTTAGGGTACTTTAGGGCACATATGTAGATTTACATGAAATCGCGATTTCCTCCCTAACCAGAAGTCTGACCGGGAAATAAAAAAGTTTCACCCGACGTACTTTTTCAAGACGGTTCGAATGAGCCCTTGCTCGAGTCTCTCCGACAACGGGAAGTGGTCGAAAAGGGACCCTAAAGTTCCCATGTTTGACCAAAAAACTTTAAATGGCTGTATCTCGGGAAGGAAACGTCGTAGAGAGTCGCGGCTGGTTGCGTTGGATTCCTCGTCTAATTGTCTATCGGAATGAAAAAAAAAAACAAAAAAAAAAACACCAAGTACTTCAAAAGTTCCAAATCGCATGAAACGTGCTCCTAACACAACCCCACAAAAAAACCTAAAAACCCATACATTCAAACAGTGTTGAAATCGGGCTATATTCTCCAAAACGTTTGTCTTCTAGCCGTTTTTCACCCTAGTGCTATGATGACATCATCACTGTCATCACTGATGACATCATCGTCAGTCATTACACAACACATTTTTTGTGTCATTTTCTGACATCTGTTTTAAGTGTGTACAAATGGATTTACCGTATAGATGAATTACAGTAAATATATAGTATACATATTTTACAGTATCTTACTAAACATATTACAGTAAGATACTGTTCAAATTACAAATGGATTTACAGTATCGATGAATTACAGTAAATATACTGTATACTCATTTTACAGTATCTTACTAAACATATTACAGTAAGATACTGTTCAAAGTACAAGTGGATTTACAGTAGAGATTAATCACAGTAATTATACTTTATACACACTTTACAGTATCTTACTAAACATATTACAGTGAGATACTGTTCAATTACAAGTTGATTTACAGTAGAGATTAATTACAGTAATTATACTGTATACACATTTTACAGTATTTTACTAAACATATTACAGTAAGATACTGTTCAAATACAAGTTGATTTACAGGAGAGATTAATTACAGTAAATATGCTGTATACACATTTTACAGGATTTCACTAAACATATTACAGTAAGATACTGTGTCACAATGTCTTCTTCTCTTGAGTTTTATGGCAGGTGGTGAATTACTGCCACCTCTGGACGATGTACACTTCTGAAAATGTATCCAAAATGACTAGATTCTAGCTATTTGAATCACAGCTAGCCATATTTGAACCATATTCATAAATGTTAAAAGATTCGAATGAATGCATATCTGAACCAAATGCCTATATTTTAACTATTTGAATTACAGCTAGCCATATTTAAACCATATTCATAATTTTTAACTGATTCAGTTTAATTAATCTCAGAAAAAACAGATTTATTTAGATTCTAGGGATTTTGAATACATAGATTTTATGATTATGATTATTTGAATAAAATCTAATAGATGCAAATAACTAATAATTAACTACACCATGATTATTTCTGTGAGTGTAGCTGCGTTTCCATTAGTTTTTCGCAAAATAATCTGGTCCGCGTTCGCCCGCAGCCCCGCACAGAAACAAAGAACGAGGAAATTGTCATCGAGGTGAAATACCCGTGCGTCTTTGAACGGGACGGAAAACTAATGCTATACTGCAAAGCATGTAGCCTACAGCAAGCGCTTAGGTCTCATGCTTCCCGCATCGGCGAGTGTCCGCACGGAAAAGTGAGTCAAATCAGCAGACGCGCCCCTCCACACAAGGCACCTGTGCAGACGGTTTTCGCCTGGCCGTGCACAGTAGGCCCACACCCCGAATGGACGCGGCTGTCCGCGCAAATATTAGTTAAACAAATCCTTTCAGTGCAAATGCATTATAAAAACAAAAAATAAGATTTGTTTAGAAAACGAAATGACACAAATGTATTATTATTATTATTATTATTATTATTATTATTATTATTATTATCATTATTACTACTACTACTACACCCGGTGCGCACACTGAATAGGCATTTTAAAAGTTAACGTCAAGCCCTGCTTCCAAGGTGAATCTTCGGCATAATCTTCTAGTGTGTGGGGTTGCGTTTGAACAGACGCGATTGTGTGTGTGTCCCAAGATTGAAATGTTAAAAAATCGGCTCTCTCTGTCCTGTAGTGTGTGGGCTCTCAAGATTTTTATAATCTTCAAGGATTTGAAAATCCTGTAGTGTGGGGTAGGCATAATTCCCCATGAAACACCTCGTGCTGAGTAACATGCATTGAGTCATTGATTAATTGCTTGATAGTTTAGAAAAAGTCCCCAAGGTTATAGAGATGTGAAATTCCTCCCCTTCCAGCATGGTACCATATCTTAAATAAATCTGTACCTTAGTTAATAACAATAAAAAAAACATAATTTGTTCGTCATTTGAGCTGTGTAATGAATTAGACATCTAACGATTGTTTATTAATAAAGATAATTTTAAAGTCCAGAATGTTTACTGACTTTCAATCATATTTATGCAATTCCATTAATGTTTAACAATCCCCAGTGTGCAGAAATTGTCAAATGCACCATTTTACAATAGGCGAAAATTACATACAGTATTTGTACTGCATGCAGAAGAGTGCATGGTTCTTGCCCAAAACTACTTGAGATTAGGATAAATTTAGCATGTCTATACAGGGGAGGCTTGTAGGTACCCATATATCCCATTTCCATGAACATATATTGAGTTGACAGGTCAAGGGAACATTTGGAAAATGGTGATGCCAGTTTTTACCTCACCAAAATGTTGTCTCGCTTTGAATCAGTAGGTATTTAGCCCCCTTACCAACAAGGTACCATGAAAAGCTTGGTCTCATTGGAAACCTGAGGTTGTCTAGAATCAAATGGTATGTGTATCTTTGGGCTCGCTCAAAAACTGAGTGAGCTACACTCTCTGAAAGACAGAGTCGCTAGCACTTCTGCCAGCAATCTCGCAGGTCTCATAGGGGTAATAAAACATAGAAAAAAACACATTTTGGACAGGTTTTGTTCTTGGGATCATCAAAATCTTTATTTTAGAGGTCCTAGGGATGCCAAAAATCCAGGTTAGAAAAATATATCAGGGGGGTGCTCGTGGACCCCTCCTAGGTGCTCTACTAATTATAGTGATAAGACAAGTCTGAGACAGTGGCATATTCACTGCACATAGGTGCACATGTCATGTGCATACATTAGACGTGCTTAAACATTTTAAATTCGATGTATTTGACATACAGGTGCAAATAGCATGTATCTTATTAGACATACAATTAAACATTAGACATACGTAATGGTAGCAGCTGCAGTGCGGTACGGTACGGCTACTACACTATTTGTGTATGTTAAGCAAGAAGAGAGGAGAGGCAAAAGTTGAATTAAGTTATGTTATTTAGACTGGTACTATTTTTGTTGACAATATTGTAACAATGGACACATTGTCTGAAATCCCTCATCTATAGGCTTGTAAGGAGAGGAGAGGAGAGGAGAGGGGAGGGGATGGGATGAGAGGAGAGAGGAGGGGGTGAGGTGTGGAGAGGAGAGAAGAGGAGAGGTGGGGAGAGACAAAGTTGAATTAAGTTGTAATACATACAACAAACATATTGTAAGTGTGATATACATTTTAATTTTATAACAATTGTATTACAAAGATTATTATTATTATTATATACCATTATTATTATTATATACCATTATTATATATACTTGGTGCTTGTCTACAAAACATAAAGTCTCACAGTAAATTAACCAATTCTGTGTGGAGGACTAGTTAGTTACTATTAATAGTTAAAATAATCATATAAAAATACGAAAAATAAAAACAATGGGTTTGTTGGGTTGCTAAGATGTTTGTTCACGTTCCATATTCCATATTTTGAAATAATACCCGTAGGTCACGGATATCCTGGGGTCTGGGTTGTCATAACGAGAGGGGTCCATGCTACTGTAACGTTATATCAATATTTGGTCATATCGACCAAGACCAGGCCAATTCTATTCACAGCTCGTAGTGTATGCTAGCTAGCTAGCGCTAAGCTAACACTGATTCAATGTCGCCATATGTTTGAACCAAATGCTGTACAACACAAACAAGTTGCAAACCATTAATACTTACGCTCACACGTATAGTGATGCAGCTGATGCTATCATGTTGTTTTGTTTATTGTACTGTACAATAACGTAACGAACTCTGATAGGACACATAGGTTGGCGTGTGTATGTATTCCAGTAAATATAATAATGCATCCGTTATTGCATACGCATAAACAACAAACTAACGCTGGTGTTAAATAAAAAATCAAGATAAATCAATTTGGTCATTCAGTGGCATTTTACTGCCATATAACATAACTAACGTAGCACATAAGTAATCTCCAAAAACACAGTGTTGAAACACACTAGTGTATGCTGGGAAACTCTGGTCTGGTTGAGAGACGGGTAAACGGCATAGTCATACACCATAGTCTGTATTCAATCGTTTTCAATTGGAAAAACAGTCTGTAGCTATTCAATCCACCTCAATCTGTATTAATCAAATTTAATTCATTCCGCCAATCAGACAATATCAAAAACATCATGGTGATGTCACATCACAATTGGATCCGGAGTGGGAAAAAACATGGCAAAATACATAATATCACACATGAATGCTGAAGTGTGTCATGTTTACCTGTGAATTTGTGGGTGCGTGTGTTTGTGGCTGGCTGTGAATATGTCTGTGTGTGTGTGTGAGTGGGTGGGTGTGTGTGTGTGTGTGTGTGTTGCGCGTAGGGAATCTACAGAATAGCCTGGGAATACATTAGTAGGCTATACATTAGTAGGCTATACTAGCTAAGATAGCCTGCATAACATGCAATTATGGAATATTTGCATGCACAACATGCAATTATGGAATATTTGAATGGATACATTGGTATAAGATGGCCTTGACAGGCACGCAAAGGATATAAGGGGCATGGAAGGAAAAAACTGTGTGTTCACTCGCAGCTAATCATAGCTTTCAAGGGGCGTTACGTGCTGCCGGGAACGCCCCTGATCTCGCCGCTATTCGTAGCTTTCAAGGGGCGTTACGTGCTGCCAGGAACGCCCCCCCTGATCTCGCCGCTATTCGTAGCTTTCAAGGGGTGTTACGTGTTGCCGGGAACGCCCCACCTGACGGTCAAAAAACAAACAAGTTTATTATAAGCGGAAGTGATTGTGAAATCGACAGAACACCGGCCGTGGTAATAGACAATGTCACGTGGGGGATGGGGTGGGATGGGCTGGCAGGGGAAGCCTGGGTCTCTATGGTTGAGTCAGAGAAAAACATCAACAAGCAGAGGAATCTGTCGTTAGTGGTGGGGTGAGATTGTGAAACACCAGTGAGCAGAGGAATCTGTAGGCTAGTTTAGTAGTTCCTAAAATGGGCCAAATGTATTTGGCCGAGATAAAAAAATTAACAACTAGTTGTTAGATGGTCTAATTACATTTTGTCTATGGTTAAAACTTTTGCCCGTGTTCAAAAAACATCATGTTGCAACGCTCTGCTGATAGGGGGTGATAATTAAATTGCAAAAAAAAAAAAAAAAAACGCTACTGCTGGGGTCTGTTGGTATGAGGGGAAAATGGAGAAGTGCCCTTTGGAGAACAAGTGAAATAAAGCCTTTTTGCTCAAAATGGCTTTAAACACAGGTTAAAATGGAGAAGTGCCCTTTGGAGAACAAGTGAAAAAATTGACTTTTCACATAATGGTTTAAAAACAGGTTAAAATGGAGAAGTGCCCTTTGAGGAACAAGTGAAAAATAGACTTTTCACAAGAAAGTGATTTACACAGGGTGAAATGGAGAAGTGCCCTTTGAGGAACAAGTGAAAAATTGACTTTTCACAAAAAAAAGAAGCCACGCCCCTTTGATGACGTAGATGCCCTAAACACGCCCACCTAGAAAAATGAGTTTGTTTTGTTTATTTCAATGCTACCCACCCTATTATACTACTACAATTGATGAAACCCTTGACCTTGTATTCCTTCCCTGTACCCACTGAGCAAGAATACGTCCAAAGAACGTCATATGAACGTAATTTTTGGACGTCCCAAAGAGCTCCACCGAGGAGCCAGACTGGAAGTTTTTATGACGTCTTTTCATGACGTCTTCTGAACCTCCAAAGTTTGACATCCATAGGATGTCATCAGAATTACTTCTTCTGAACGTCTAATATTAGACGTTCAGAGGATGTCTTCTGAGCGACGTCTTATTAACGTCCAATGTTTGATGTCCAGAGGATGTCTTCTGAACAACGTCTTCTGAACGTCTTTGTTGGACGTCCTAAAGACGTTCAGAAGATACGTGCAAAGGATGTCTTCAGAACGTCTTTGTCAGACGTCTAAAATATGTCTACTGAGGAGCCAGAATGGACGTCTTTTTATGACGCCTTGTCAACGTCTGTTGTTGACGTCCTGAATACCTCTTTATAAAAGTTTAAAAATAAGTTCAAATGTGGTTATTTTTTGGACGTCTTGTAACGTGACGTCTTTTTAGACGACACCTTTTAGACCTCCACATGTATACTGCTATACAAGACAATCTATACAAAGTTGGCCTTACTTACAAATAACAATTTCTCAAACTATTTAATTATCACTTACATTTATTTGAACGTCATAATCCAGGACAGACAACAGTAATAGTAATAACATTAATATACACATATATACATATCGATATATTGCGATTTCCTACTTTTTCAACTGCAAATGATGTCCCCAAAGGAAAACTTTGTCAACATCTGGTTTATATAAGAACAATTTTCCAGTCTGTACATCTGACTTCAACCATTTTATTGCAGCAACATTGTCAAGTTGACAGACCAACAACTTTCATAAAGTCATGTCATAGTTGCATGCACTTGACAAACTGAACTGTTTGTTGCAGTCTACTTACGGTCCACCTTAACTGGATGTGTGGACTACTGTACTTAGGTAGCTTTTGAACAATGCTACTTCACTTCACTTCACTTGCACAAAACATCTTGTGCAGCCCATTCAGTAACTAGGGAATTTGTAAAATACTGTTATGACAAAACTGTTACTGTTAAAACAAAATGAAAAGATGCTACAGTTTGTTTACTGCTGGCCTTGGAACTAAAGTTTATAAATAAAAAAAAAAGAAGAAAAAAGCAAAAACCTCCTATGAATGACCTCCCTTTCTGGCTGGTGCATGTTTGAGGTGCTCTGCAGCATGTTGGCGGATAACCTCCTCCGTTGCATCCTTATTCCATTTCAGTACAGCAGCTGCAAGAGTTGAAAAAGACAAAAATTATAAATGTGCAATTTTAGTCTAATTCTCTTGTGCTCTGGCCTCTGGGTTGAAATAGGTATCGCTGTTATCTACTTGGAAGAAAGCAGAAGTTCAAATAATAAAAACAAACCCTAAAAACTACATCAAGTGTGTTTTCATTTTCATCTCTGTGGGCAGTGGTGGCCTAAAGGTAGGAAGCAAGCTCGTGACAAGAAGGTTGTAGGTTCAATACCAAAAGAGTGGGTAAAGTGAAAAGCAGCACTTGCCCCTCCCTCATTACCACCACTGAGGTGACCTTGAGCAAGGCCCTTAACTCTGACCGCTCCAGTGCAGCTGATCAGTGGCCAGCAGATCAGACTGTGGTTGCTGGTCAGCTTCCAGGTGTGAATGTGTGTAAGAATGTGAACAGGGTACTCTTGAAAAAGAGACCATTGCTCCCCCTGTATAACATAAAAAAGGTAACAGTTTTCTTCCCCTATGCAACGTGAAATATGGGCTTACCTTTTAGTGCTCTGTAATGGTTGGTGGTCTCCAGACCCATCTTCTCTTTTTTCCCTTTCCCCTTCATATTGAAGTTGGCCATGAGGGAATTATTGAAGAGCCTGAAGAAAAATAAATGTGATTTACACAGAGGTGGGAGTAAGTCACACATATGCAAGTCACAAGCAAGTTTCAACCTTTAAGTCTCAAGCAAGTCTAAAGTTAATGTGAGAATCAAGCAAGCAAGTCCAAATCACTGCTCTATGTAAAGACATTGTTCAGGCCGGGCAAGCAGATGACAAGTCAAGCCACACTGTATGAAATTCTGGCCCGTTTCCACATTTAAAGCTGCTGTAAGTGATTTCCTCATTTTGCATAGTTCCGGTGGCATTTTCAGCACTGCAGTTAGCAGTCCCCCCCTACAGCATTGGCTTTCGGCCTGTGAACACGCACAGAGGACCGCCACTTTGTAGAGTTCTGTCTCCTGATTGGATAAGGTGGGGAGGCTCCCAGAAAAAAATCAGTTTTGCTGTGGGGCGGAGGGACTGAGAGATCCATGTCATTGACCAAATAATTTATATTAGTGATAGCTGTCAGAATGTCGAGCTGTTTTACACTTATTTTAACCAAAAATATCACAGCAGCTTTAACTCAATTAAAACACAGTGGTCAGATGTCTGATGAGAGAGAATGCAGATGTCTCTGTGTGTGTGTGTGTGTGTGTGTGTGTGTGTGTGTGTGTGTGTGTGTATGAGAGAGAGATTATTGAAAACAGTTCATGAAACATACCGGTCAAGGACTTTGTGGACACAGTCCTTTAGATCCTTCCCTCCAATTCGGGCAAGTTGCAGCACCTGGAAAAGGTCCATTAAAAAACAATTTTCAGAATATTAAAGACCCCCTAAAGTCATGCTTCAAGATGTGTATAAAATACTTTGAATAATAATTTGTGTCTGATGGTTTTTCCCCACAAAAAAGTTAAAACCCCTCCGCACCCTTCTCTGTCAAGAAACGAATCCAATCCCCCGGACAACACCACACTTTGCTCCCCTGATCTCAGCAATGCCTTCCTCCACTAACAAAATCTCCCAAATCAATAGCTACTGCCTCCATCACCAACTCCTCCACCCCCACCCCCACTAATCTTCCCTTTGGCCGATTACACGCCCCCCTCTTCTCTGCAACATTAACCTGCAACATGCTCTTTAAATCCCGACTCCAAACCTACCTGTTATCCCAAGCTTACAACCTCCCCTACCCTTAACCACCTCTTCCTACCTCGCCACCCACATTTTACACCTCCCTCTCTTCTGTCTGGCCACTGTCCCTCCCACACACTCCCTCCTTCCCCTCTGTTTCCATATATCCCTAATCAACGTGAGTTACTTGTATCTGTTGCCTGTTGTTATCTTGTTTTCTATGTACTCATACTGTGTCAGCATCTTAGGGTAATTGAAAAGCACTTCATAAAATAAATGAATTATTATTCTTTATTATTAATTATCTTGTTAAAATCCTTAAAATGGCTTCCCCTCCCTCTTTTTCATTTAAAAATCCAAAGCAACCAATCAGGGTTATCTAGATTCTAGAACATAACTAGCCAATCACAGCATACAACACATGCTTTTCAACACATTCTCACTCATTACAAAGTGACGACAAGGGTTCCTGACCGATTAAAAATGTGTTAACTGCTGAATACTGGACAGGGATTGGCTCCAGGATTCGTGATGTCACGAATCTTGCCTGTTGAAAACGGCCTTGGCTGGGTTTCCCAAAAGCTTCTTAGCGCTAAGAAGCTTCTTAGACCCTTCTTAAGGCTCCACGGGAGGGGTCTAAGAAGCTTCTTAGTACTAAGATACTTTTGGAAAACCCGGGCCTTTTCAGTTAGCTCTGATAAACGTTCCACTTTCAGCAGACGATTGTGGAAACAGCCTTCTAGTGTCAAACTCTGCACAGACATCATTCTGCACAGTGAAGCTCAAACATCTAACAAGAAGAAAAACTGATTTTTTACTTTAGGGGGGCTTTAAAAATGTACTTCTTCAATGCTATACTCCAGTAGGCCTATATACGCTCGTTCCCCATGAGTGCACTGGAGCAATGCATTTATCCATTAACCGAAAACATTTGGAACAAGGGCACTACTGTTATTACTTTCAGACTCTTGTTAATCCTACCAGGTTATTAAAAGTGTTGCTGTCCTCAAGGTGTAGCTCCTCTCTCTGGAAGTCCTCCATGGTGTCCAACCTCTCCACATGGGTGGCTGAAAGGGCAGGCGCACTTCGGCAAAGGTTTTTGATGTCCGTGTGCATGTCAAACAATTTCTCCAAGACTCTTTTCTGAAATTCTGAAATAAAAAAGAACACAAATGTTGATAGTGATGACTTTCTGTAATAGTCATTGAGGATGTTCGACTGAGTGTAAGTTCTGTATTTTACTAAGACCAAAACTGGCCTAACTAAGTAGCACAACGTTAATTGCTAATGTTAGCGCAGTTGGCCTGCCGACAGCCATATCTGGAATAAATACAAATATATTTTCTTAAGCGGTGCAGAATACTGCATTCGCTTCTAGGAGTGACACGTCTTTTAGGGGTCACCTGACCTAACCATAACTCTAGGGCACAAACCTTTTGTGCCCAAGGCACACCTGTATTCATATCATGAAAAATAATCTGGAAATGTTTTTTATTTACTTCACAAATGTATTTACTTAACTAGTGACATCATTTTAGATGTTTCATAATAAGTCTATAGCTGGTTGAGTCCCCTTTTAGTTAGGCAGGTTGTCACAAAATCCCACGGCACACCTGGCCTTGCCTCACAGCACACCATTTGGGAACCACTGCCCAAGGGGTACGCATCCCCCAGTTTGACCTGCATTCATCAACAACTACTACATCCCCATATACAGTGAAAGGAAAGATATTGCAGTATCCCTTTAATTATCTAAATTCAGCAATTGAAACAATTAATGGTTTGACAGCTCAATTTGAAACACTTTAGCACTTACTTGCTTCGGGCATTGGGAATCCGGCTGGTGCCCTCTGAGACCCTGCATCTGTAGTACATGTAAAACAAAAGTGTTCAGGAAATTACCAAGTGACATTTCTGAGAGAGAACAGATTTGGGCCCCAAGACGCAGTTGTCAGAAGTTTGCATACACTTAGGTTGAGGTCAAAAAAACTAATCCAAAAGATTCCACGTTCAAAAAATGTGTTTGCTCAGCCGGTTAGAACATGTAATTTCTGCATGACAAATATTTAAAAATAAACTTTTTTTTAAAGACATTACTTCACTTAAATGACAATATCACAATTACAGTGGGTCAGAACTAATCATTGAATTGCAAAGCGTTTTGATGGATACTTGAAGCAGGCTTTGAACAACTCACCATGCCTCAGCCTGACACTGTCCCCGCCCCTGGAGCTGTTGTTTTGCCTGGATCCACCACTGTCCCTGGAGCTGTTGTTTTGCCTGCCACCACTGTCCCTGTTTTGCCAGGGGTTGACACTGGGACTGTTTAACCTGGTGCTGACACTGTGCCTAGAGCCATCTGTGGGCCTGGAGCCACCGCTGAACCTGGGGCTGACACTGTGCCTGGAGCCATCTGTGGGCCTGGAGTCACCGCTGGACCTGGGGCTGAGTCTGTGCCTGGAGCCACCGCTGGGGCTGGGCCTGACCCTGGGACTGACACTGGGCCTGGAGCCACCGCTGGGGCTGGGGCTGAACCTGGGACTGACACTGGGCCTGGAGCCACCGCTGGACCTGGGGCTGAACCTGGGACTGACACTGGGCCTGGAGCCACCGCTGGGGCTGGGCCTGACCCTGGGACTGACACTGGGCCTGGAGCCACCGCTGGGGCTGGGGCTGAACCTGGGACTGACACTGGGCCTGGAGCCACCGCTGGGGCTGGGCCTGACCCTGGGACTGACACTGGGCCTGGAGCCACCGCTGGGGCTGGGGCTGAACCTGGGACTGACACTGGGCCTGGAGCCACCGCTGGACCCGGGGCTGAACCTGGGACTGACACTGGGCCTGGAGCCACCGCTGGGGCTGGGCCTGACCCTGGGACTGACACTGGGCCTGGAGCCACCGCTGGGGCTGGGCCTGACCCTGGGACTGACACTGGAGCAATCACTGAACCTGGGGCTGACACTGGGCCTGGAGTGCCTGGAGCCACCGCTGAACCTGGGGCTGACAATGGACCTGGAGCCATCTCTGGACCTGGAGCCATCTCTGGACCTGGAGCCATCTCTGGACCTGGAGCCATCTCTGTGCCTGGAGCCATCTTTGTGCCTGGAGCCATCTCTGGATCTGGAGCCATCTCTGGACCTGGAGCCATCTCTGTGCCTAGAGCCATCTTTGTGCCTGGAGCCATCTCTGGACCTGGAGCCATCTCTGGACCTGGAGCCATCTCTGTGCCTGGAGCCATCTTTGTGCCTGGAGCCATCTCTGGACCTGGAGCCATGTCTGGACCTGGAGCCATCTCTGGACCTGGAGCCATCACCGTCATGTGTAGAGACTGAAAAACACACAAAGCATGTTCTTAGATTTAACATCACTAACACGTATCACAAACTAACAGCTGACTGGTTTAATGTGACAAATACTCACTTGGTGTGATAATTTCCCTAGCCAGGCCACCATGTTCCACCGGGATGGATAAGCGAGGATTTTCAGAGCCTGAAACATTTAAATGACCCTGTAGCTACTTTCAACCTGTGTATATTAAATAATTAATTACTATATTTATTAAATTGTGATCAATACTCACAAGGAGGCTTTACTTTTGATGGTGGAGGGGGAAAGGGGTCCATGCTCGCCTGCTCCTCCTCCTCAGAATCTTTTAAGAGTGCAATTCAAAATGTGATATAAAACATGTTCAGGCCCAGTTTCTCCCCAATAAATACAATTTCAGATTCCTAAATTAATTGATAAAACATACCAACAACATAATCATCCAATTTTAGGTTACGTTTTCTTTTCCTCTTCGTAACCACCTCGTCCATGTCATCATCTCCTTGGCTGGACTCGGCTTGGCTGGTCTGATTGTAGTCATTGCATTCTTTTTCCTCAGCTAGAATTAACATATTTCAACTGTAAAAACCATTTGACCCAGCATATTTTTATTTTTTTGCTGAGGAATGAAACCATTCATTAATCAAAACCTACCTGATCTTGTTTTTATTTTGATAAACTGGAAGGTCATCCAGTCATCCTCGGGGTTCTGCTTCTTCTTGAAAGCTGCTTCTAGTACCTTTACATTCTTTGAATTTGGCCATCGCACGATTTTCTTCTTTTGGTCTATCCAATTTTCGGGAACTGTACCCTCTGTCTCTTTTCCATTCTCCACCCACACAGCCTTGGCATACATGATCTGGAAAGGACAGTATATGTTACTTTCAGGTTTGACATTTTAATTTATCCACAGCAGTTTGTAGTGCTGGAGATTTGTATCATGTGCTAGCCTGCGTTAAAGAAAAAGAATATCCAATTGATATTTAATCAAATCTGCTCTATTCATAAATCCCAATATCGATATTTTAATATAATGCTTTTTCCCGTGGATGCATGCAGTTTTAACCCTGTTACGAGATTTCGTCTCCATGTGTAAATATATATATTTTTAACAATACACCAGGTTAGAGGGTTCGTTGTACAATTTACAGGAACAGTTCTTTGAGAATCTCTAATATCCAAGCCAAATTGGTATTGTAACTGAAATATCGAATGTTAACGTAAATTGATTCGGGACAGTGTGTGGGAATCGCATTGGGAAATCAGTGGTGACACCCACCCCTATTTGTACGGTCCCTAGGAATCAAACCCAAGACCATTATTGATATCACCTTGTTCTACCAATTAGGCTACACACGAACACATTTCTACAATAATTACCTATGACATTATTATGAAATATTTTTCATTGCAATCATTAACATACTGAGCAGGTCAAGATGTTAGTGTGCAGGTCAATATGTTACCGTGCAGTTTAATGTGCAGGTTAAGATGTTACTGTGCAGGTTAAGATGGTAATTAGTTAATGAAGAGAGTTTAGAGTTAAATTAAACCTTTACAAGTGGTGTTCCACACCATGGCGAAGGGGTATGAGGACATAACCACCAGTTTCTTGCGGGAGGCAGGCCACCTTGCGGAAGAGATCCTTTTCACGCAGTAGTCCTCTTTCCATTCGGCCCTGCACATTACCTGTGCATACGATATTTAGGAGTTTGGAGCTGCATGGTTGTTCAAATAATGGTGAAGTGTGGCGCTGGTGCAGAATTTCACACATCAAAGTGCCGTCTGCATTCTTTGCCCGAATGAAAGCAAAGCTCTCATCTCTCAAGAGAAAACAACGGTCTCTTTCTTTGACAGAAACAAACACTTTAGGCTGTGTTTTGCACTCGTCCACTTCTGCATGTTCCATTTCTGCCAAACGCCTAGTGACCTGTTCCAGGGGGCTTCTCCCACTCCTCACATACTTCTTGATTTTTTGCAGGTAGTTCTCAAAAGGAAAAGCGGAAATGTCATTTAACGAACAGTTGAAGTGTCTGACATCTTCATGAAGATGGAGTAGTCCATGTACATTGTACACAGCAAAGGTTTGGCCATAGAGATGAGCACAGCACTTGACAAAATGTTTCAGTAGTTCATTGGCAAATTGGAGATAACCATTCCGAGTCCTCTCATCTGACTCCAGCAGGATCGACATGGCCACAGTCAAGGACAGGAAATGTTTGTATCTTCCAGGGGACAACACAGTTTTTAGTACCACAGGTCCTGTGTATAACAAAAACTGCCGTAGTTCGGTGGCCTTCCACCTATCCACTTCATCTAAACCCCGGGGTTGCCGAGCAAATTCACTTGGCATCTTCCCTCTCAGCGACGTCAGTTTTCGGTTATTTCTTGCCTTTGCCTGACAGATAAACGACAAAATCTTGGGCCACGACTAGTCAAAAATCTTAACAGTCGTCGGACTACTCCCAAGCTTACCATATGCATGTAATCTAATACGAATGAGCTGACACAAGGAATTCCTGACGCAATGAAGGGGCTGATACCGTTTTGGTGGGTGCTGTACTCCACTCTACTGAAAACTTCGTCTGTTCGAGAAGTGCATACCGGTTTATTGAAAACGATTGTCTCCTCGACACGAGCACCTCTGATTATACATCTCTCACAACTCTCATAGGCAGTATGACCCTTAATACATTTGAGATATGCCCTTGCTGGCGCATCACAGATGAGAGCTTCAATATGGACTGTGTAAGTCTGGCCTTCATAAATTATCCCAGTGTCTTTGAGATGTTTGTACTCAGTCAAAAAATCATGAAGATACTCCTCAAGGGGACGAGGCTTACGTTTTCCACTAAACATAGCTACAATAAATGGATCAAAATGGTTCAACTTCGCTAGTATTGGCCAGAATTCGATACCACTACTTTTGAAAAGCGGGAGGCCATCAATGTTTACACTGAGGTGTAAGACATTACTCTCGGTGCGACTTAAAAAGCGGCGGATCCCCTTTTCTAAGCCGTAGTACATGTACTGCCCGCCACATTTAGCCTCAAATGCTTTATTTTGTGGTGTAGAAAGGAGTGTCCTTGGATCAATAGGCAACAGATGCCCCTGCTTCCTTAATATGGCCAATAATTCTTTCAAAGATCTGTGTGTCTCTCCATTTTTGATGGCCCATTGTTTTAAGTCCTCTTCAAGATTCACATTATCTGCAGCTTCATCATTTAGTCGGTCATCGGTAGAGTCTTGGTCCACAATGTACAAACTATTTGGAGTCCCAGGTACGTCGTCACTGTTGAAACGATTTGGAGTCCCAGGCATGTCACTGTGGAAGCTATTTGGAGTGGCAGGCACGTTGTCACTGTTGAAACTATTTGGAGAATCAGACACATTGTCACTGTCAATCCCCATGAGATTCTCATCACTGTCAGAATCTTGGAGAAGCTGTTCAATGTCTCGTTTTCTTTTTCGCCATCGTCTCTTGTAACCCTTCATGTCCATCTGGAAAATACGGGGGGGGGGGGGGGTGGGGACCATATGAACATTTAATTTCACGTTGATCCCGTCCTAATTATTCGAAATGAACGATATGATCAATTAAAATAAAACTCAATATAGCACTAAACATACTAGAATAACTTTACCCTACACTTTGTAAACTAGCAACGATTCCTCGCCCGCCCTGCAGCTCGCCCACTGCGCACCGCATACGCAGCTCTGCCGCTATGCTGCCTTGTCTGCCCTATTGGCACCAGGAAGGATGACATCACTGATGACATCATCATTTTGATTTCTGATTTAACTTTTTTAGTTCAAGGACACAGCGGTCAAGCTGAGACAGCTTCAGCCATGTCGATGACAATTGCCTGGAAAGGTGTGGGCTCCACCTTGTGGCAAATGGGAATTATAAACAAAACTGGAAATCAATTAGGACTGTGACTTGCTAGTGAGCAAAGTTCCTCCTCTTTTTCAAGTCACTCATGAGTCTGGGTGATATTCATTCTCATGTGACGATATCTTCACGATCAATGGAAATTCACTGCAACACAATTATCTTGAGTGTTAAAGGGGTAGGGGGCACAAGACCGGTGAGGGTGCTGCATTTGGTTAAGACAATACCTTGAAGTACAGGTAGAGGCTGAGACTGCGGCAAACTGGAGACTGCAGGCAGAGGCTGTAGGCAGAGGCTGAAGCTGGAACTGTGGCAGACTGACAGAGGCTGGATGGAGGCGGTGGCTGCAGCGGAAAAAGGTCAAGCATGAAAGATCACCAAAACAAAATTGGTAGGGAGCACCCCAGAACCAAAGCAGACAAGTTATGAGACTTAACATTGGGTACCTTGAAGGACAATGACACTATCAAACTGGAGACAGCAGGCAGAGGCTGAAGCTGGAACTGTGGCAGACTGACAGAGGCTGGATGGAGGCGGTGGCTGCAGCGGAAAAAGGTCAAGCATGAAAGGTCACCAAAACAAAATTGGTAGGGAGCACCCCGGAACCAAAGCAGACAAGTTATGAGACTTAACATTGGGTACCTTGAAGGATAATGACACTATCAAACTGGAGACGGCAGGCAGAGGCCGAAGCTGGAACTGTGGCAGACTGACAGAGGCTGGATGGAAGCGGTGGCTG
Organism: Poromitra crassiceps; assembly: GCF_964638095.1. NCBI lineage: Eukaryota > Metazoa > Chordata > Actinopteri > Beryciformes > Melamphaidae > Poromitra > Poromitra crassiceps. Next base: position 942,277 of record NW_028152244.1, read on the forward strand.
CAGCGAAAAAAGGTCATGCATGAAAGGTCACCAAAACAAAATTGGTAGGGAGCACCCCAGAACCAAAGCAGACAAGTTATGAGACTTAACATTGGGTACCTTGAAGGACAATGACACTATCAAACTGGAGACAGCAGGCAGAGGCTGAAGCTGGAACTGTGGCAGACTGACAGAGGCTGGATGGAGGCGGTGGCTGCAGCGGAAAAAGGTCAAGCATGAAAGGTCACCAAAACAAAATTGGTAGGGAGCACCCCGGAACCAAAGCAGACAAGTTATGAGACTTAACATTGGGTACCTTGAAGGATAATGACACTATCAAACTGGAGACGGCAGGCAGAGGCCGAAGCTGGAACTGTGGCAGACTGACAGAGGCTGGATGGAAGCGGTGGCTGCAGCGAAAAAAGGTCATGCATGAAAGGTCACCAAAACAAAATTGGTAGGGAGCACCCCAGAACCAAAGCAGACAAGTTATGAGACTTAACATTGGGTACCTTGAAGGACAATGACACTATCAAACTGGAGACAGCAGGCAGAGGCTGAAGCTGGAACTGTGGCAGACTGACAGAGGCTGGATGGAGGCGGTGGCTGCAGCGGAAAAAGGTCAAGCATGAAAGGTCACCAAAACAAAATTGGTAGGGAGCACCCCGGAACCAAAGCAGACAAGTTATGAGACTTAACATTGGGTACCTTGAAGGATAATGACACTATCAAACTGGAGACGCAGGCAGAGGCCGAAGCTGGAACTGTGGCAGACTGACAGAGGCTGGATGGAAGCGGTGGCTGCAGCGAAAAAAGGTCATGCATGAAAGGTCACCAAAACAAAATTGGTAGGGAGCACCCCAGAACCAAAGTAGACAAGTTATGAGACTTAACATTGGGTACCTTGAAGGACAATGACACTATCAAACTGGAGACAGCAGGCAGAGGCTGAAGCTGGAACTGTGGCAGACTGACAGAGGCTGGATGGAGGCGGTGGCTGCAGCGGAAAAAGGTCAAGCATGAAAGGTCACCAAAACAAAATTGGTAGGGAGCACCCCGGAACCAAAGCAGACAAGTTATGAGACTTAACATTGGGTACCTTGAAGGATAATGACACTATCAAACTGGAGACGCAGGCAGAGGCCGAAGCTGGAACTGTGGCAGACTGACAGAGGCTGGATGGAAGCGGTGGCTGCAGCGAAAAAAGGTCATGCATGAAAGGTCACCAAAACAAAATTGGTAGGGAGCACCCCAGAACCAAAGCAGACAAGTTATGAGACTTAACATTGGGTACCTTGAAGGACAATGACACTATCAAACTGGAGACAGCAGGCAGAGGCTGAAGCTGGAACTGTGGCAGACTGACAGAGGCTGGATGGAGGCGGTGGCTGCAGCGGAAAAAGGTCAAGCATGAAAGGTCACCAAAACAAAATTGGTAGGGAGCACCCCGGAACCAAAGCAGACAAGTTATGAGACTTAACATTGGGTACCTTGAAGGATAATGACACTATCAAACTGGAGACGCAGGCAGAGGCCGAAGCTGGAACTGTGGCAGACTGACAGAGGCTGGATGGAAGCGGTGGCTGCAGCGAAAAAAGGTCATGCATGAAAGGTCACCAAAACAAAATTGGTAGGGAGCACCACAGAACCAAAGCAGACAAGTTATGAGACTTAACATTGGGTACCTTGAAGGACAATGACACTATCAAACTGGAGACAGCAGGCAGAGGCTGAAGCTGGAACTGTGGCAGACTGACAGAGGCTGGATGGAGGCGGTGGCTGCAGCGGAAAAAGGTCAAGCATGAAAGGTCACCAAAACAAAATTGGTAGGGAGCACCCCAGAACCAAAGCAGACAAGTTATGAGACTTAACATTGGGTACCTTGAAGGACAATGACACTATCAAACTGGAGACGGCAGGCAGAGGCTGAAGCTGGAACTGTGGCAGACTGACAGAGGCTGGATGGAGGTGGTGGCTGCAGCGGAAAAAGGTCAAGCATGAAAGGTCACCAAAACAAAATTGGTAGGGAGCACCCCAGAACCAAAGCAGACAAGTTATGAGACTTAACATTGGGTACCTTGAAGGACAATGACACTATCAAACTGGAGACGGCAGGCAGAGGCTGAAGCTGGAACTGTGGCAGACTGACAGAGGCTGGATGGAGGCGGTGGCTGCAGCGAAAAAAGGTCAAGCATGAAAGGTCACCAAAACAAAATTGGTAGGGAGCACCCCAGAACCAAAGCAGACAAGTTATGAGACTTAACATTGGGTACCTTGAAGGACAATGACACTATCAAACTGGAGACGGCAGGCAGAGGCTGAAGCTGGAACTGTGGCAGACTGACAGAGGCTGGATGGAGGCGGTGGCTGCAGCGAAAAAAGGTCAAGCATGAAAGGTCACCAAAACAAAATTGGTAGGGAGCACCCCGGAACCAAAGCAGACAAGTTATGAGACTTAACATTGGGTACCTTGAAGGACAATGACACTATCAAACTGGAGACGGCAGGCAGAGGCCGAAGCTGGAACTGTGGCAGACTGACAGAGGCTGTGTGTATATATGTGTATATATATATACATACATATATATACACACACAGGCACTGCTTCCTGGACTAGCTCTTATCCCCTGCCTGTCTGCTCCGACTGTTTTTGTTTTATTAGCTCTGTCTGTCTGCTATGTTTTTAACTGTGTTTTAACTTGTTTTCATTTGTTGTAAGCAGTGGCGTGCCGTCCATTAGGCGAACTAGGCAAATGCTAGGGGCGCTTGAGCCGTTAGGGGCGCCAGAGAGGGTAAAAAAAAAAAAAAAAAAAAAAAAATTACAAATACGTTTGTATGATAATAGGCCTACTATTATTTTACAATAGTAGACAAAAAATAAGCAGCACAACGTCTTAAGTCTTTAAATAATAGTGAAATCATTTTCTAATTCTGCCTTTCTGGCTGCAGCACTTTCACCATGGTCCCTAATCCATACCACCCCACCCCCTGCGCGGCCGCGCCCCCTTCTACCTGCTCAGAGCTTTTTCCCAGAGTGGGGGAAGGGAGCTGGAAGGTGGGTGCTGAGGGTGCTGCAGCACCCCCTGGTGGCAAGAAATGGGATTTTCGAAATTGTTGGATTTGGCTGTCTTGTGTTTATACCACCAACAAGATGCATTAAAAAACAGTTGGGCTTCCCAGCTCTAATCTTATTTCATACGCTCTCTCTTCAAAAGTGTTTGATTTTCATCATAATCTGGTTTTCCATAATAATAATAATAAGTTCAGTGTTTATGCCTGTGTTGCTGTCTGTTGTAGTGTAAAACGACTAAAGGGAGAGCAGGTGCTTACATAAAAGTGAGTGAGAAAAGGAGAAGATACTGAATAATGACATCACAACAGTATAATCCTAATGTTAATTTAAAATTTAATATTCTTCTAAATATGGATGAAAGTCCAAAAAACGTCACCTCACAGCACTGAGAGTTCCTTCCTTACAGCACCCCCTACCTAACAGTACTTCCAGCGCCACTGGGGAAGGGCCATTCTGAGCCTGCACTGCAGTGGTGGATTAGCTGCGATATAATTTTTATTATATTTTCTTTGGGGGAGGGGGGGGGGGGGGGGGGCACCAGCAAAAATCTTGCCTAGGGCACCAACTTGGTCAGGCACGCCACTGGTTGTAAGTAACTTTGTATTTATTTTATCCCCTACCCCCATCCCTCAAAAGGCTGTGCCTTCTGCCACGTCGCTGTTGTAAATAAGAATTTGTTCTTACTTCTTAATGACTTACCTGGTTAAAGGTTAAATAAAATAAAAAATAAAATAGCAACATGCACAATTAAGATAACAGCTCGAGGCTATTTCAGGAAATTATCTTACCAAGGATGATCACAGGAGTTACCTAGCTGGGAAGGAATCAAAGGGATGATTATTCATGATGAGCATCACACTACCAGTCCAGTATTATTAGATTTCCCTAAAGTAAAGTACAATTAAATGAAAACGCATGTTTGAAACCCTATAATAATTAGAGATTCACTTCAGTTATGTTTATAACCCCTATCACACAAGCATGTCTCAAAAGGCTCAACTGTTGCGTCACTGATACTACAACATGCAGGGCTCTTGTGCCTCACGTGCGCCATGCTGTGTCAATCTCTCCCCCCTCATCAGGCACGCACACACGCACACACACACACACACAGAGAAAGATGGAACTACAAAAACACAACGCTTTTAATTCATGTTGAGTGCTTTCCACGTGTTCAGAATCATTTTATTTTGAAAATCCGACTGGAAGGCGTATTGTTTTTATCGCTAGTCTAACATGACTGTTTGAAGCCAGTCAACCATCAACCACCAGTCAAAGCCGATGGCTTTGGATTTGGAGATCAAGCTAGCATCAGTGCTGCTGATGGCAGCTGCCTGCGACAGTGTTTTGGTATCAACCTTGTTAATCTCGCTATATTCTTCATCACAGCGGGGCATTACCCACTGTGTGGTTCATTACCCATTTTACTGACGTCCTCACTAATCACACGGCTAGCTGTTTACATGGCTAGCTAGTTATTAGCATAGCTCGCTGTTAGCGATCATGGGTGTTCTCTCTCTCCCTCTAAGATGTAGCTTGCTCGTAACATTACTTATTTGCGGGAGTGTGCATGGGATAAAGTCTCCCGCTAGTGTTGATGCCCAGTGTGATGGCACATGGCAGAGAAACGTGTAGCTGCGTCGCGTGTAACGTTAGCAGGCATTGATTTTGAAAGCAGAAAAACACAAGTAGCCTAAATATTCACAACGATAACGTTAGCTTAGCAGCTGATTGAAGCTTGACTTGCTTGAACGTGGCCTAGCGACCTCAACATTAAACAAAAGCAAGTTAGCTCATGTTAGGCCCTGTGTCCACCTAGCTTCTTTTTCCTACGTTAAAAGCTGGGAGTGCGCTGGGGAACGCTGATCCCAGCGCACAATATACAAGGAAGCAGTCTGCAAGTAACGTTAGTTCAGCTTGATAGCTGACAGCTAGCAAGCTAACAACACAGGTAGGCTACGCTATTAAAAGCAGTAAGCACAACACTCACGCTGCATGGGGGCTGACTTTACCGCTTAACGCTGCAACACTACGCTCTCCCCCCATTGGAAACAATTGAAAATAGACGCTGGAGCTGATGAAAAGAAGCTAGGTGGACACAGGGCCTTAGCCTGTAAGCCAGATGCTGTCTTAGTAATAGCCTCATATAGCATAAGATAATGCAGCCGCTAACGCGCGAATTAACACAGCAGGTTGAAATCGTGTAAAAAAACAACACATGTTTTTGATTAATATGCTTTATCTATTCCTTATTTAAACAGAACTGAACAAAAGAGAACACTAGGCTAATTCCTTACCTCTACTGCTGTAGCCTTGTCTTCCAAGCGGGAGCAGAGAATACTTCTTTCCAAATCCGCGGGATTTGACAAAATGGAATCTCCCTACATGCAACGCGGCGTACAACCAATCACTGCTGTAGCGTCGTGCATGACGTCATGACGTCATGGCCATGGTGACGATTGGGGGATTGTTAACACAAGATAAGTAACTTCTCAGCTGTGTCTGGTCTGGTGTTGTATATATAGCGACTAGCTTGCCAACGCTAACATTCTGAGATCACTATCAATGTCATTTACTGTGACATAAGCTAAAATTGTATATTTATGTTGTGATGTTTACAGAAGCTAGCTAGCTATATGAAGTCACTTTGGCAAGATGTTACTCAGTGTGGTTCTCAAAGTGGGGTCTGGGGACCCCCAGGGGTCCTTGAGGGGGTTCCAAGGGGTCCGCAGCAAGTATTAATTTTTTTTTCAGTAATTCCATCCATATAACACAATGACAGAATGTATGGCTATTTTGGTCATGGGTTTCATACAGTTTCTCTAATAAAACATATAATCCCAGGGGCCCCGGGGACAAAATCTTATCAAATGGGGGACTGTGGTCTAATTTATGTCCGGGTGCTTGACATGACGGTTTGAGAACCAAGTAAGTCATTAAGTTGTAAGTCATCTGCTCATGCTGGTTGTATCATGAAATGGTAGTAGTGTAACTAGCCTGTCTGTTTGTCTGTCTGTCTCACTGTCTGTTTCGTGAGGCGGACATTTTCACAGTGTATGGCAAAGCTGTCCCTGGGGTTTCAGTGGTCCTCCAGTGTGATGGCACCAGGCTCTGGCAAACTGCGCTACGTTCTCATCGCCTCCATCGTCAGGGCGCTGCCGATGGACATCATCTGCATTTGGTGGTGCTCTGCATTACCAGGTGAGTTACACACACAGATCCTAACAAGCCTGGATGTAGTGTTTTGTGGGTTGTTGTTTTGGGCTATGGAGCCTGGAGCCTAAGGCGAAGCAACTGAAAGGTCACGTTGAATACTACTGGCACAGTCACCTCCCTTCCTAAATTTAGACAGAGGTATATTTACATCTGTCATTGTAGAAAAGTTACCCAAGGACTCAATCTCCCACAATCCTCCACACCTCCTACTGAACGGTACCCTGCCTTCACCTCACTCACCTCAATAGACCCTTTTCACGGGGGGCATTTTGTGTCGAAAAGGCAGAATAAACACAGGTGCAAGTGTCACGGGTGTGTGCGTGACTGTGAATAAGAGCGGATTCTACTGGGGAGTGGTGCTGGCCCAAACAGCATACACAGACAAGAATGGAACATTGGAACAAATGGGTTTTATTACTAAAATATAAAAAGAGAAAAATGTGCCTATTTAAAAGAGTCCAGTCTCCGTGGGACAACGTCCAGCCTCTGTTAATCCCGAGCAACTGTGTTGTCTCCCTCTCGTCCGGTTCCCCGTCCTCTCCTGACGTCTCCAGCTGACGATGAGGGTATAAAGCAGAGCAGGGCTTAATGCTTAATTCCCCAGATAAATGACAGTTCAGAAATGGTAGGATAACTCACTAGGACTGGTATTTTGGATGAGCCAAGTTAAATAGTGGATAAATGCACTGCAACCCAATTCACTGCAAAACAAATGCAATACGTCTATTGCATGTAAATCACTCGAACGTAATGTGCACGACACGCCTTAAGGGCTCCTCCTCGTTCCGTGTCGTAGTAAGCTATAGTAGTTCCACTGAGCGTTCTTGTTACTGTCAATGTCTGGGGTTAGGCTTGCGGGCAGACCCGCGTCGTCTGTGCACGGAGCTGGTCACAATCAAAGATAAAACAATAAAAATGGAGCGGGACTTAACTGAAGGAGGGGGGAAGCGCACCTCCACCCCTCCGCTTTCCCACGGCGTCTCTCCCGCTGTCACTCCTCGGGGAACATAGAACCCTTTCTATGTTCCCTGGGAGAGGTTAGGTTTTGGGTTAGGGTCTGGGGGAGGTTAGGTTTAGGGTTAGTGAAAAACGGGGAATATAGAACCCGGGGAACATAGAACCCGGGGAACATAGACATGATCCCATCCTTATCCTTAAGCACTTAGAAATGATCAGAAAGTATGGTTGACTTTGCACATGTGTGGAATGCTTCCCTACTAACAGGTGTAGTGTTGGCGAACGCAGCCCCAGGCCTGACTCCTCTCACCAATCACCTAGGCTCTGAGTATATACGACATCCATGAGCATTGTTTTCCCTCTCACTGCTGCCATTTGCCCTGTTCAGGCTGACAAATTGGGTCCTAGAGTGCTACATTGTTTTGTTCAGATGGCTAACCCCCTGTGGGTGCTCCTGTCTGTTTTGCTGTTGTATGACTGTTTGTTCTCCCTCTTGCTCCTCATGTGCCCTGATTGGAGGTATGTAGGCAGATACTTTGGGAAAGAAGCTATATTGTGGTCTTCAAATGTTTAACTTTTAGCTTCCTTGCTGGTGACCCCTGTCCATATCTTCATAGGCTACTCGTAGACTCATTACTAACAGTGGTGAGTAGGCCTTGAGTAAACACTTTGAAATAGACAGTATTTTGTATTCAGGTGGATGACTATAATGACAATAATGTCTCTTTTGTAGGTCTCCACCTACTGCTATAACTTGTCTAATTATTTGGTTTAATCTTGTTTGTCGTTCTTTTTCTGTCTTTGATTTAGTGGAGCTGAGTGCCAGTCATCTGCGAGGCAGGGAAGGCGGGGATGCTAGTAATTCCGGGTGAGGACCCTTCACTGTGGTTAAAGACACCGGGACACATGATTGGTTCACCTGTTTGCAGTATGAGTGTGTTTAGGTTGCTGTAACTTAATGTATGGTGAGTATTGATTGCACCCCTGGACACACCCTATAGTCTGGCCTCAGCCTACTCCAGTTTTCTATTCTTTGCATTACCAGTAGCCCAATGAAATTGTAAAACAATACATTATTAAAATAGTTTTGTAATAAAATTATGCTGTTACTACTTAAATCACATATTGTGTTTATTTACTGACTGTTACTTTTAGTTTTTCAGCTACTTTCTTCAACATTCTTATTTGATGCATGGTTTTCAGGATTTTTAAACGGGAGGCTCCTCGCTACCTCTCTGACTACTTTTGTAAAGTCAGTGAGGTACATGGCTACTCCACAAGAGGAAGCACCTCCAACATTGTTCCCCCCAAATTTAAAACTTTAAAGGGTAAATGTACCTTTTCTTACTCAGCAGCTATTTTATGGATCAAACTCCCTTAGAGTATAAAGACCCTTAATTCCAGGTTCTCTTTTAAGCTTGCCTTGAAAAAATGGCTGGTTGGCTCCCAAATGGGTTCCTAACCTTTTATTTTTTTTCTTTTGTCTCCTGTATGGTCGCAGTTTTTAAACCCTAGGTAGGTCTTTGATTTATTATATGAGCTGGTCTCTATCTTTTTATTTATTGATTGATGCATTTTTTGTTTGTTATGTAAATAACCATTCAGTCAATGACTAATCAGTCATTGAATGTATGGTTGTGTGTAAAATGTTTTCATTGTTTGTGTTGTTGTTGCCCGCGCACACACGCGCTCTTACCTGTATACATATTCACTCCACTTGTCCCACACAAATGACCACATGGAAACAAGCCCTTGGGCTTTATTGTGTTTTATTCCTTTTGATCAATATTTTTTGTTGTATTGTCTTGTACAATTCTGCTATTATTGTATCAATAAAGTTATCAATCAATCAATCAATCAATCAAAATAAAATAATTTATTTTGAATCATGTCTCTGTCCCCTCAGTTGGTTTTCTATCTTGTTCATATATCAAGTTATTTCCCCCTCACTCCGCCACTATTTGGCGCAGTCGGCATGGATCACTGTTAACTCATTCACCGCCAGTTTAGGACTGCCAATATTTAGCACAGGCCAAAGATTTTCATAATTGTTGGTCATCTTTCAAGACCCACAGTAAATTATCTATTAGCACCAGAGTGATTTGCAATACCTCAAAATGAAGATGTACGTCTCTGGGTTCACCAGGAAAAAAAAAGTGAGCTTTTAGCATGTCCTGTACTCTACTTATAGCCATTTATATACACCCTGTTTTCTACCCAAAAGCTCTCCCTGAGAAAATAAACAGGAGAAAAGTCAATTTTTGTAAAAGGGCACAATCTCAGGCAGAACTCACTCTCAATTCTTTTATTTTGAACTGTATTGACATCAGACATGTAAATATTATTCGTTAGGACACAAATGACAAAAAAAAAATATATATATATATATATATATACACATGAAGTGCTTTTTTTTTTACATTCAACAATACAGTTTACTCGGTGAGTGAGTGTGCAGACAGGCAGACAGACAGACAGACAGACAGACAGACAGACAGACAGACAGACAGACAGACAGACACAGACAGACAGACAGACAGACACACACACACACACACACACACACACACACACACACACACACACGATCCCCCTTTTAGATTTCTAACCCCACATAGGATAAGCAATAACCACGCCCTGTGGCGCTGGGATTGGCCAGGAGCAACACTGGAGGGCACGCAGCCCAGCGATTTCATGAACCAACTGAATAGCTCTTGAGAAAGGACAGCGGGCTGCTGTGACTGCCGCAGCCGCTTCTGCCTTGTGCCTTGCTGTTGTGTGTTTATTTTGTTTATGTTCTGGTCCACCCGTCCTCGTCCATGTCTCCCTGTCATATCCTCCCTGAAATCGTTCCCGTTTTCCCCTCGGCTATTCAACACGTCCTCACCGCCCTCGCAAACTGATCGATCATTTCCTCATTCCTCCGATGATCAAACACATCTCTTGATTACTTTCTCCCGTTTTCTCCGGGCTGGCACAGAGGAAGGCGACTCCAGCTCGTGCAGCTCGTGCAGCGCGCCGAGGCGCGTTTCAATGGCGTTTCTCCTGTCTGCACAAGGAAGCGTTACCCGTTTTCTGCTTTTCCTCTTGCTCAATTTCAAAACAACAGCTGCGGTATGTGTTTGTTCACGTGTTGCCTTAGATGCTAGGGACATGATACTATGTCAGAGGCTGGGTAAGTGTTTGAAATACGCCCTGCAGTAATAAAAACAAAAACACGTCAAACACGTCATTGGCGGGGAGGGCTATTTCTGATAACACGTCAAAGACGTCATTGGCGGTGAATGAGTTAAGGCAGAGACATGTAGTCATTTTTAGTTTGTATACCGGTTCATTCTATTACATGTAATTGTACTGTAATGGTTTGTGTGTGGCAAAACGGGAGTAGGTCCTGGACGGATCCCTCAACTGCCAACCAGTGCTCTCCTAATCTCTTCTGCTCTGTTTCCTCATGGAGGAGGACAAATCTGCTCGTATGGTGCCCATCTACAACATATTAAAAGGGCGGAGCGCTACTATGTTCAGAATACCTTTTTTATGATTATTAATATGACATAATAATAAAAAATCTATTTTTTTTGTTTTTTTGGGTATATGTACGTGTAACCACTCTATTGAGTGTAGAATTTGACGAGAAATCCAACGAGACCACTCCCGCGTCGATCCGGGCACCGGAAGTGGTCGAAACGCGACTTCCGGTATGTGGGCGTGGTTTTGACTTCCGTTTTTTTTGTGGGCGGAAAGAGGAGTGTGAGAGGAGTTCCCACAAGAAATGTCAGCCCCCTAGGACTTATAACCTAGGAGTTATAAGCAACCCTAATTTCAAGATTTTTAAACGATTGCGCCTCGATAGCTCCTCCCCCCTGGGGACCCCCGGTCCCATTTTCACAGGGTGTACTCTATAATAGGGGGGCTACAAGCTCCAACCGAAATTGGAGCGCCAGGACCTCCAGGGGAGTTGATTGATTGCAAAGCTTTCAGACTGATGGAAGGTGTCAGGGTTGTACAGCCTGACAGCTTCCATCAGTCAGAAGCCCTCGCTATCAATCAACTCCCCTGGAGGTCCTGGCACTCCAATTTCGGTTGGAGCTTGTAGCCCCCCTATTATAGAGTACACCCTGTGAAAATGGGACCGGGGGTCCCCAGGGGGGAGGAGCTATCGAGGCGCAATCGTTAAAAAATCTTGAAATTAGGGTTGCTTATAACTCCTAGGTTATAAGTCCTAGGGGGCTGACATTTCTTGTGGGAACTCCTCTTGAATTATGGATTCAGCTGGCAAAAAACCGGAAGTTTTAGCCAGATGTTCAAATATTGAACTGCATTTCTACATCCAAGAGGGGTCGGAATTTGACGTACAGATACTGAACCTGATTTGCACATTACGCAGATGTCTAAAAAAATATCCTAGCCAGACGTTCAAATATTGAACTAAATTTCCACATCCAAAAGGGGTCATAGTCTGACGTCCAGATACTGAACCTGATTTGCACGTCGAGCAGATGTCTAAAAAAATATCCTAGCCAGACGTTCAAATATTGAACTAAATTTCCACATCCAAAAGGGGTCATAGTCTGACGTCCAGATACTGAACCTGATTTGCACGTCGAGCAGATGTCTAAAAAAATATCCTAGCCAGACGTTCAAATATTGAACTAAATTTCCACATCCAAAAGGGGTCATAGTCTGACGTCCAGATACTGAACCTGATTTGCACGTCGAGCAGATGTCTAAAAAAATATCCTAGCCAGACGTTCAAATATTGAACTAAATTTCCACATCCAAAAGGGGTCATAGTTTGACGTCCAGATACTGCACCTGATTTGCACGTGGAGCAGAGGTCCAAAAAATTACGTTCAAACATTGAACTATATTTAGACATCCAAGAGGAGTCGTAGTTTGACGTCCAGAGACTGAACCTGTTTTGCACGTGGAGCAGAGGTCCAAAATATGACGTACAAATATTAGACTACTTATTTAGGTCCAAGAGGGGTCGTACTTCGACATCCAGATAGTGAACCTGATCTGCACGTCGAGCATACGTCCAAAGAAATGACGTTCAAATATTAGACTTCATTCCTACATCCAACAGGGGTCATACTTTGACGTCCAGATACTGAACCTGATTTGCACATCAGTCGGACGTCCAAAGAAATGACGTTCAAATATTAGACTACATTTCCACATCCAAAAGGGGTCGTACTTTGACGTACATAAACTGTACCTGATTTGCACGTCGAACAGACATACAAATAAGGTCCTGCACCGACCGACGCAATATAGACATGATATGCACGTCTGGTGGACGTCTCATGTTTGCTGGGTATGTGGGTGGTGAAAGAACTTGGTCGACATTCCATTGGAACAGTGGGTGCACTTCCCACAACGGTAGCTACCGTATAGTTGGCCACACTCCTAAAGGTGCTCTTATGCTCGAGCGAAGCTCCGTGGGGGTGGGGCCCCGCGAGTCTCTGCGAGTCACCGTGCAGACCCCGCGCTGGGCTGACGCCATTATACTCAGAGCCCAGCTAGCTCCGAAACGCCAGGGGGCGCGCCAGGCGCCGCGCAAACAAAGCACGTCAGCAGCAATATAAACAACGAGTTTCCGCAAAGAGCGTCATAACCAAACCAACATGCCAGTATCAAGAGCAAAACTTTTGCTTCTCCATCGTTTGTACCTGGATAGACTCGCCGAGGAGGAAGCCCTTATATTGTATTGGCTATATACCCGACGAAGGCGACGCAGGAGAAGATGGTCTGTGCGACCACTAAACACAGATAGAAGTCGCAGTGGAGAATACGCCCGGTATGTGGTGCCGATGCGTGCTATGGATGAGGAAATGCATTTCAAGTATTTTCGCATGTCCGCCAACCGTTTTGATGATCTGCTGCATCGCATAGAGCCACATATCAAACATCAACGGACCCACAGCAGCCCGGTCAGTTTGCAAGAGAGACTGGCAGTCACGTTGAGGATCTTGGCAAGTGGTTTTAGCGAACAAGGTGTTGCTGCTAATTACCAGTTGGGACAGACGACGGTGTCTCTGATTGTGCCCGAGGTGTGCGAGGCAATCTGGAAGGCACTGAGAAATGGGGAGCGTACCTATGTTCCCCGGGTCCTATATTCCCCGGGTCCTATGTTCCCCGTTTTTGTGGGACCGGGGAACATAGAACCCTTCCTAACCTCCCCCAGACCCTAACCCAAAACCTAACCTCTCCCACCCCTCACGCCTAAACCTAAGGTCGGCATTGCGGGTGGTCGGCATAGCGGATAGACACCCCAAATGTTACGGAGAGTGTTAAAAACGGGGAACATAGGACCCGGGGAACATAGGGATGACCCCGAGAAATGACTTTGTGGCTGTACCAACAGCCAGAGACTGGACAGAAATTGCCCGTGAGTTTTGGAGAGTGTGTAATTACAAGGGGACTCACTCCATTGTGCTTTTGGCTGTCTGTGATGCAAAGTACCGTTTCACCATGGTGGATATTGGGGCATATGGTAGGGAGAGCAACGGTGGAATTTTCCAGGAGAGTGAATTTGGTTCACAACTTCTGCAGAGGACCCTGGAGCTCCCACCACCTGCCATCCTGCCTGGCACCGACATCCCAACACCACACGTGTTCCTGGGCGACGCAGCATTTCCACTGGATGCAAATCTGATGCGGCCATATCCAGGTAATCAACTAAAACCAACTCATTTGCTATTGCCTTACATACAGCATGACAGTCCCACATCACACTCTCTCTCTCTCTCTCACACACACACACACACACACACACACACACACACACACACACACACACAAAATATAGCACCAAGTTAACTGGTCAGCCTCTCCTTTGTTATAGTTGGTTATGATGTGGGCTCATGTTTACACCTTTGTCTTGCTTGTAGATGTCAACCTTGACGACGGGCGGAAAACCTACAACTACCGCCACTCACGAGCCAGGAGAGTGATCGAGAATGCTTTTGGCATCCTGGCTGCCCGCTGGAGGATGCTGGGACGACCCATAGAGTGCCACCCTGACAAGGCTGCGGTGATGGTGAAAGCCTGCGTCGCCCTGCATAATCTGCTCACCTGCACAGATGCTGCAGCCTCTGCGGCAGCTAGATACATCCCACCCACATTTGCAGATGGCATGGCGGCATCAGGCAAGCTTCTGCCAGGTGAATGGAGGGGCCTGGTTGCTGGAGACAACAACCTGCTGGAGCCGCCACGACTCTCCACTGCAAGGGCATCGCAGCGTGCACAAGCAGTCAGGAATGACCTGAAGGACTACTTCCTGTCACCAGAGGGTCTGGTGCCATGGCAAGACACAGTCATTAGGCGAGGCTGTCTGTACGAGTGACGTGTCCAGTCCAGATCAGTGTACATCACTCTGAACAGAACCAGATGACTCAGAACTTTCTAGGTTCCGACCAAGTTCTTTTTTTTTTTTACTGTATTTTGTTTTCATGTAGGGTGATACTGTGCTACTGATGACTCAGAACTTTCTAGGTTCCGACCAAGTTTTATTTTTCTACTGTATTTTGTTTTTATGTAGGGTGATACTGTGATACTGATGACTCAGAACTTTCTAGGTTCCGACCAAGTTTTTTTTTTCTACTGTATTTTGTTTTTATGTAGGGTGATACTGTGCTACTGATGCTTCACAATAAAAACATTTGATGCAAATATATCATCTCACTAGCATCATTCCACATTCAAACGGTTAGGGTTAACACTATTTTTGTATGATCAGGGTTCATACAGACATATACTAATGACTATACTATTGATCCTGTGAGCCAGACAGGAAAAGTATTTGTCCAATAAGTAGGGATGCACCAATGTGAACATTTTGGCCGATACGATAACCGATATTAACATTGCTGGTATGGCGATAACCGATATTTACCGATGTCGATATGATCTGTATAAAAACACATTTCTATGGTAACTATTTGTACATACAGGAAAAACACATGTAAACAGAAAAAGTTATGCATTTATTTATTTCCTAAACATTTGAAAAGGCCCATAAATCATAGATTTATCACAATGTTTCCTCTCAATGGGAACATTTGAGCTGATACCGATATGAACATTGCAACATCGGACCGATGCCGATATGTTACCACCATGTTGTGTTCTGTGAGGAAAAGTATTTGTCCAAGGCCACAGGTTATCACATCCAGGTGTTTGTAACAAACAAGTTTGAATTGCTACAGATGTTTTTGTCTGCTGTAAATAAGGCCCATACAGGGGGAGTGGGGGACAAGCCTTATTTACATTGGGGAAAAACAACTATTGTAATGCTTATGACAGAGTGCACCTGGAGAAAGTTGAATGCATGGTCACTTCAGTTCATCTATTGTGCAGTGATGAGTGAGAAGAGGCCCATTGCAAGTGCCTCTGAATCCCCATTATGTACAGTCTCACTCTGAAAGAGTCGTCACAAAACTAGTTTGCATGAATAAGGGTAATAATAAGGGTACACGCCTAAAATTACCATTTGGGAAAAACAACTTGCTACCCCTGAAGAAGACAGACTTTGTTCACTCTGTGACCTGGGTGAAATTGAGAATGATATTCATTTTCTATTCTATTGTACTGTCTATGATGAGGTAAGGTAGATACTGTCCAGTAAAATGTCCTCTATGACGATTTTTTTAGATGGACCATTATGAAAAACTTGAGTTGTGTTTTAAGAGTTAAGTTAAGGCACTTTCTTTATAGCTTACTGAGCATGAAGAGAGCTGCGCGCTTGACATCGGTCCTAGTGATTCTTGCTTCTGGTGCGGCAGTCAGATAAGATACAGTAACAAGCAGTGGAGGACTCGCACACAGAACTATAGACAAGACAGAGTCTTACAAAATCAGATCCATTTTATTGAGGATCGGCACAAATTGGCAGCAAACGTTTCAGTCCTAGTTGGACTATCGTCAGCGCACTGACGATAGTCCAACTAGGACTGAAACGTTTGCTGCTGTCTTGTCTATAGTTCTGTGTGCGAGTCCTCCACTGCTTGTTACTTTCTTTATAGGAAATTTTATTTCCCAGGCATGGGAGCTAAGTGTGTAAATGTTTATTTATAGACTGTGTGTGTACACACACACACACACACACACACACACACACACAGTCTATAAATATATATATATATATATATATATACATATATATACATATATATATATTATACACACACACACGTAGTGTGTATGTATTTATGTATATATATTATTGTGCAATGGTTGAACTAGTGATGTTTTGCGAGAAGGACACACACACACACCCACAAATTTTAGATAGAAAAGCCTTTAGTTCACACAAATTAAAAAGCACTGCACACAAAACCACACAAATAAAAAATGTGAAAACACAGCACACCACACAAAGTGATAAATAGTTAAATAGTTTTTAAGTACAAACTACTAAATAAACTGGCCTTTCACACCAGTCTGTTTCAGTCTTGGTTGTTTGGGAAGGTACGGGCACGTTCGCGTACCATGTTAACCATGTCCTCTAATAAGTCCTGCCTCTGTGAGGGGTGGACAGTCTCCAGATGGGCCTCAATGACACCTAAAAGGCGAGTAGCAGGACTAGACCCGACTATACGCCTTTCCTGCCGATCTCTCGATTCCCCGATCGCTAGTAGACGCTCCAAAAACAGGTCGTCGCTGATGCGCCTCTTTTTTCTGGCAGGATTCGCAGGGGAGGCCTGAGGAGAGGCAGTGCTGGCAGGAGGCACACGGGAGGGCCGGGCAGTAGGAGAGGACCGGACAGGTGCAGCGTAGTCCTGGGGGGGTGCGGTGCTGACCCCCTGCACACGGCTGGCCGGGGCAGTGCTGGCAGGAGGCACACGGGAGGGCCGGGCAGCAGGAGAGGACAGGACAGGTGCAGCGCAGTCCTGGGAGGGTGCAGTGCTGGCAGGAGGCACACGGGAGGGCCCGGCAGTTGGAGCGGCCATGGCAGGTACATCACAGTCCTGGGAGGCAACATGGCTCTCAGGCGGTGGACTTGGTGATGATGAGGAGCTGCATGATGCCTCTGACGAAGATCCCTTTAATAAAGAAACGTGAAATTATAAACCGCCCGATAAACACTACATGAAAATGGAAACACATGACCCTGCCAGTGAAATGGTAAATGGACTGCATTTATATAGTGCTTTTATCCAAAGCGCTTTACAATGTGCCTACATTCACCCAGTGTTGGGCAGTAGCTTCAATGTGAGAAAAAAAGTAGGCTAGCTTTGATGTAGCAGGCTGCTTTTGCCATGTTGCTCGTAGCTTAGCTTGCTACATTTCACTGGGGATAGCTGTAATGTAGTTTAGCTATATTCAATCGAGAGTAACTGATAGCTGAGCTTACTACATTTTCCAAGTAGCTTGCCCATCACTGCATTCACCCAATTATTACGCAGTTACATTGTACAACAGAGACAAACCTAATAAACACATGAAATGAATTGAAACTGCCATGCTTGTGTTATTACTTTTGTGGTGTGTGGTGTGTTGTTTGCTCTTTGTGGCAATACAATACAACTCATGTGCAATAGACACAGCCGGGATAGCACCAAATAATAAAACATTGTTTACTGTTGCTTACATTTCTGTAATATTGCTTACCTCTGAATTGAAGTTGGTGTCGGTCATGCGATGTTTGATATAGATCGACAGCCACCCCAACTCCACTAAAATAGGAGGAATGGTTCTACAAGCTCCGGGGTCTCCGCTCTTCTTCACCTGCGCCTTTTTTGCTTTTACAAAGCGGTCTCTGGCGTTTTTCCACTTTTTCCTGCAATAACTGTCCTCTTCGCCCAGCGTAGTAGCTACTTCTCTCCACGAGTTCCGGAGCATCTGTTGATCTTTGTGATCCCTTCGAGAAGTGTCGTACAAGTTCGGGTACAGACGGACCTGCTCGGAAAGGCGTGCTTCAAAGGCGTCCATGTTTGGAGAGAGCTCGCGCTGTGAGGAAAAAAATGTTGCACCGCGCGAGTGCCCGAGGGAGCTAGCGAATAACCACGCCCAACAAATTTACATCATATGACGCGCCCGCCCTCGCTCCACCCACGCGCCCTTCACGGCAGGGTGAGCATAATTCAGCCTTTACGCAGCCAATTGGAGTTATCACTCAGAGATTTGTAGACTGACGAGACAACAGAGTCCCTTACGTTTCTACCTCTTCTGAAACAAAATCGTGGAGGATGGCTGGCAATGTTTTTCAAGTTAGGATCACATTTGAGTATATCCCAGTGTTTACGCACAATGTTACTAATAGCTTGGGAGGAGGCGTTAAACTCCGACACAAAAGTGACTCTAGGGTCCTGGGTAGCCTTGTCATTAGGGGTTAGGAGGGATTCCCTCTGTACATCCCTAACTTTATCCCTAGCCGTGCGGATGACAGATTCATTATAGCCCCTCTGTCTAAATCTCTTGTGCATGTCATCTGCCTTCTTTTCAAAGTCAGTCGCGCTACTGCAAATACGCTTGAGGCGCATGAACTGGCCATACGGAATGTTTTCAACCATGCGCCTAGGATGATGACTGCATGCATGTAGAAGGCCATTTCTATCAGTCGGCTTACGATAAATAGTCGTGTCAATACCCTGCTCATCATTAATGGAAATACGTAGATCTATAAAGTCTATCTGTTTCCTATTGTATTCCATGGAGAACTTGAGGGTGGGGCGTGTGTTGTTAACACATTGAGTGCCAAGGACGTCTGTGGACGTCCTAAAAAAAAGTAACGAGGAGTGCCAAGGACGTCTGTGGACGTCCTAAAATCATAATTCATATTATTCCATAATTCTGCTGTTTAAGGTCGTACCTAGCCAGTGAGCATGAATCCCTTCAAGGGATCACACGGCGCCACCTTAAACATCGTCACAGGAGCTGCTCCACCCACCTCAGATCCTTTACTTTGTACAGGAGACAGCGGAGAAAGCCGTGATCAAAGTGGAAACCGATGCATGCTTTCTGCCAGAGCCGTATATATTGCTCTGTCTACAGCGGAGAGTGGGCTCGGCTGCATCCGCGCTCACAACTGAGCTCTTATGCTTCTATCTATCTCCACACGATTTCCTAGAAAGCCAGCATCCGAAGCCGAACGGCCAAGCCTTTTCGTTCAGTCGCGTTTGCCAGCGCGCATCATTTCCTTGATGGGCGCTGGGATCTGTCCGGGGCAAAAACGGAGTCGAGAAAACAAACTCTGTGCGTGTGGGAGGAGCCCGCAGCTCAGAGGTGGAGAGGGGGGGGGGGGGGGGGGGGGGGGAGAGGGGTGTGTGGCACACAGGCTGCACAGAAACCACACCACACGCCACCACATCAGAAAACACCAGCCAGAGTCAGTGAATGTGCTCGAAATTAGAGTGCAAAAGGTATTCATAAAAGGGACTATATCTTGGAAAGTTAAAAAAAACGACAGAAAACCCTTGAAAGTGCACTTTTTTGAGAGGCTGTCATTTCATAATGGAACTGTCTAGAAACAAAATTTCTTCTTTGGAAGAAGCAGGAGTGTTCAATGTTTCATTAAAGTCCAGCCCCGTTAATATAGCCATAATAGAAAAAATTCTATAGCTGTTTTCAACTGAATGGAAGTGAATCTGGCACAGGCTCCAGACAATTTTACTGAAGCGCTGTGGCACTCAATGTGTTAATGTAATCTTGAAACTCCAATAGTTCACTTTCAGTACCATCAAATACCATAAGAACATCATCTATGTACCTTTTCCAATACTTGACATGTTTCAATAAAGGCATGAAGGACATATTGTGGATAAAGAGAGATTCCCAGTGGCCCATGAATAAATTAGCATAATTAGGGCCAAATGACGAACCCATAGAGGTACCCTGGGTCTGCATATAGAAATTGCTGTCAAACATAAAGTAGTTGGATTTCAAGATGAAATTCGTAAGGCTCATAATCAAGTCCGCGGGGACTTCATCTCTCAAATCAAGGAAGAATGACATGGCTGCTAGGCCATCCTCATGGGGAATATTAGAGTAGAGGCTTTCTACGTCTAAAGAGGCCAAGTAGGCATTCTCAGGAATAGAGATGTTTAAAGAGTTGATTACATCTCTGGTGTCCTCCACATAAGAAGGTAATGTCCTGACAATGTCCTTGATAAAGTGATCAACGAATTGACTCAGTGGTTCTGAAAATGACTTATTCAGAGACACAATAGGCCTTCCTGGCGGGTCAATCAGTCATTTGTGGATCTTTGGTAATAAATAGAACACAGGCGTGACAGGGCAATCAACCTTAAGGAATTCATATTGTTTCTTAGTGATATGGTTGGCTGTTAGGGTGCCATCTAGGATGACATCCCTTTCCACCATCAGTTGCTCAACAGGATTACGAGGCAGGGGTTTATAGAAAGTTACATTGTTTAACTGTCGCATAGCCTCAGTAACATAATCCCTAGCGTTTTGCACTACGATCGAGTTCCCCTTGTCTGCTGGTTTGATCACAATTTTGTCATTCAACTTCAATTCATTTAAGGCTTTTCTTTCCAGCATGGATACATTGTGGTGCTTCATTACAACATCAGATTTAACCAACTTCTGGACATCCTGTTCAACTAGTTTGCTAAACGTTACCAGTGTGGAATTTATTCAAGGGGTTGACAGGTGTCATAGGCGTATCAGTGTCTCTGAAGTTGTGATTAAGATGAAGAAGTCTAAAGAACTTGTAGCAGTCCACTTTGAGCTTGAACGCATTCGCCCCACTAGTCGGGACAAATGAAAGTCCTTTGCTCAGTACAGCTTCCTCGACCGGAGTAAGGTGGCAGTCTGAGATGTTGATTACCGCTTTCTGCTGTTGCTCCTGGTGATGAACGAGAGAGGACTGGGGCTGGTTTTTCCTTTTGCCGCGCCGCGTCCTCTTCCACTGGCTCCTCTGGGTCCTCGCCCCGACCGCTGGTGTCCTCGTTGTTGTGGGCTGTACCCTAAAAAACGCTCATCCGCAGAGTGGGTGGAATCGCTGGACTGGGCCGCGTCTGATTCATCGGTGAGCCGGTACCTCTCGTTCCCGTTCCGCTCACCGCGCGTAAAACGCGCTCTGCTGGTTGGGCCTCCCCGGGCTCTGCGGTGCCTGTCACTCCCATTCCCTGTTTGTTGCCAGTTGTAAACCGTTCCATTCTTGTAGTCGTCAGCGTCTCGTTCAAACTTCTTTCTCTTAAGAGATTTCAGTTAATTCTCAAACTTGGCAAGGTCATCTTTCATCATGCGCTCCAGCTGCGTAAATTCATCAAGGCTGATTAAGCCGAGCAGCTTTTCTTTAGCCTGCTGCGTTTCTATCTTAACTTTATCAGCGTCTTTTCCTGTTTGCTCAATAATCAATAAAGTCAAATCCAATGAACATTTGTTCAATACCTATATATATATATATATATATATATATATATATATATATATATATATATATATATACATATATATATATATATATATATATGATTCTGCCTCTCCAGAACTTCCGCAGCTCCCTTGTGACGCGTTGAGATGTAAAACGCGTCACAACGGAGTGCTTTGCCAGAGGAGGAATTGGGAGATCCATGAGGAAAACAGAGAGAGAAGGTAAACTGCCCATGTGCTTATATTACCCAGATGATTAATGATACAAAGTGGGTTGATTACCGGTAAAGCCATCCTTTAAGAGTGACTACTTACTTCCGTCTGGCAGTGGAAAGGTTGATTCAGAGTGAGCAGGCTTTGGTCTTTCACTGGCCTCGTTGTCTTGGTAGGGCACACACCGTATTTTTCCCTCTCTTGACAGTTCTGTGGTCGAGGACCTTGCTCTCTTCTTGGTGGACTTACGGGGTGGATGGATTGAATACTGCCTCAGGGTTCTCTCTAAACTCCTTGTACTCTGGCCGTCACTGATGGGGGGGGGCACAAAAATGTACCAACAAATGAAGAGAGGCCATTAGAACAGGTAATTGAACGCATGGCTTAGCTTGTAGCTCCATACAGGGTTCCCACATATTTTCTTGGATCAAATTTCAAAACATTTCCATAACTTTTCAAGCTTCCATAACGGAATTTCCATGTAATGTGAGGCAGGGAGTCTGAATTGACACCAAAACATTATTGCTAAACTGGATAAATAGGACATACCTCTTTATATAGGATTTTAGTGCTTTAGAGTCACTGAATCACATTCCATGGGAGTTATTGAAATCAAACATGCATTTCCCATAAGCATATTCATAGAAAATACAAGAAGCACAAAATAATCATATTAGAGCTGCTGTAGGCTACTTTACGTCAATAGCTACAGAAAATAAATTTGCTGTTACATTACATTACGTGGAAGGTAATCCACGGAAGATTACTCTAACAATTAATATTACACAAGAAAATTCTTGACATTGACATTTTAATTGACTTGACATTTTAAAATTCCATGACTTTTCCTTGACCATGGAACTCTGTCTCTTTCTTATAAAGTTGTTAAAAAATCTACAATTACAATTAGATGTGGCTGTTATGGACCCATACCTAAAAATTCAGGTGATTTTTTGGTGTTTTTTTCTCACCTCTTACTGCTCCTTCTGTATTCACCATGGTAGGGTCTGCTTATCCCATATGACAGGGAGTCTGAGGAACTGGACTGTCATGCAAGGGACTCAGTGGGACTCCAGTTGCTGTGTGAGATGGACTCAGTGGGACGTCCGTTTCTTTGGCTGCATGAGGGGGTCTCAGTGGGACGTCCGTTTCTTTGGCTGCATGAGGGGGTCTCAGTGGTAGGACTCTTGCTCTGACTGTCTCTCTCAGTGGGAAGACTCTTTGTCTGGCTGTGTCTCTCAGTGGGAGGACTCTTTTTCTGTTTTTTTGCAGATTATGAAACTACAGACTGTAAGCTTTCAAATGCTGTGTCACACATCGAAATCTGAAAATTATTTAAGAAGATATACTCATTTGAATGTTGGTACACCTCAAACCAAGTTTCAGAGAAACACGGCCTCAAAGATTGACCACTTTTCACCTCTGGGCCAGCCAGGTAATGGGGGGAGTGAACAATAGCTGCTCATTTACATCATCCACTCCAGCTGTCATCACTGTCACAGGTCACAGTCAACAGCAAAAAGGGGGATACTTATTTCCACTATAATTCCATCCACAAGTAACATAATGATAGAATGTAGGGCTATTTTGGTCATGGGTTTCATACACTTTCTGTAATAAAACATCTAAAAGCAAAACTCTTATCAAATGGGGGTCCGTGGTCTAATTTTTGTCAGTTTAGGGGTCCCTGATGTGAAAAAGTTAACTACTGTCTGAAGTGACCATGACCTTTTCTTTAAAGTTGCAAGTAAGCAGATTCCAGGCATATTGGGGTAAATGAATGCAAAACTCTAGTGTCATTGTACTTGGAACAATAAAATTAATATAATAATAATAATAATAATAATAATAATAATAATAATAATAATAATAATAATAATAATAATAATAAGCAAAAATACTTTTACTTTAGAATTGATACTGAATATTCTTGCAATTATATTATTACTATAAAAATAAACAATCTGTCGTTTATTTTATCATTGCATGTCTACCATTTAATAAGACTACTATAAAAAAAATGGGAGAAAAAAAGATTGATTTTTTTTTCGCTTTGATTTTTGTTTTTGCTGAAGGCGAAATGTTTTATGGTCAGTCACGATTCTCTGGAGGACTGGTTGGCTTGGTTCAAGCCTTAAAACTCGTTATATAAGGATTTTTCGAAATGTCTATGGAGAAAATGAATGAGGAATTCACTTCTAGGGCAATGTCAGACAGCCACCAGCACTTAGCATTAGTGTTAGCTTGTTAGCTGCTAGCTGTGACTTCATCTGTTACTGCAGTCAAACAATGTTAGCTACATAAGTGTAAGCGTTCAAGTGAATTTATGTCATATTCATGGTAAACACAAGCCCTCTTGCACGCAGCCACACACACCGTTTTAATGTTACTTTTAGTAGCGTAGAGTGAGCATTGATAAGAAGCGTCAACTACTCCATTGTTCCATTGCAACAGCGCACAAGAGACCGGCCATTTTGTGGCGCAACAAGCCTCTATTGTCCCCGTTTTCCACGCCACAATGGCCTCGCTGCTGTTGTAAATGGTCGCTTCTTTCCTTCAATACTCTTCGTTACTGTTCGACAACAATACACACATCAGAACGCGATACTAAAACCCACGTTCAACCATAACTAGATGGTCGCACAGTCCCTAAAACAGAAACAAGACATAACGATAGTTAGGGATCATGATTAAACTCACCTAGGACTAGGTGAGGAAAAGCCAGAGGTGTTGCACTTCCTGCATCAGTAAATGTTGTTAGTGTTGTCTACAAGTGTGTCTTTTTGTTGTTTGCGTTCTGTCGGTCTTGTGAATAAAATCTGTCGTTCCTCCATGTTGTCAGATGAAGTGGCCGGACTGCACTCGTCTCACAGATAAAGTTTCAATCATTTTAATCCACACAGACTGTCCTCATCAGTGGCTCTCCATGTTGTCACTTGTAAACAGAGCTTTGCACCCCGTCCCCATGTAACACGCTGAATTCTATTGATGTGGCTCATTGGCCGAAACTCGGAACAATAGCAGACATTAAGCCAGTGAAGCGCCGCATGCAAATGAATGAAAAACTACTTCTCCCCCCCCTCAGCTAGGCGACTCAAGACTGAAATCTTGATTTTTTTTTCATCGCTAAATATACCTAATTTACTGGTTATAAAACGACTCAATTTTATGTGGGATGGATACTCCATACTCTCCTTTGTGTAATTATAAAATAAAACGAAAAATACATTTTTTCACATATCAACCTACTCACTCCAATTGCGCGATTTCGACTTGGGGAGATTGTACTCAATTTACCAGAGGTTGACACATATGCTATTAGCACCTGTATGTCATATACGTCGAATTTAAAATGTTTAAGCACGTCTAAAGTATGCACATGACATGTGCACCTATGTGCAGTGGATATGCCACTGTCTCTGACTTGTCTTATCACTCTACTGCCTTATTGCTTGTTGTGTCTCTTGTTGTTTTTGCACTCATATGCCCTGTTATATTTGTACTATGTTGTAAACGGAGTCTACAGCACAAGAATTTCACACGTGATACTTGTACCACGGAGTGACAATAAAAATCTTGAATCTTGAATCTTGGTCTTGTTTACGAGGACCTTCAGAGAAACCATACAGTCTGCATAGGTCGGACAAGTCATCTGGTGAATATATTAAAAGGTATTTGAGTGGATTCCCTAAAAAGCATATTGGTAAACTAAATACAACAAAAGCGAATGTTTGTGTGGACAGATGCCTACCAGAATCTGTAAGCAGCCTACATCCTATATCCATCCTTAGCCTTTGTATCCCCTCTGGATTCGTCTGAAACTCCATCTTTCCATTTATAAGAATTTGTTCTGCAAGCTGTAGAAAAAAACCAAGGTGAAACATTAAACTGTCAGACCATTCAGTCAATTGCACAGGTGAAGTGCACTCATAAATGCCTACCTTGCAAACCAGAGGACCACAAGATGATGTGTCTGCTTGTTTTGGATGTTTTATCGTAGGCCTACGGCATGTCCAACATGAAACATCTACTTTTTTCACTTAATGAACAGTCTATAGAATGGACAAAAAGGGTTAGAATGTATTTATCATAATAGTGCAGTGTCCGTTTAATCGGTTAGAATGGGGCAAAGTTGTGTTCTCATTGGTGGAATTGCACCAAATTTGACACTGCACTTCCATGGGTCCCCAGCAGCACACCCGCCAAGTTCAAAGTTGATTGGATGAAAGGTTCTCGAGATATGATGATGACAGACACCAAAGACAGACAGACAGACAGACAGACAGGTAGCCCACATTTCTGGATTAATTAGATTCCCCAATAACTCTTTTGTATATTGTACTTATTTAATATTGTTACAATTGTTTCCCCATTCTGGAACTTACTTTGTCACTTCCTCCCATTCCATTATCGCTTTTCGCTTAGCTCCAAAGGGGTCCAAATACAATGCCTTTTGGTCCTTCGGATAGATAACCTTCACAACACGTGCAAATAATTAGTCATTTATCAAATTTAGGTCAAGATTAAGCACATATAATCATGTCAAATGTCTTCCTCACCACAAGTCTCCAGTGATCGTCATAACAAACTGCCCCAATCAGTATGTCAAAATCCATTGGTTTAAGCTGAAATAATATTTAGGATTATGAAGTGGAACTCATAGCAATCATAATGACATGGTATTTGGATATCATTGCAAGAATACAGTGGCTACCCGTTTCAAGGCCTTGTACGATCCTTTCCATAAGTCCAACATCTGAAAGGAGTCGATCTGAAATACCTTCTTGCCAGTGGGCAAGCTCTTAATCGTTGTTGCAATGAATGCATTCACAACCTAAAATGACAATTTAGGGCCTGTGTCCACCTAGCGTCTTTTTCCGACCGTTAAACGCTGGGAGTGCGCTGGGGAGCGCTGATCTCAGCACACAATATACAAGGAAGCAGTCTGAAACTAACGTTAGTTCAGTGCGGTAGTAGCTTGATAGCTGACAGCTAACATTAGCAAACAACACACATACAGTGATTTAGCTTAACACTCACCAGAAATATCAAGTGTCTAGCCAATCTGCTCCCACAATTGAGCCTTTCTGTCTCTGTTGTGATAGTTTCTCCATGATTAAGTTGCCAGAAAAGGAGCACCCGACACCAGCGTCTTTCTGAAAAGTTAAAATATTTTCAGCTGGAAGCGCTGGGAGTCGGGCGCACAAAAACGCCGGAGCACTGTGAAAATAGACGCTGGTTGCAGCGCACTTTCTCTAGACGTCCGTGTGCGCCCGCATACGCTATCCCCCCATTGGAAACAACTGAAAAAATACACAGAAGCTGATGGAAAGACGCTAGATGGACACAGGCCCTAATTAGGCATTTCATTTCACATTGAAACATATTTTTTTGCATTAAAAATACATACTTCAGAGTGTCAGTAGCCTACTACAACAGATTGACGAGATTGACCTCACTCTCTAACCACTTCCCAGGTTCTAGATTCTTGAAGTTCATGGCTAAAAGTTGAAATGGCCCCACCTTGGTCCACAGCACGCCTCGTCGATGGCCTGCCCAGATTTCTGTTAGTACTGGGGGAGGAAATATGTAGCCTAAATAGCATGCTACTTACAATCCTCTGGGTTGACTGAGGCTGACGTTTTTACAGCAGGGCTTGGAGATTGGGGGGGGGTAGGAATAGGATTGAGGGTTTGGGATGATGGTGGTGGAAATGACTGACGAGGAAGACTGAGGTTTATGGGGGATGTTGGGGAGCGAGGAGGAGGACTGGGAGTTATGATGGATGGTGGTGATGGGAATGACAAGCGATGAGGCAGACTGAGGTCTATGGGTGATGGAGATGGAGAGCCAGGAGGAGGACTGGGAGTTATGATGGATGGTGGTGATGGGAATGACAAGCGATGAGGCAGACTGAGGTCTATGGGTGATGGAGATGGGGAGCCAGGAGGAGGACTGAGGGTTATTGGTGATGGAGATGGGGAGCCAGGAGGAGGACTTAGGGTTATTGGTGATGGAGATGGGGAGCCAGGAGGAGGACTTAGGGTTATTGGTGATGGAGATGGGGAGCCAGGAGGAGGACTGAGCGTTATTGGTGATGGAGATGGGGAGCCAGGAGGAGGACTTAGGGTTATTGGTGATGGAGATGGGGAGCCAGGAGGAGGACTGAGGGTTATTGTTGATGGTGAGTGTTAGGATGACGTCATCATTCCTACTTTGACGTCGTCATTCCTACTATGATGTCATAATCTAAACTAGGATCCTGAAGGTGATTCATCCTTTCATGCCTTCAGGATCGGTGTTAGACATGTGGATCTATTCGCGGGTGGTTGATGGCCAAGACACTCTCGGTAACTGAAGTCTGAAGTCTCGATGAGTAGGGATGCTGGGGAACTTGATAGCTAGGTCTGCACTTGTTCAAGGTTGGGGAACGGTTGCAGAGATTGACGAGGTTGCAGGTTGCAGAGGTTGATGTGATCCTAGTTTAGATTATGAATCACTCGAGCGGACCTGCAGGAACAGGCCCTTATAGATCCGAATATGACATCACCTGTGTTATGACATCACCAGCGAAAGGCATGAAAGACACTTATGAATCATGACATCATCAGTGATCGATGACATCATAGTAGGAATGACGACGTCAAAGTAGGAATGATGACGTCATCCTAACAGTACCCTCCCCTCAACGGACGCCACCTGGCGTCCAATGAGGCCATCAAGGATGGCATCTGGGAGACAGAAAATCCGCAGGTTCTGGTGGAGGTGCTCTTCAGCAGGTGATTAGACGCAGGTGGTTAGACCCCAAAGGGGGTGTAGGAGAGTGAGGTGCTCTTCAGCAGGTGGTTAGATGCAGGTGGTTAGACCCCAAATGGGGTGTGGGGGAGTGAGGTGCTCTTCAGGGTCAATGTGTTGGCCACTTCAGCTGACCGCATGGTGGGTCAGCTGAAGCGGCCGGCAGAGAAACTGGCGCCTCAGGGTCTTCTGTGTTGGCCACTTCAGCTGACCGCGTGGTGGGTCTGCTGAAGCGGCCAGCGGGGAAACTGGCACCTCAGGGTCTTCTGTGTTGGCCACTTCAGGTGACCGCATGGTGGGTCAGCTGAAGCGGCCGGCGGAGAAACTGGCGCCTCAGGGTCTTCTGTGTTGGCCACTTCAGCTGACCGCGTGGTGGGTCTGCTGAAGCGGCCAGCGGGGAAACTGGCACCTCAGGGTCTTCTGTGTTGGCCACTTCAGGTGACCGCATGGTGGGTCAGCTGAAGCGGCCGGCGGAGAAACTGGCGCCTCAGGGTCTTCTGTGTTGGCCACTTCAGCTGACCGCGTGGTGGGTCTGCCGAAGCGGCCAGCGGGGAAACTGGCACCTCAGGGTCTTCTGTGTTGGCCACTTCAGGTGACCGCATGGTGGGTCAGCTGAAGCGGCCGGTGGGGAAACTGGCACCTCAGGGTCTTCTGTGTTGGCCACTTCAGGTGACCGCATGGTGGGTCAGCTGAAGCGGCCGGCGGGGAAACTGGCACCTCAGGGTCTTCTGTGTTGGCCACTTCAGGTGACCGCATGGTGGGTCAGCTGAAGCGGCCGGCGGGGAAACTGGCACCTCAGGGTCTTCTGTGTTGGCCCCTTCAGCTGACCGCGTGGTGGGTCTGCTGAAGCGGCCAGCGGGGAAACTGGCACCTCAGGGTCTTCTGTGTTGGCCACTTCAGGTGACCGCATGGTGGGTCAGCTGAAGCGGCCGGCGGGGAAACTGGCACCTCAGGGTCTTCTGTGTTGGCCACTTCAGGTGACCGCGTGGTGGGTCTGCTGAAGCGGCCAGCGGGGAAACTGGCACCTCAGGGTCTTCTGTGTTGGCCACTTCAGCTGACCGCATGGTGGGTCAGCTGAAGCGGCCGGCGGGGAAACTGGCTCCTCATGGTCCTCCTCCTTGATCGGTGGAACCTTATCCGCTAAACCCATTTCTGAGTGATTCATACTGTCAGGATCGGTGTTAGACATGTGGATCTATTCGCGGGTGGTTGATGGCCAAGACACTCTCGGTAACTGAAGTCTGAAGTCTCGATGAGTAGGGATGCTGGGGAACTTGATAGCTAGGTCTGCACTTGCACTTGCACTCCCGAGACCCCAGTTTCCCCGCCGGCCACGTCAGGTGGTCCACCAGGCGACACCTTCCAAACAGCACTGATTTCTACTATTTCTGACCTACTATATTCTGCGACTCGCGGAGACGCGACGGGAGCAGGCGCTCATCGCGAACATCCTTCGGGACGTGCTCGACGGCCAGAGGGAGGCAGCTTTCAAGGCTTCCCAAGCCGATGATCGGCACGCCCTCCTGGTTGGCCGGCTGGCTCATCTCGACGGGCTAGGCCCCCAGGGCGTCATTCCGCAGTCTCCTGCCCCTCCTGCCCCAGCTTCTGAGCGATCAGTCGCCCCAGCCCAGGCACTGAAGGTTTCCAGTGCAGACATACCCCCTACTCAAGACCCGCCCGCTGGCCCCACTGAGCTCATCCTGCAAGCACTGGGTGAGTTGCTTGATAGGACTAGGCCCCCTACTGCTGCTGCTGCATCTACTTCCTTTCCCCCGGGTTTTCCGCAGCCGGCAGGGCCTCAGGGCGCCAGGGTGGGCCCCGTAGGGCCTACTCACGTCTCGGCCCCCCGCCCAGTCTTCATGCCTGAAACGTTCACTGGTACCGGCCGTGATTGGTCGGATTGGTCTGAACATTTCAAGCTTGCTGCCAAGGTGAATGGGTGGGACGACCTATTGAGATTACAATTTATGTCGTTGCTGCTGTCGGGCCGCGCTCGGCACCTTTTTTGTGGCCTTTCAGCAGAGACTAAGGACGATTTCACCTTGTTGAAGGCCGCTATGGCTAGATCCTTAGAGCCGTACGATGGTGAGGCCTGGTTCCAGGCGAACTTTGCTTCAAGACGTCGGCTACATGGTGAATCAGCTCAGGAGTTTGGCATCCACCTGCGGAGGCTTGTGATTAGAGCCTACCCCTCGACTGACGCTCACACACAGGATGTGTTGGCAAGGGATCACTTTTCCACCCATTTTGCGACTGGTGAGCTCCGCTATGACCTCCGCAGTTTCGCACCCCCCACGCTGGAGGCTGCTGTTGCTCTTGCGTCAAGGTTGGAGCGCAATAAGTCCCTGGAACTGAGTGATTCATACTGTCAGGATCGGCGTCGGAAGACATGTGGATCTATTCGCGGGTAGTTGAGGGCCAAGACACTCTCCAAGAGTAGGGGAGTTGTGGAACTTGATAGCTGGGGCTGCACTGTTCGAGGTTGGGAACGGTTGCAGAGGGGTGCAGAGGTTGCAGGTTGCAGAGGTTGCAGGTTGCAGAGGTTGCAGAGGTTGGTGTGATCCTAGTTTAGATTATGAATCACTAGCCAGGACCTGCAGGAACAGGCCCTTATAGATCCGAATATGACATCACCTGTGTTATGACATCACCAGCGAAAGGCATGACATCACCTGTGTTATGACATCACCAGCGAAAGGCATGAAAGACACTTATGAATCATGACATCATCAGTGATCGATGACATCATAGTAGGAATGACCTCTGCAACCTCTGCAACCTGCAACCTCTGCAACCTGCAACCTCTGCACCCCTCTGCAACCGTTCCCAACCTCGAACAGTGCAGCCCCAGCTATCAAGTTCCACAACTCCCCTACTCTTGGAGAGTGTCTTGGCCCTCAACCACCCGCGAATAGATCCACATGTCTTCCGACGCCGATCCTGACAGAGGGAGCAGATGGGCAGGCAGGAGGAGTGGAGGGGATGGTTTGGGGTTGTGTGGCCAGTTTTTTCCAATTTCTTGGGATCCTTTCGTCTGGTGTCGTGTATCTGACCAGGTGGTCTATGTTAATTTTTTTTTATTGTTTTCCCCTTTTCTGGTTGAAGGTCTGCACTTTTCCCCTCCAATTTGACAATTATGATTGGCCCCAAAAAATCAGACTCCATCTTTCCCCCCTTCCTCTGTTCCTGACGTATATGTTTTCGGAGCACCATGTCTCCTACAATGAAGTTGTCCTCTTACCCTTGCTCCATTTTCCGTTTGCGTACCTTGTCCTGTTTCCTGGCTACATTTGCTCTTACCTTGTCATACACATCACCCAGGTTTTTTAGGCCATCCGAAATGTCGTCAGTCCTCACCAGGTTCTCCACTATCTCATCGGTTATCTATAACAATTTGTGGAGGGTATCTTGCCTCCCTTCCATACATGAGGTAGTACGGGCTGTACCTGGTTGTGTCATGCATCTTGGTTCTTAGTCCAAATACCGTTGACTTCAAGTATCTGTCCCAGGTATTTGGAAACAGTCCAACCATTTTGTTCAGAACTCTGAAATGTTAAATAAATTATATTGATTTCACACTTTATACAAGACTGAAATGTGGTTTTCTTTATGATCATTGATTTATAGTAGAGCTGCATACTGCTGAACGGTGCAATTAAGCCTCTCCACCAAGCCATTTGTCTGGGGGTGATACGGGGCACAACGGCTCCTGGTGATTCCCAGCCTGTTACACAGCTGTGTGTTCACCTAGGATTGCAATAGGAGATGTTATAGGAAAAGCAGTGAATCAACTACTTTTTCATTGTGGCACTAGTATACAGCTGTGAACTGATTAAGACTCACTGGTGCACTTCATATCAGAACAAGAGAACAATAGTTCCAGTTTAATTTGAGGCTAAGATTAATAGACTGAAAATGACCTTTAAAAATCATCTGTACAGGATTTTTCTAGGTTATTAACACATTCACTGCCAGCCATTTTTTCAATACTGTAGGTTCTGCCAAGTTTTTTTTTTGAGGATTCTGGCTCATCTTTCAAGAGCCGAGGATTATTTTCTGCTAAGATTTTGTGAACACAAATGATCTCAAAAGAACTAATAGAATGTGTGCTTTCTCTGTCTAAAAGAGTTAGTTTGTAGAGTTAGTAGTTATGTAGGCATTAGCAGTAGAATACAGCATGGTTTCAGCGTCTGAAAATTTATTCTGAGATAAATGGCTTTTTGTGAAATTCGATAGAACAGTCACTTTAACCATTTAATTTTGGCGTAAGACGTCAGACATCTAAACAATAGTTTTGAACAGTAATTTCCTCCATAGCAGCAGGAAACCCCCCTCTCCTTCAAACTCCTCCCTCCGTGGGTGTGTCTCTGGTGGCTTTGCAGCGTTTGTCACAAGCGAGGCTGTGCCTGTCTGTGCTGCCTGGCTGCTGGCGGCTGCTCTCTGGGCGAGTCTGCATGAGTCGTTTCGGTAGTGAGCTCAGCTGCAATGAAGCTGCGTGCGATTGTGGGCTTTCTGCGGGTGTTTCAAAGTGTGTTGCACGCATAATCTATTATGCAAATTTGCAATCCCCCACCGCCAGCTCCCAGCGCGATAATGCGCGAAAGCGAAAGCGTTTTCGCCAATCCATTTTACAGTATGAGAGAATGGTTTCCTTGCGCGTTCCCCTGCAGTTTTGGCTCTGCTTTTTCTAGTCTGGAGAGCACTGTCGCCACTTAGTGGGTCGGTGGAATGGGTTGTACACGTTCGGTGGCTCCAATATTTTTATAGGAGACGTGGGGGGCGTTGATCCACGTCCCACCGTCAATTTTTTTTTTTTTTTTTTAAGACGAGATATCTCGTCATTGGCAGTCAACCGTTGGATTTTTTTAAGACGAGATATCTCGTCAATGGCAGTGAACGTGTTAAGTTGACATGGTCAAGAAATCACACTCTCTGAATTGAGTTGACAGATTCTCTGCCATTGTCAGTCAGAAGCCTTTTTGGGGCCCTGTGCTTCAAAAGAAAGATGCACTCAGACACCTTTGACACTCTTGGATTTGAGTGGATAGACCCCAGGCCACTTGGTGAAGTAGTCCACCATCACACACATGTATTGGTGGCCATTGCTTGTTTGCGTTAATTTGCCCACGAGGTCCATCCCCACTAGCTCAAGAGGCTCGGTCACCTGAAATATAAACAAACAGTGAATAATAAACACTTGAGTGACCACTGTTTAATCCTGGTGAAGTAATAACTATGGGGTTGTACTGCTGAGCAGTGAGGCTCATTGAGGAAGAAAAAAAATGAGAAAAATGAATGGGAAATGACTGAGATATGAATGAGAAATTTCTGAATGAGAAAAATGAGAGGAAGAAAAATCACAAACTAAACTTTTTGTTTTGGGGCTAAACGTTCAAGCTAAACTTTTTGTTTTGGGGCTAAATGTTCAAGTTAAACGTTCATATGTGTGTATAAGCCGGCCGGCAGGGGACAAACGGGGTTGTTTATTTTGTTATGTGGATCCACAGTGTGTTTTATTTTAACCTATACCTGCCTACAAAAGAGGGATTGGTTGTTGTTTTGTTTTGTTTTTTATTGGTTGTTATTTTGTTTTTATTGGTAATATCACAAGGTATTGGTTTTGATTTCGCACACACAAACAAAACCACAGCTGTTTAGAGAAAGCTCAACGAGCTATGGGTTTGTATTTGCAGAGGTCGAAATACACACCAGGAAAGCACATTTGTCTCAAGCAGACCTACACGCCACATTTAGAGGGAAATATAGACTGTATACAAGTTATGGTCTAGGTGGTTTTGAAAAACCACAGAAAACAACACCAACACATTCATTATGAAGGGGAAGAGAAAGGACAGTATTCTCCTATATTGCTGTCTGCAAGAAGCAATACATACATACCATACATACATACACTTTCATTTATCATGTGAGGAGTTTAATCTTTCGCTAGTGTCTCTTAATGTGTCTTTAAAAGGTCTCGACCTGGAATTGACCCGCGCCTCACCACCACCATGCAGCAGACTGAGAGTCAGCGCCAGGCTCAACTACACTGAAGACCACCAGCAGTCCAGGCTCAAGCGCAGACCATCAGCACTCCGGGCAGGCTTCAGCCAGGGATCTAACGGCAGCCACATCCGTACCAGCAGCCACTACAGCCCTGAACACCGCAGCTAGCGGCCAGCAATGGGAGAGAGTAAAACCTCTCCCTTCCGTGTAAGTGTTTGAACACACCGGTGTAACGGGCTACAGAAATGCATCATGAGTGGTTTGCTTGCTGTAAAAGAATATATAACTGCCGTTGAGTTTCCCATTCATAGCTTGGCCCAGAGGTTGACGCCAGCAGGATAACATCTGCCCTTGGATATGAACAATGCGCTGTGTTTACCGACCTGGACAGTTTAACAGCGGAGAGGACTCAACGAAGCGAATCAAGATGGAGCGGAGAAGGTATGAGGCGCTGGTCAATGACGGGGAGAGGCTGACACGGCCGGAGACGCAAGCCAGTTGAGGATGGAGGGGTTCACAGCAGAACTTGCTCCAAAGACACCAATTATGAGCAGATAAGTGATGGCACACATGAACATTTGCATGTTACAGCTGTTTGAGAAACCATTGTTTTAGCAAGAGAATCACACACTGCACACATTATGTATATGCAATGCACACAGAGTAAAAGTACTTTTTTGCATTATTACAGTGCTGTTAAATAGAAGTTATGTTTTAGGAAAAGTGAGTGCTTAGCCTGGAAAACCCTTATTGCCAAGCGAAAAGGTAAATGTTTGTGAACAGACACTGAGATTTCTCTCCCCCCCCCCCTCCTCGGCCTGAAGCCTTGAAACAGTGCAGCTGGTCCAGATAACCACAATGCTGAGCGCACACACATTTCCCAAGAGAGGTTCCCAAACCGAGCAGAGGCAGATAAGTTAAAGGGCCTCTCTCTCCAAAAAAAAAAAAAAAAAAAAAAAAAAGGGGGAGCCTGCTAAATTAATTGACACATGCGTTAAATAACGCATCTACGGGTATGCAGCTGGCCTTCAAATGACTGGCAGTTTTTTGTTTTGTTGCTTTTTGTTTTGTTTTTAAACTTTGTGTTGTTGTGGTGAATGTGTTTTGTGTGTCTGTGTGACTGAGACAATCAGATTGGACAGCAGATTGGGACAATCAGATTGGACAGCAGATTGGGACATCGGATGCTGAGATCCAGCCTGCGCGCGCACGCCACCGGCGCGGTTGGCTTTGTCTTTGCATACACACACACACATGCGTGAGCTTGAGGACAGGCGGTGCACACTCTGTGAAGCAACCGGAGGATGAATGGCGAAGGACAGACAGCGTGGTGCACTCGAGCGAGTGCATCCTTCGTGACGGTTTCCCCATGGCGAATCGGATGCAGAGAGTCGTACTTTGCGTGGTTTGTGTAAAAACTGTGATAATGTGTGTAATAAAGTGCTTTGGAAGGTGTGGCAAGGAAATAGGGGAAGTAACAGACATGGGGACAAAGACTTGAGACATGACTTGGACTTGTAAGATGACTTGTGAGCTGATAGGTCGCGGGTTCATTTCCCGGCTTTTGGGCAGAGTACATGCCAAAGTCGACTTGGGATGTATGTCTGCCGGATGCTTGGAAAGGAACCCAAAACATAGAGGTTAATCTGACTAATGTGCTCTGTAGGTTGTGCAAATTGTGTATTAAGCAGGGTTGGGGGTAATTAATCAAATTGTGTGTTAAATGAATATAAACATATTCTAAACTACCAAGTAGGGCTTAATTTGAATGTAACCTGCAACAAGTAAAAGGCAAACAGGAGCCCATTTACCAGAAATGTGATAAAAGTGTGGAACAATAAAAAGGCCATCTCGCCTCTGACACACTTTGCTTATGCTATGAAATCCTGGGTAAATAATCATGCTTGATTTGATATTAGCATAACTAAGAGTTTGATTTGACAAGTGATACATTGTAACATAAGTATGTATTAAGTAAGTAAGTAAGTAACCGAAATGCAGTTAAGTAAGGACTTATTAATTGTAATTGTGAACACATAGGGAAATATTGATCTATATAGATGTGTGAGATGATAAAAAAAAAAATCTAACAAGTTAAGGATAATAGTTATCTTAGTTTTCTTTGACTGTGTTTGAACTTATAGTTTCTTATCAATAATTTATTTTTAATATTGATAATAATGATTTATTCTTATCAAAAGTGTGGAATTGTCATGGAAAATTATTGATCAAGTGTTTATTGATTGATTAGTTATTAATTATGACAATTCTAAGATGTATTTTGTGAACACTACATTGTAGAAGATTGCTGTACAGAGTTTCTGTGAGAACATGTATCTTGTTTTGGGAAGCTTAGACGTGGGAATAGACTGATTGTTATGTATTCTTAAGTTTCTGTGAGAACCTGTGTCTTGTTGTGGGAATAGACTGGATTTGTTATGTCTTTTGTGAACATCAGATTAGCTACATGGCTGAATGGAAAGTACTGCCCTCCACGATGGGGGGCGGGCATCGATAGTTTCAGTATATGATGAGATGTAACAATGACTCGTGGCTCTTGTATTGACAAATGTAGTCAAGAGGAGACCTCTCTGCAGAGATGTTATTGTGGAATAAAACCTCCTATGAACATGTAAAACGGATATCTAATTATTGATGAATCAGCAGGACATTGCAGCAAATTTTGCCTCCACCCCATTTGCTGATGTTCATTCCAGGCCAGAAGTACCTCTTCACAATGGCATCGTGAGATTTATCCACCCCAAAATGGCCTCCAATGTCGCTAGCGTGGAACTCTCTGAAGAGATTACTTGCCTCTTCAGGAGTATCTACTACCTTGGCCCAATGGTGCTGCTGCACATCCTTCTTGCGTCTACAAAAGTAGTGCAGCTCACCATCTTGAATGATTGTTGAATAGAATTAAATTATAAACCCAGTTTAGGATTTTACAAATTGACCATGTGCCATTGATTTTCTTAACTATGATTTTGAAGTTGTCTGCCCTTCTTTTGATGACAGACCTTTGATCCTTATCAAAGTGGGCAGAATATACATGATCCTTTATCAGGCCAAGGATTTCCCTAACCATCTGGGGATCCATAGCTTCCCCCCTCTCCCTACACCTTTCTCTCCCTCTCTCTCTCTCTCTCTCTCCCTCACTCACTCACTCACAAATTACCTAACCTACCTGAGTACCTTGAAAAGTGCTATATAAATCCAAGTATTATTACCTACCAACCAACCTACCTACCTACCTACGTAACCTACCTCTCTCTCTGTATCTGTATCTCTCTCTGTTGCTCTCTACCTGTCTGTCTCTCTCTGCAGTCTCTCTCTGTCTCCTACTATTGCTGCACCCGCTCAACAATCAGCACCATTTTGTGCACATATATATACCCTTGCACATGCTCAGATGTGACTAGTTAATTGATTCGCCACGCCTCTGTATACTTGTGTGTATGACACATCATTATTTATCCAAATGAACATTAAACTCCCATTTTCAAAAGGCCTACTGCCTATGTGTCATTGGTATTTCTGTATAGTTGTCTAGATGTTACATGTGTATCTCCTATTGTATAGCCTTATAGGCTTTATTGTATTTCAACCAGAGAGACACATTTCTAGAATGACAATGATTTATTAGATGATTAGATACATGAGCCTGAAGGCACAGAGATATAGTTTTGGCGATTAGACTCCATCATGACGTCAGCTTGATTATGACGTCATGATCAGCAGGGGTAGATGGATGCAGCCAGAGTAGATTGAATATCCCCCCTGTGGAGTCTAGACCTGGTGGTGGTGAAGTAACTTGTTCTTGCTGGAGAAGGCTTCTGAATCTGAAGACCTCAGAGAGGACTGGAGGAGAATGGGGTGGAGGAGGGATGCAGGAACGCACTGAAATGCAATGAGATGACAGAGAGAAACAGAGGGTTTTTAGCTATGACAGTATAGACCATGATAGGCTGAATGGGAAGATGTGTCATGCTCTGATTGGCTAAATCTAAATGATACCGCCCACAAACCGTGACACTAGGTAGAAGCGGGAAAGGGGTGATTGGTGACTGAGTTTTATGAATGAGTGGGCGTGACATTAACACATTGGGTGCCAGCCATGTTTTCATTCCTGTAGGTAAGTTGTGCCAGGGGTGTTTTTGACGATTCTGGCTCATTTTAAAACAGCCGAGGATTCTTTTCTGTTATGACTTCGTGAACATCAATCATCTAAAAAGAACTAATAGAATGTGTGCTTTCTCTGTCTAAAAGAGTTAGTTTGTAGAGTTAGTAGTTATGTAGATATTAGCCGTTGAGTACAGCATGGTTTTGGCCTCTGAGAAGGAAAGCTGAGAAAAATGTAGTTTTGTGAAATTCAATCAAACAGGCAGAACAGTCACTTTTCACCATTTATTTTTGGCATCAGTGAGACATCAGACATCTGAACAATAGTTGTTTTCAATAATGGAGGAATAATACAAATAATAAAATAAATAAATGTCAAAATAAATACAAAACAAGAGCAGACTCAGCTTTTTTTTTTTTTTATATAGTTTTTTTTTTTTATAGTTTTTTTCGGTTAGTGATCAAACCGGTTTGGGCTCGTACACCGAATCCAGAACTGCTCCAAAATGTAATGGGTACTTCCTTGGCCCATGTTACACCCATCCACAAAGTTACATGAAAATCGGCAGGTACTTTTTTATGTATTCCTGCTAGCTAGCAAACAATCAAACAAAGAGCAAAAACAATCCCTGGCTGGTTTTATTTTTATTTTTATGACCCATACCTACTCAGCGCCAGCGCCGCTGAGGAAGGTTCTTGTCTGAGTGGTACTCCTCATAGCATCTACCCCTGTGTAATGAGACCCCACATTTGACACACATGTAGCGTGTCTCTTTTCTAACCTTTTTCTTTGCACACATGCTACACCTCCTCGTTGGGGTATCTTTTTTGGGTGTGGCTGGTATGAGGACCATTACATGGCCCGCTAGCTTGACCTCCAGCCTGCATTGAGGGTCCAGGTATGGTCGCCGGGGCATGGTTGCAGGTTGGTCACTGCCCCCCGCCCCCGCCCCCACCTCCTCCCCGCCACCCCCCACCTCCTCCTCGCCAGCCCCCACCTCCTCCCCGCCACCCCCCACCTCCTCCCCGCCAGCCCCCACCTCCTCCCCGCCACCCCCCACCACAGGTCTGGTCCATACACCGATAACACTCAGGATGAAATCCAGCAATGTTTCACACTTTCTCTGGCGTTTAGCTGGGTGTTTAGCTTTGTACAGAACAAAGGCGTTATAAAAAGAGATCTGAAACATGTACATGACAAATTTGAAGGGCCACCTGGATGTCTTCCTGGCAAACGGATAGTATGCAATGTTCTGATCCAATCTGTCGACCCCATTCATGTACTTGTTGTAGTCTGCCACACACTTGGGTTTTGTGTGTGCGACCCTCTCTGTGCTGCCTTTCTGCCTGACCTGCACCGTCTCCATCGTGTCGTCGTGCAGCGTGGAGACCATCTTCACGATTCTTTTATCTCGCCAGGCGAGAACCATGGTGCCACCGTTGTGGCGCATGACCGTTTCCCCCAGCTTCACGGTGTGGTTGGTGACTATGGTAGCAGGTGGCTCACCCCTGTTCTTCCTCAGAGTGCCACAGACATGTGTCTGACACTCCAGCAGCTGTGCACACATTCCAACAGAGTTGTAGTAATTGTCCATGTACAAATGGTACCCCTGCCCTGCCAAGTCCCCGAGGAGGAACTCCACCGTCTCGCCTAGGGTGGCCCGCTCACCACAGTACGGCTTCATGTTGTGGCAGTAACCTGTCTGGGAGTCACAGAGGATGTAGGACTTGATCCCATACTTTATGGGTTTTTGTGGGTTGTAGACTTTGAAGGCCAACCGCCCACGCCACAGGAGCATCCCCTCATCAATGCTAATGTTTTGACTCGGTGTGAACATGTCTCTGAACTTTGCTAACAGGTCGTTCAGAACTGGCCGGACCTTGAACAACTTGTCTGCACCATCAACATCAAAATTGTTACTGAAATGGAGGAATCTTGTGAGCAGTTGAAAGCGGTTGCGAGACATGGTTTTGTTGAAGTGGGGGGTAGCAGTCAGTTCATTTGTGGTCCAGTACATGGCCAGTTTAGGCTTCTGGACGATCCCAGTGAGGAAGTATAGTCCCAAGAAGCTCTTGAGTTCTGCCACATCAGTGTCCTTCCACCTCCCAAGCCTCGAATGTGGCAGAGCCTCGCTCACCTGACTGATGCACTGGTGTGCATACAGGTTAGTTTGGACAACAATAGCCTGCAGCAGCTCATCGTCCAGGAAGAGCTGGAAAAAGTCAACTGGTTCAGCAGCACCACCACTATGATGACCCGGTTCAGCTGTGAAGGGGATGTGGGTTGGCTCCCAGTCAACTCCACTCCAGCCTGGACCTGCAGGCCGTTTCCCTCTTCCAGCTCCACTGCCACAATCTGCAAATTATAGAAATACATAATTACCATAAAATAGTGTTTTTTATATGTGTGGTACTGAATGCTGGCTGGAACCTGTGATGTGAAAATAAACCTGATTCTGAGGTGTGCTCTTACCCATTTTCCTGGCACCAGAGGCTGCAGCACCAGAGCCGCTACAGCTGGCTGCCTCAGGCTCATCTTCAGACTGTTCAGAGTCTGAAATAAAAGTAAAATGAATTGACTGACTGCTGGCTTTTGTATAGTCATAGTAATTACATTTCCACAAGTTACACAAGTCATCTCAAACATCGTCTTACCACTGCTCTCTGGAGCTTCGCTCCTCGACGGGGCCCACTCCTCCTCAGAATCCTCCGCGTCTGGAGAAGACTGGAGGTCACTCGACTCGGACTCAGTCGTGAGCCCTGCAGCCGCAGCCGCGACATGCAGAGGCTCACCCCGTTCATCATCCGAGACCTCGGAATCGGTCTCCGGCACAAGCTCGTTTCGGACGGAAAAGAAATCAAGCAGTGATCTCTGATCGGCCGATCGCTTGCGTGCAGCCGCCGAAGACCGCTTGCGTTTGGCCGGCATGGCACAAACACGCCACCCGCTCCCAACTAAACTGAAATAAAACTACTGCTACGACTAACTCAAACTGAACTGAAATAAAACTACTGCTACCACTAGCTCAAACTGAACTGAAATAAGGCTAATCTACCGGCTACCAACTCGATCAAACTGAACTAGAATAAACTGAACTAGAATAAAGGCTAAATACTAAAATGAACTGACGCTAACGCTAAATGTGCTAAGCTAACTACAATGAACACTAACTGTAACTACCGCTAACTATCTATCTAAACAAAGTCTTTATAAAGACTATACTAAACACTACGACTGTACTAACAACTAAATCAACTACGCTAACCAACTCGCTCTAAATCTGACTCTAAATTGCTAAATTGCTGAAATTCTCTATATATAAATCGCTATGTAATTCTGTCTCTGTCTTACTCGCTCAATCTTACCTACACAACCCGCTGATCAAAGAGCCCGCCTTCCCTATATAGAAATCTTTGTTAGAGTACTTCCGGGGCAGCGGGAGAGGTCGGATCCACATTCACATATTGCCCAAGGGCGCCAGCTAGTGGAAACCACTGAAAACGATGTAAGACGAATTAGTCCGTCCTTGGCACTTAAGCGCTGGATTATGTAAGACGAATTAGTCCGTCTCTGGCACTTAATGTGTTAAAAGCTTTTCTCCTGACAGGGAAAGATGTGAATGAGGACAGGAGGGATGAATGAGAGCCAGTGACAACTAAAGGGTTTCTCCTAGAACAGGAAAATGCAGGTTGATTAAGAAGTGGGTATGAGAGCTAGAGTTATATCCTGAGAGTGAATGAATGAAAAGTGAGTGAATGAATGACATTAAGGTCTCTCTTATAGAATTTTCGCTCTAGCTACATTTATCACTGCTATCAAATAGCATTTCTGCTTCATTGGATAGGGGTTATATGCCGCCACTCCGACGTGCTGCCACTCCGACGTGCTGCCACTCCGACATTCTGCCACTCAGAAATATCGGCACTCAGAAATATTGCCACTCAGAAATCCCACCACTCCGATTTCCATAAGGTCCGCCACTCCGAACTTGATTTGACTTCCAGTTCACAAAACGGCCGTGTGTCAGATAAAGTAGGCTCGGGCGGAGCCGCGGCCTGTAGCTTGCACTCTGTGATTTCTTATATAATCTATCTGGTGTCTAAATATTAACCAAACCTGAACTGTGAACCAAACCATGAAAGTTACATCTTTCCCAAAATCTACTTTGAATTATGGAATTGATTAAAATCGTTTTTGTCAATAAATATTTTCGTTTGGACTTTTAAACTTCTGTAGGCTGTGTGCGCAATTCTCTCTCTCTCTCTCTCTCTCTCTCTCTCTCTCTCTCTCTCTCTCTCTCTCTCAGATGCTGCTAAATGGGTTGCCTCGAATCCTCAAAATGATGGAGCCCAACAAAAATAAAGACGTGTTGTTCTAACTCCACAATGTGCAAGATAGTAATAGGCTATGTGTCTCTATAGGCGGGTGCGCACAACGCACACACCCTGCTTATGTTGGCAACACACCGCACGCGTCTCCTGCACGTAAGCTGCGCGGCGTGACCATTTGTGACCTTGTGCGCAGCCAGTTTTCATTAGGACACCATGTTAACAGATCTGTCAGTCCACACCGAATTGCGCGCAGCGCGCCGCTCAGCTCAGTTCAGCGGCCGCTCAGGGCCGTTCAGGTCAGCCTGGAGTTCTATTTTCCTGCGCGGCCGTCTGCGCCCGTGAGCGACTCTGTCAAGCTGAACAGATCAGATAAGGGCAGACAGGAACTCCGAAACCGGACATTCGTCAAATAAAACCAATTTCAAAGTAAAATAATGTTTATTTACGTTGTTGATTGGCCCTTTGGAAGTGTGAAAAGAGAGAAAGAGCAGTGGGAGAGGGGGAGCGGCTTCTAGGGGCTCGTTGCCTGCGGAGCAACAAGTAGAGAGCTAGGACTTGCCTTCTCTCTACAACAGCACGCACTGGGAAAACGGGAGGAGAACAGACAAATATGATGCAATTGCATTTTATAACGAAGGTAGCCATTAACTGTTATCCCAAACATATTACTTTAGATATTTATGTCGTCATTTACTTGGCCATGATAACGAAGACAGGAGATCTGGGGCAAAATATATAGCGGACGAGCAGAGCGCGCAAAGTGAGCTGCGCTCTCTGTGTGGACACTTTTTAAGCGACTTCTGCGCGGAGGTGCGCTGCGCGGCGCATGCGCGCAAGTTTCGCGTCCGGTATGTCCCCAGCTTTAGAGAGCAGCGTACAAACATGCTGACACGCCCGCGGGAACATAGCCTAATTCTGTTGTCCCTCCTGGCTGCATGGAGAAACCTGTCCGGCCGCCCCGTTGCTGTCCATGGTGCTGAAAAGCTTCCCGCAAGTTAACCAACTTTCGCGCTACAGTAATGGAGGCAGCGTCACAGCCAATAGAAGAGAAGCTGTAATTTTCTATCAATTTCAGAGTAATGCCCTGCACTTGTTTGACAGTCTATATAACCACTTGTCCTTTCAGAGAACTGTGCTGATCTTAACACTCCTATGGTTGAACTGAGCTGTGCTGCTGCCGTCCGAACCCGCTGTCTCCCCGAGCCTCTGTCTCACTGGACGTTATCTTCAAGAAGATCTCCTGGCCTGCCTTCCCTGCTGTAAAATACTTTGTGTTACTCGCCCACGGAGGATTCCCTGGACCGCTTCCTTGTTTGGAAATTAAAATACTTTTTAGTTATTGTCGGCTTTCCGACCTGTTTAGGCCAGGCTTCTCTGTTTTTACCTCTCGGTCCTTGCATTGTTTTGCAAACCTTTTTGAAAGTCAGTAAAAGACTTGAAACCTAATTTGTGTCTGTCCTCTCTGCATCTGGGTCCAAAACGTCAGCCTTACACATGCAAACGTTTACAAATAAAATATATATATATATTACAATGTGTCAATTCACATATTTTAATATGTGTCATAATGGTTAGTCGTGATATTTATCTGGAAATAGGCTGGAAATGTGGTGTCCCACAGGATGCAAGTATTCCACATACGATTTTTTCTGGCCGGCCAATTGAGCCAGCGACATTCCAGAATTCCGGCCTTATAGAATATTTACCGGCCCAGTCAAAATGTAGCCTATTGAAAAAATATAGATGTAGT
Source organism: Poromitra crassiceps (assembly GCF_964638095.1). Classification (NCBI taxonomy): domain Eukaryota; kingdom Metazoa; phylum Chordata; class Actinopteri; order Beryciformes; family Melamphaidae; genus Poromitra; species Poromitra crassiceps. Next base: position 987,066 of record NW_028152244.1, read on the forward strand.
CTAATCATTTCTTAAATACATAACATATTATTGCATACTTTTTAGCAAACAAAATCTTAATTTTAAATCATTTTTTGATTTCAAAATAATTACCTAACTCATGCATAACCCTACGTAATGGTGTATTCCTATAGTATATACCGAGTTGTTAGTAAGGAATGCACCATTACTTCCTGCTTACTTTACAATTACTTAACATGTGTGTGACCCCTCAAGTAAAGCAGTACATCTTCCTGAGTTGTTTCTAAGGGATACACCATTACTTCCTGCTTACTTTACCATTAGTTCCCATGTTTGTGCCCCCTCAAGTAAAGCAGTACATCTTACCGAGTTGTTAGTAAGGAATGCACCATTACTTCCTGCTTACTTTACCATTACTTAACACGTTGACTGCCAATGACGAGATATCTCGTCTTACAGAATCCAACCGTTGAGTGCCAAAGACAAGATATCTCGTCTTAAAAAAAAAAAAAAAAAAATTGACGGTCGGGCGTGGATCAACGCTCCCCCCGTCTCCTATAAAAATATTGGAAGTATTGAATGTGTATAATCTATTTTACCGACCAACTAAGTGGCGACAGTGCTCTCCCGACAGAGAGAAAGCCAACCAAAAACAGCCGCGGGAGCAAGCCATTCTCAAGGAAATGGCTTGGCGATTTTACAGTCATCAGTCACCAGACTCGCCCGAGAGCGGCCGCGCCAGCAGCAGCACACCGAGAGCGGAGAGCGGTGCTGGCGTGGGGGATTGCAAATTTACATAATAGATTATGGGTGAAACACACTTTGAAACACCCGCAGAAAGGCCAGAATCGCACGCATTCCGAAAACCCAGAAATGAACGAGCCTCATTCTCATACTGTAGGCGAAAACGCTTTCACGCTGCTGCACACCGGCGCACAACGGTGGGGGGTTCCAAAAATAGACTGGGTGGGCAGCATAAAGCCTAGAATCGCACAAAGCTTCATCAAAGCTCTCAACCGAAAATCCAAGAAACGATTGAGTCCCATCCACAGTCCACACTCGCCACACTCGCCGACGAGGGGCCGCCAGAGAGGGAGGCTGCTCACTGCTCAGACAGGCAGGAGAAACTGGCTTGTGACAAACGCCACCAGACACGCCCACAGAGGGAGGAGTTTAAAGGAGAGGGTGTTCAGAACTATATTGTTCAGATGTCTGATCTCTCACTGATGCCAAAAATAAATGGTTAAAGTGACTGTTCTGCCTGTTTGCTTGAATTTCACAAAACTGCGATTATCTCAGCTTCCTGTCTCAGACGCTCAAACCATGCTGTACTCAACGGCTAATATCTACATAACTACTAACTCTACAAACTAACTCTTTTAGACAGAGAAAGCACACATTCTATTAGTACTTTTGTGAACTTCGTGTTCACAAAGTCCAAGCAGAAAATTATCCTCGGCTCTTGTAAAATGAGCCAGAATCCTCAAAAAACGGCTTGGCAGAAGCTACCTACAGTAAAAAAAAAATGGCTGGCAGTGAATGTGTTAACATGTTTGTGCCCCCTCAAGTAAAGCAGTACATCTTACTGAGTAGTTACTAAGGAATGCACCATTACTTCCTGCTTACTTTACCATTACTTAACATGTTTGTGCCCCCTCAAGTAAAGCAGTACATCTTACTGAGTAGTTACTAAGGAATACACCATTACTTCCTGCTTACTTTACCATTACTTAACAACTAGTGAAATATATTTAAAAAAAAAAGGAAGTAATCATTACTTACTGGTTCATTAACATGGTAACTAATGGTCAGTTCCTAAGTAACTACCATGGGAACTAATGGTCAGTTCTTAAGTAACTGCCATTAAGGATCTTTAAGGAACTACCGATTAACTATTAATGAACTAGTGAATGAAAACAAATGAAAAAAAGTTTTTTTTAGGGAAGTAATCATTATTTACTGGTTCGTTAACATGGTAACTAATGGTCTCTTCTTAAGTAACTACCATTAAGGAACTACCTATCAACTACTCATTAACTAATCATTAACTATTCATGAACTAATGGTTCGTTCCTTACTCGTTCCTCAGTATACCCATTTTTTGTGTTACAGTATTATGAAGTGTTACCGTAAAAACATTATGAGCTTCCCTGACATGCATAAAATAATTAACTAAAAACTCAGGGACAGCACCATGGATGATCTTGTGAACCAGGCTTAGTCTGGACAGAGTGACCCAGCTTCTACTGGAAGCCAGTTAAGCTCTTGAAAATGGCCCCTACCAATATGTGACCGGGGGGGCTCAGATTAAGGATTGCCCTCATCAATTTATTCTGAGCAGTCTGAAGCCTGGCTTTGAGAAGTTTAGTTAAACTCTTAAACCAGGAAGTGCAAGCAAATTCAAAGTGACATAAAATTAACGAGTTGGCTAAGATTAAAATTGAATCTCTATCGAGAAATGTTGAGGTTCTAGCTAAAATTTGGTCAAAGCTGTGACCCTACTTGCAACTTTGTTAGCCATGTTCTTACCATCCAAGCTACCTGAATACACACCAGGTACTTGACTGAGCTAGGCTTTAGCAGATACTACTACATCATTCAAGAATATCTTGAGGTGAGAGGCCTTTCCTAGCTTACAACTTAGAACACATTACAAAACATGCAAAGCCACTTTTGCCTGCTCCTTGTTTGACCATGCAGATGTATAAACTGTGACAATTAAGCAAATAAGTGATTTTATACCGTAAAACTTCCAATAAGAGCCTAGTCCCCAATTGCCGCCGAGTCTCCAAATAAGCACCGGTCTCCGTTAACTGCTGGGGCATTTATTAGAATAAATACGTTTTTTTCCCCATTACTGTATGTTTTTGTGTTGACTGAATTCAGGTACTTACGGTAATGACGTTGTTTTGGAGGAAGTCAGGCGGAAGCTTCTCCCCCTGTCAGACAGTTTTATATTTTATTTATACATGATATTTTATTTATACATGCTGTAACCAACATGTTTCAAGTATGCATACCGCATTGTTTAATGCTACGGATTCCTGTAGGCAATGTGCTGGAGACGCTGTCTAACCGGGAGCGGTGGGCAACTTACGCTAACGTAGCGTAATGTTACAGTTGTGCCTTGTAAAAGTGCATTTCTCTCAGCGGAACAGCGATCATAAATGCAGTATGGATTATACCCATTATACTGGACATGTATTGGAAACTTGCCGTCTACCTACCGGTATTTGGTAAGTCTGCTTGTATTGTCTAGTGCTGCAGTGCTGTTTGGTTGGCGTTAGCTTGGTAGCTACGTTAGCGTGCCTTCTACGTTGCTTTGCTGGGAGAGTCTGGCAAGCGAGACTAACGTTGCTATGGCTTCTTTCCAATGAAACACAAACAGCTGAATGTGTGAGTGGTAGGCGAATGTTACTTGTTTAAAATATGGTATGGCTGTTTGGCAGAGGGAGAAGAGGAGAGCAATGAACTGATACCGTAAAGTAGTTGGATGATGATGATGATGAAGATGAAGGCTTATCAGTTGTTTTCGTTCATTCCGGTCCATACCCTCTTGTGTGTACTAAGTACTATCTCACTGGTTTAAATAATCAATTTGATACTTTCCATTTTTGCTGAGCAGGAATTCCGTACCAACAAAAATAATCGCCTGGGTGAATTTCGTGCAATAAAGAAATAACCGCCTGACTCCAATTGCTGCCAATTGTTGCCGAGTCTCCAATAACCGCAGGGGGTCTGAGTCAATTTAGCATAATAAACGCCTGAGCCCTTATTTGAAGTTTTACGGTATTTAAACTCTGAGGTTCTAATTACATTTGAAGACCCAGACAGTAGACTACATGATAGCAAAAACAAGGTGTCTGCAGATGCACTCCATTTGGCTGTCTTTGAAGGTACGAGGCAGTAGATTCTTGGAGACATCAGTGAGCCATATCAGCCTGGTGTTGCAGCATGTCAGATAAACTGTAGGTCCACTGTAGGTGAACTGTAACAACTACAACAAACACAATTGTTGCAGGTCCTTGAGAGCATCTATGTCGTGGACCTTGCACACTTTCTGTAATGCAGCCATTAAATTATCTTGCCCACTCATGCTTCCTGCAAGACAACCAATAGCTACTTGTTGGTCGCTCCTTTTATCGCTTCACAGTTAAGTCTCTTCACGGTGCTTCACGGCGTTCCACTGAACGTGTTTCCATGCTGGACTGTAATATGGGAGGCAGTGTATGACGTAACTTCCGTCACAGCCCAGCAAACCACATTTCGCCTGCAGCATCTGCTAGAAGCCGCTGGAAGTCTCGTGTGATTCAGAGACTTGTGAATCAGACCCTCCGTCGCTGGAAGCTTGCTGACGTCGACGGTTGGTCTGACTACGTGAAACTACTCTTTATGTGAACAACAGATGGAGATGGTGCAACCCTGGACACATTACAGTGAAATAACGTGTGTGCAGTCCGGACAACAAACTGGAAGTTCATATTACTTACCCAGAGAGTTTTCCCAAGTCATTCAGGATTGTGTTTACATTCCTCATATGGCTAAGCCCTTGTTCACACATGACGCCAAACGTAAGCAGAACTGAAGCTTGAAGCAGGCACAAGCTGAACATACGCCTTACCGTTCACACAAGAAGCCTTCTCTTTTCCTCTCAGGGCCTACTCTCACGCCTTGAACCCGCCCACAACTCCCATTGACTTCATGACTTCATGCCTGGCTTCACGTGTCACCCTTCGGAAAATATGCATGAATCCTGAATGATTGCTTGAGCAAGGCGTGAGCGTGGCTTCGGCGAGGCTTCAGCATGACACGCTTGTTGGGTTCAGCGTAGGTAGAGCATAGGTTGAGCGTTGCTTCGGCGTCCTGTGTGAACGGGGGCTAACGCTGCTGACATCATCAACTCAGTAAACTTTTTTTTTTTATTATACCACCAAATGACGACGACTCGACGTCAACTCGACTTTATTGATAGAAAAGTAGACTTGAAAAAATCGGGAGTCGTGCAACCCCTATTACAAATAGAAACATTAATCCTGGAGGAGATTCCTTAACAAAGCTGTAAGTTAAATATCTAAGCTGTAGATTTGATTTATTCTGTTTTGACATGAAGTTTGCGTTGGTTCAGGGGGTGCACTGCACCCCCAAATGGCCGTAGCCAAAAATGCATAGGGATTTAAATATCCATTTAATTATAACACAGAAGTAATCTTTTATTGCAATACCTAGCTCTAGATAAAGGGTAGAATAATTGTGTGACTGTGATTATTTTCAATGTTTATTATAAAACAATATTATTCTGGTCTAATTTCCATTACTGTGGTATGGCAGCCGGATGCGACCGCCTACATGGGCATCTCGCATGCGCACCCATGACAGGCAATTACAATACTGTACATTAAAACGTAGGCTACACTGCTCAGTGCTCAATCACTCATTAATTTTCTTTTTCTTGCTCCTGTATGTTTTGAAACTAGTGTCTTGTAAGCCCATGTAGCCCACATGGGCACCTTAAGGTGCATGACACTTTGAAAAATAAATAACTAACTAACTAACATAGCTCTCTCCTTGTTTAGTAGGGGTGCTCCGATCCGGCTAAGCCGATCCGATTCCAACCCCTGCAGGTCACGATCCGATTCCAGAATCGATTCTCGATTCCAACGATTCTCGATTCCAGAATCTAGAATCGATTCTCAATTATGCAGTTTCATATTGCAATAACACACAAAGACAAAAAAGGTAATTATTTTATTTTGTAGTTTTCAGAACATCAACAAACAAGAACAAACAAACTCAGACACGGCAAAAGAAAAGAAAGGGAGAAAAAAAACATTGGGGTTGTCCTACAACCCAGGTTTTACGAGTGAGGAATCTCACACTATGCCAAGTTGCTCCATGCAACGCCCGACTGGACGTCTATTTTCTCAAATAATTGACCCCTATAAAACCATCCATCACGCCTGGGGCGTCAATGGCCATGGCATGCCATATCGTGCCATATCGTCACTCAAAGCGTCCAGCAGCCCATTGTTCTGAAGAAGCAAGCTAGATGTGTGAGATTCCTCGTTCTCACTGGTAAAACCTGGATTGTAGGACAACCCCAACATTTGACTTTGTTTCGAACTTCGGAATCTCACACTATGCCATCTATCCACCCAACCTCGCTGCAAGGAAGCACCTCATGCGACCCTGAGACCCAAGGCAGGCAACGGAGCACATGGCCTCAGCCCATGGCAACTGTAGGCAAAAGAGTGACTTAAGGAACTACCGCCTGGTGGCGGACAACACAGCGTGCACAAAGGGCGCACTGGCCACATCAAGGCTATAGAACCTAAGTGTGGTGGGTAGACCATGAGGCAGCCGCACACATGTCTTCCACTGACACACCATGCAACAATGCCCAGGACGTCGCGACACCTCAGGTGGAAAGGGCCTTAATACCCTCCAGGGGAGCCTTCTCCACGGCAGAGTATGCCAAAGCAATGGCCTCCACTATCCAGTGCGACAAGCGCTTCTTGGACAGTGCCCCACCCAGGGCCTGTGGCCCAAAGCAAACCAGCAACTGGTTACAGGTGCGCAGCGTGCGTGTCCTGCCCACGTAGGCCAGGATCGCCCGCACCGGGCAAAGCGTGTTCAAGCCTCGCTCCTCCTCCGAGCTGAAAGGAGGAGGACAAAAAGCAGCCAGGTCCACGACCATAGATCTGAAGCTGGCGTTGATATTCTTAGGCTGGTAGGCGGGGTTGGGCCGAAACGTAACCCTCCACTCGTCATCAGCAAATACCAAGCAAGACTGCTGGACCGACAGGGCAATCAAGTCGTCAACCGTTTTGCCTAAAGACAAGGCTAAAAGCCGCGGTCTTCAAGGACAGGAATTTCAGATCCACAGTTTCTAAGTGCTCGAACGGGGGACCCGAGAGACCCTCCAGCACCGTGACCAAGTCCCATTTAAGGAAGACATTACACGCCCGTGGTCGCAGTCTCCGTGCCCCTTTCATAAACCGGGAGACCAGGAGGAGGCTCCACACTGGTTTCCCTTCGATCTCACATAGGCCACCAGTGGCAGCCACATAGACCTTGAGGGATCGAGGCCTGCATCATACAGGCCCTGGAGGAAACAGGGCACAACACACTGGACACACAACACACTGAACACCACAACACACTGGATCCTCGTTATGATCCGTGCACCAGTGCGAGAAAACTCACCACTTGTAAGCGTAATGAGAGCACATGGACGTGGCCCTAGCGCTCTGTATGGTGTGCACCACGCCATGGGCAAACCCTGAGCTAACAGGCGCTCCTGTTCAGGGACCAGGCCGTCAACTTCCATCTGGAATGGGCGGGGTGGAGTATTTCGGCCTTCGCTTGCGACAGGAGGTCCTTCCGGCACGGCAGCAGCCATGGCGGCCATACTGACAGCAGGATGAGGTCCGCAAACCAGGATAAGTCGCAGGCCCTGCTCCCTCACTCTGTCCAGGACGGAATGGATCGGGGGGGGGGGGTGGGGGGGGGATGCGTACAGGCTCTCGCTGGGCCACACGTGCGCTAGTGCATCGTGACCCAAGGGGGGGTCATCGTCTTCGACAGAGAACTACAGGGGGCAGTGCGTTGCGAGGCGCGATGCGAAGAGATTGACGCGGGCGCGGCCGAATCTGGCCCAAATCTGTTCCACCACTTGGGGGTGTAGCCACCACTCCGTCTGCCGCCGGTTGCCCCACGACAACAAGTCCGCTCCGAAGTTCAGCCGGCCGGCTAAGTGTGCCGCTGACAAGGAGAGAAGGCGGGAGTGCGCCCAAAGGTGTATCTCCGCCGCCACTTGGTTCAAGGTTCTCGACCGTACACTACCCTGCTTGTTTAAGTAGGCAATGGTGGCCATGTTGTCCGAGCGAATCAGGATGTGGCAACCACGTATCTGATGCCGGAAGTGGCGTAGAGCCCGGCGAACAGCTTCCAGCTCTAGCACATTTATGGGGCGAAACTCCTGGGCCCACTGGCTGTTTGGCGAGAGGCCATTGCACACCGCATGAGTGGCGCGCATGAGTGGCGTGTGAGTGGAACGTGTCCCACTCGCACGCTTTTGGAGAGCAAGCGAGGGTCCGTCCACAATGACTGTCGAGTCAGACCCGTCAAGGTCACTCTGCAATGACGGTGCCTGCCCGGGTCCAGGCGGTGACTGAGGAACCAGATCTGGAACGGACGCATATGCAGTCGTCCCAGTGGAAGTACGGCCACCACCGCGGCGATGTGTCCCAGCAACATGACGCACTGATGCACCGAGGCTGCATGCTCCAGGCACAGAGAGTGGGCTAACCGCACGATGCGCCCCCGCCTCTCCGCCAAGAGCCGCGCATTCATGGTCAGCGAGTTCAACTCCAGCCCCAGGAAGGTCTTGACCTGTACCAAGGCGAGGCAACTCTTCTGCCAGTTTATAAAAATAACAGGGTCTGTAGGTGGTCTATCACCGCCCTGTTGTGCACGATGGCGAGGTCCCCTGAGTCCGCCACTATGAGCGCGTCGTTTACCTCAAGGTAAACATAGACCTGTATCCCCTTCGCACGGAGGGGAGCTAGCGCCGTGTTCCCACAGCACAGGCGATAAATGTCCGTGGGCTCAGGGACAGGCCGAAGGGAAGGACGCAGAACTCGTAGGCCACCCCCTGGAAGGTGGGGGGAGAAGAGTGAGCGGAGCGATGCTCGCATGCTGTGCGATGCGGGCTGTAAAAGACACGGGGTGTGGCGGGGCACAAGCTACCTGAGGGTTCCAAACCTGCGTCGGGCGTTGAGCACAGACTGCGGTGGTCTTGCCCCCGTGCCAGGCGGCCTTCGCCAGCCGGGGGCGGCGAGGTCCATAACGGCATCAGGCAATGGGCACAGACGACGGTGGCCTCACTTCTCCCCCTCCCCCAAGGGAGGGAGGCTAGGTGCGGCCTGGCCTACTGGCCGCACTCGCGGTGGCCTGTAGGGCGGCAGGCGGTTGCCCTGGCACACGCGTTGGCGGCGCCTGTCTCCCCGTCTGACCTCTTCGGGCCGTTGGTGGCCCAGCAGTTGGAGAGACAGCAGCAGGACTTGGCGGCCGTTTGATCCCTCATGCCACATAGCCAGCGGGTTCCATGTCGTCCGCCAGTCGGACCGGATCCGGCTTGGGGCCGCTCTTCGGGGTCCGCCCAGTCCCAGTCCCCGGCACCACGCTCTTGGCGAAGGGCTCCCAGCCAAGGCGCGCCGCCCCCCGGCGGAGAGCCAGACTGCCGCTCATGGGCTCATGGCACAGACGTGGCGTGGTGGTCACAGTGCGGAGCAGATGGCCGTGTCATAAGCCAGATGCCATGATGCCTTCAGGTGCAATGGATGGTTTTATAGGGGTCAATTTTGAGAAAATAGACATTTTCCAGTACTGGAAAATGCTGGGAGCAGCTTGGCATAATGAGAGATTCCGAAGTTCGAAACGAAGTAAAATCCACTGGATTGTGGTGATCCCATCTTTTAGGTGCATTATGCGGTAGAAACGGAAAACTTCAACAGGTCAGATTGGTGGATAGATGCAAAGGTGAGTCCTTTTAATAATACAGAGACACATTCATCTGACAGGGGAATGTGTATGTTATTTAGTCTGGTGGCAGCATTTTTTAGTAAAAGTGAAACGACACAGATATGATGGTTTCTAGTGGGATTTTCCATGCCTGCCCAATTCACTTCTGGCCCCAATGCAAAATTCGAACAGATCAGTAACATGACAATAATAGTCTAAATGATATGCCTTTTGTTAGTTAGTTAGTTAGTTAGTTAGTTTATTTCGATCAGAAAGCAAAGAATATTCACAGAATAGGAAAAAAAAACAGAAGAAAACAAAAGATACATAAGGCTGACCGAAAGGGTTTTTAGGGCTGAAGCTAGCTAGCTTATAAAATGCCCTTACCCTTTTTCCTTTACGTTATATGTAAACATATGCAGTACATATGCATACACATGGATACATACATGCATTGGTTTGCACACACAAATAGCACATGCTCCTAATTATTCATACATGCCTATACACACATAGGCTACCTACCACATATAATTACACATACATAGCTAATACCAAACTTACTACAGGAAATACAAGTGACCCATAAGTCCTGATTATGTACCATCACGTCTATACTTCTCCAGAATAATGTTTCTATACTTTTTTTTGAATTGCACAAGATTTTTACTTTCTTTGATCTCGTCAGGTAATTTATTCCACAGTTTCACACCACAGACAGATACGCACATGCTTTTCAGAGTGCTATGAACAATTGGTTGTTTGAAATTCAATCTCCCTCTCAGCTCATAACCACCTTCTCTATCACTGAACTGTTTTTGTATATTACCAGGAAGTAAATTATGTCGCGCTTTATACAGAGTTTGGGCGGTTTTGAACTCCACCAGATCCCAGAACTTCAGCGTCTTTGATTTATGAAACAGTACATTTGTGTGTTCATGATAACCTACCTTATTCACTATTCTTATTGCTCTCTTTTGCATGTTGCATATTGTCTGTAAGTTGCTTCTATAGGTGTTTCCCCATACTTCAACACAATAAGTCAGGTATGGTAAGAAGAGTGTACAGTACAGTGTTTGCAATGATTTGATGTTCAAAAAGTGCCTTGTTTTGCATAGAATCCCCACAGTGCTTGCTAACTTGGACCTGATATATCTGATATGTGGTTTCCAGCTAAAGTTGTGGTCGATTATTACTCCTAAAAATGTGTTCTCATGTACTCTTTCTAGTTTAACACTGTCAATCATTAATTCTACGGGAGTATTCAGATGTTTATTAGTTTTGCCAAAGATCATAAATTTTGTTTTTTGTGTGTTTAATGATAGTTTATTTGCATCAAACCACAGCTTTAGCTTCCCCAATTCTACTGTGACAGCCTCTAACAGCTGCTGTCATTGTGTTTTATCTGCAGACTAGCAGGCATAGGCTTTTGGTTCTATAAAAGCCTTTATTTTTTTTTATTATGTATTGCATTGACTGTAATTGAGTGATACACTTTACTAAAACAATCATATAATTATTACTGTATATCAGAAGTGTTCTTTGTTTTGTGTTCACAGTAGTGATGTCAGTTAAATTTGGTTAGGTCGGATGGTATAAAAAAATCATCCATTTTGCTCACTACATCTGCCTTTTGTCTTCTTTTTTTACCCCAGGTGTGCATAAAATACAGGTTAAGAACTATTTATAACTATCGGCCAGGAGAAGCAAATATTTATCAGTTATCATATCGGCTGAAAAAACCCATATCGTGCATTCCTAATAGATAGTGTTAGAAGAAAATAATTGAATGTAAATTCTGCTCAGATAGCCTTGGCCTAATGTGTATTTTTGTCTTTTTCAAATCCTTGCTATTTAATTCTTTCTTATATTATGCACATCATTTCCATTTGAGAAACTTTTCTCTAATAATGGTAAATCCATTTCAAATACATGTTACGAAAAGAATAAAAGATTGATTAATTTTCAAGAAATTAACCTATGAGGAATGGGGAGGAGGGTGTGTGTGTGGGGGAGTGGTTTGTGAACTTGAACACCTGGGAAATTACCTGTGTGCCTGAAGTTTTGTTTTAATCAGCCAGGCATCCAAGCGTAACAGTTGTGAAGTGGTTAAACTTGCTGTTATTGTTTAGGGACCCAGGGAGACATCTCATAATAAACCTGCCAATTTGCCTTTTACCAAGGTGGCCGGGGGGAGGAACAGCGGCCACCTGGGCAAGCGATGACAGGTAAGTGTTTTTGACACACTGATGACATTTGGGCCTGGGGCTGTGAAATACAGGCTTACCAGGTGTTGTGTGGGAAATTAATTAGTTTTGTTAAATTAATTGAGTTTAATGGCAGGGGATCTTGCACTTTGAAAACATGCTAACATTAATTGGCAACACTACAGCAGGGTCATTATTCACCATATGCTACCTTAGTTTGATACTGCAGAAAAACAACAATACATCAAATTAATATGGGAATAAGCACTCTGCAGTTTCAAGAACTACATTGACCAAATGTGTCAAAACACATAATTCAGTTCCTTACCTATCCTGCAGAATTTCTTATTGTGATAAAATGTAATATTTTAATAGGTTAAACCTGACAAATCTCCCATTCTCAACTTCCATATAACTGTTCCACACTCAGTTTAGTCAAATCTTAGATGTAGACAGACAATGTTTGACTACTCTCCTTCCAAAACAACAGTCCTGGGATTGGGTAGAACCCCTACTAAAACTATGACTAACCTGTCCAGTGACTATTTCACCACCCAGTATCGTCTTGCAAAGGTATTCCACACAAATGTAGTAAAAATCAAAAGAACAAAATGGTTCAAAAGTAAAAAAGACAACTTATGCCAGTGGCAAAGAGAAGTTACTGCACAGTGCACACAGACGGCCCTAAGACATCCCACACACATTATATTCCAAAGCCGAAATACATCTATTGTGGTTGTTGTGCTTATCTAAATACGTAAATATAAATGCCAGACCACCCGTCCAACTGAAGTATGTGGTTCCTAAATAGCCTATAGGCCTATTTTGTTGTAAAAAGATGTTTTGAAAGTGAGAAGTATTTAATCTCTCCTGTAGATGATGAATAAATGCTATGTTAACATATCACAAATGCATTGTACATTTTTAGTAAATTAAGTGTTTCTTACCTGTTATAAATTATGTGTAAATCAATTACAATTAATTTACAAGGCTTTCTGCATCCCCTAATCTAAAGTGTAAACCATTCATCACACATAATGTGTTACATACAAGGGGGTAGCTCTGTCAAAATTGAAGCCAATGCGTAAGTGCACTTATACCTGCATTCTTTCGAATGGCCGGCAGGGGGTCTGTGGACTTCTGTTTTTTGACACCTCATGTATGGCATTTTGGCCATTGCCATCTTGGATCTCGACATGAAACCAGGGGTTTCCCACAGAGCATGGCCTGCTATTGGTCCGTGATCAGCGAGCTGTGTGATCAGTGGACAAGCGACCTCTCAATCACGCCCCAAAACATAGTCTGCCACTACAACATAGTCTGAAACTAGCGATTGAGACCATAAACTCATTAGAAAAGTGTTTACTGAGGCCATACTTGAGGCTTCAAAACAGAAGTCCACAAACCAATGGATCGCCCCCTGCCGGCAAAGAAGACACTTCCGCGTTGGCTTCAATTTTGACAAACAGAGCTATCCCATTGTATGTAAAACATGTGTCATGAATGGTTTACACTTTAGATTAGGGGATGCAGAAAGCCTTGTAAATTATTTACACATCATTTAAAACAGGCGAGGAACACTACATTTACTAAAAGTTTATAGATGACTTACAACACATTTGTATGTTAACACGTTTACTGCCAATGACGAGTTGAGTCGTCAAAAAAAATCCAACGGTTGACTGCCAATGACGAGTTGAGTCGTCAAAAAAAAAAAAAAAAAATTGACGGTGGGATGTGGATCAACGCCCCCCACATCTCCTATAAAAATATTGGAGCCACCGAACGTGTACAACCCATTCCACCGACCCACTAAGTGGCGACAGTGCTCTCCAGACTAGAAAAATCCGAGCCAAAACTGCAGGGGAACGCGCGAGGAAACCATTCTCATACTGTAAAATGGATTGGCGAAAACGCTTTCGCTTTTTCGCGCATTATCACGCTGGGAGCTGGCGGTGGGGGATTGCAAATTTGCATAATAGATTATGCATGCAACACACTTTGAAACACCGGCAGAAAGCCCCTCAATCGCACGCAGCTTCATTGCAGCTGAGCTCACAACCGAAACGACGCATGCAGACTCGCCCAAAGAGCAGCCGCCAGCAGCCAGGCAGCACAGACAGGCAGAGCCTCGCTTGTGACAAACGCTGCAAAGCCATCAGAGACACACCCACGGAGGGAGGAGTTTGAAGGAGAGGGGGGTTTCCTGCTGCTATGGAGGAAATTACTGTTCAAAACTATTGTTTAGATGTCTGACGTCTTACGCCAAAAATAAATGGTTAAAGTGACTGTTCTATCGAATTTCACAAAAAGCCATTTATCTCAGAATAAATTTTCAGATGCTGAAACCATGCTGTATTCTACTGCTAATGCCTACATAACTACTAACTCTACAAACTAACTCTTTTAGACAGAGAAAGCACACATTCTATTAGTTCTTTTGAGATCATTTGTGTTCACAAAATCTTAGCAGAAAAGAATCCTCAGCTCTTGAAAGATGAGCCAGAATCCTCAAAAAAAAACCTTGGCAGAACCTACCTACAGTATTGAAAAAACGGCTGGCAGTGAATGTGTTAACATAACATTTATTAATCATCTACAAATGTGTATTCATGTTTTGTAAATGGTTAGTTCATCATTAACTAAAGGCTTATAAATTACTTACACTGAACGTTATTGTAAAGTGTTACCGTATTATTATAATACATTTTTAATCACCTAATGTTATTTTGCTCAGTTAGTGCATTATCTTCACTAGTTTGGCGTGTAAAGCTGAATGGTGAACACCCAGATGGTGAAGTAGGTTAAGGTGTTGGAGCTGCGACTGCTTTTCAGCAAGTTTTGCAGATTGGAGAGCCGTCATTTTGAACAACCCCCTGGTCGTCCTTTCTGTAGCCGAAATGCTCCCACACTTCAGACGTTTTTTGGGTAGAAAGAGATCGCTTGGTTCTGGTCTATCTGCCATTGTTTACCATGAGCTATGTAGCGTAGCCACTAGCCATGGACGTTAGCTGCCCCAACATAACTATTTATCCCGAGTCCCGTGAGCTGTGACAGCGTTGCCTACATGAAGAGTGGTCCCCATCTATCTTAATTTGTTTACTTAACTGAGATCGGTTTAATGTGAAGTTAGACAGACTGCAGTTATCTGTCCATCTCTTGCCTTGGTGTGTCAGTAATACTGGGAGCAAGCAAGGGACCCGGGTACCTTAACTTCCGGGCCTCCCCTGTGGCTGAAAATGGAGGTCAGCTCCATTGTCAACTCTTCCTTGCCAGCCATGCTATTTGTTATTTGCTATAAGTTACAGAAACCTGGTAAACATTAGAAAATTTAAATTTGAGTATTGTCATGAAAAACAGAATTTAAAACAAAGTCAGGAGTGTTTTGAGTCTACCAGATGTTTCTGTCCACACGCCAATTTGTTTCAATCACTCTTTTTTGGCTCCATGGTCAGACTTAACACTAGAAAGGCCGTCAAAGGGGTCACGTGACCCCTGTGAGTTAAAATAAAATATATCTTTGCACTCGATCGAGTTCCAAATCCCTACTTTCTTGACTTTTCCTAAATATGTCTGTTGTACCACCCTGCGTTCATATATTTTCAAAATCAGACCGGGATAAGATATATTCCTATGTAATTGCAAAAAAAATATTTTTCCAAGGATGCAATGCTCTTTTTCTCTCAGCAGAGGTCGCAAGGGGACATTCTCCAAGGATGCAATGCTCTTTTTCTCTCAGCAGAGGTTGCAAGGGGACATTCTGAAGTGAATAAGATTGATATCTATAGATAGATAGATAGATAGATAGATAGATAGATAGATAGATAGATAGATAGATAGATATTGTTTGATATTGTTGTTGAGACATGACTAATAATGATATGTGATATTATGGGTATGAATTACGAACATGACAAAAATGCCCTGTATTAGACACAGAGAGAGATCAAAGAGATAGATACAGTAGATAGGCAGACAGACAGATGAACGGACGGAAGGGCGGGCGAACGGACAGACAGAGAGACAGACACTGTACATGTGCAGTTATGTGCATATGGAAATTAACATTACCGTCCCAGCAAACAT